>NW_028186413.1:267273-357356 GCF_003343005.1 Rhea americana | reverse complement strand
AAGGAAAAGCTCAAACCAAAGGTCCAACAATATTCAACAATAATAAAAAAATTCCATTTTCATCCAATGTAAAATCAAATTCTATTACCTTGATGACTGACATAGAATTAAATAGTTATCCTCTGGGCATCTCTAATAACAGTCACAACAAATTAATAAAACAAATTAAGAACACAGAAATAGCTGTGGCTGCAAGTTATATTAGTTAGCCTCAGCTCTCACAAACAAGGGGTTATTATGTTTCCGTGTTTCACAGAACTAGGAGATGCTGAGACCAGTGGACATTTCTTTTTTGAATCAGTTCTGTAGACCTTAACTCAAGGGTGGATCTGCCACTTGAAGCCTATGGCTTACATTGCTGCTATAGCTCAGTGTGTTTTGGAGACTTACATCTGAATTCTGTAGAGTAACAGTGTCAAAAGCATGATAGATATTCTTTGAGCCTTAGATGTTCTTAGACATCTTAGAGAGGTGTCTCTCTTACAGAGACAGTCTGCTTCACAGTTCTTTCCAGATTACTTCTGTTCTTCTGTGTGGTCCCATGCTCCAGGTTCTGTATAGTATTAGCCTTACCCTGATCCAAGTTTTAAATTTCAAACCTAAAATATTAAGTTCTATAGTTGTTAACATAGTAGATTTGTCTTCCTAGCTGCTTCTAAGTTAAGATCTCAAACCAAGCCAAATAATATCAATAAAAAGACTGGATCATCATTAGTTTTTGGCTGTTAGGTGGCAACATTAATTATGAACAGGGCATAATGAAACCTGATTTCCAGTTTTGCAAAGAATCAATGACTGTTTTCACTGATTTGATAAGCTCTGATTGTGACCAATAATGTCTAACTTCTGTTGACCATCTAATGTCTTCCCTGTTGTGTTCCCAGTTCAGATTCCTTTTTGAGGCATGCAGTCTGAATCCAAAAAGGGGAAAAATAATACTTAAATAAGATGAAAAAGCTGCATATATGAAAAAGTACTTGATTTTAGGAGATCAGTTTAATTAATTTGTCTGGTGTTCATGACCACAGAATTGATCATAATGAATTAATCTGATATTAATGCGGATATAATATGTACTTCTGTTGGAATTCCTCTGTAATTCAATATTAGCTAAATGCACCATTAAAAGAAAGTGTTACTCATAAAAAGGTTGGGTTAGTGAATTTGAGTTTACTTATATTTTTCTTTTGTCATTATAGAATATTTATATCTGAAAGGAAAATGACAGGTTTAAAGCTGCTAAGGAGGCACAAAATGTATCCATTTTTAAATTTACTTTTCTTTAAATTGGTCAGATTTTGCCCTTTTGTAATCTAACTCTTGGAGAATTAACTAAAATAGGCTATTTAGAAACAGTTATGGAGGTGCATAAACCTGCTGTAATATATGATCAGCACTGAATTTTTTATCACAATTGGACTCTCTAGCCAGCTTGTTTCCTGCTGTAGTAAGTATACACTTTTGTCCTCTTTCTTTGCAAGCACTGAGAAAAGTGATACATTAACTTACAATAGGTTTTAAATAAAGCTATTTGGAATTATCAACACCATACTTCCCAGCTGAGTCAAATTCCCATTATATATGGATTACAAACAAATAATATTTTTAAACATTCAAGGGCAAATCTTGGAATGTTGTAACTCAGAACCTTTCTGTTGGCCTCAGTGGAACTGTACTAATTTATAAACATCAATTTTAATCTGTTTAGTGGCTTGTATGTTTAGTTTATAAACTCTAATTTATATCTACTTAGGCTCTATCACTCACACTTTTAGCGTATAGAAATGGGATATATTCAGACCTACAAGAATTTGAGACATATCTGCTAACGTCTGTGTTAGAATCATTCTGCTTTCTTTTCCATCATGTGTATGAAACAAGGCTGATCATTAAGTTGTTAAAAATAGGCTAAGGGTAGGTTTCTATTCTTTGCTCTAGTGATCTCTCACACTATAAACAGACTGCTTATATCCAAAAAAAAAAAAAAAGTATTGGAAATGGCTCAGGTATTCAGATATGAGATCTCGAAGCAACTTACATGGGATCAATACTCTAAATCCAAAGTACACAACAATCATATAGTCAGGCAGAGACATATTCAGGCATAGTCTTACACGTCATGTTTTTTGGTAGCTGGTTTTAGGTGGCTGTCCACTGGTGAGAGCACTGCTTTAAGGGATTGCTTATAGAAGAAATAGGTAGGTAGTCCTAAGTCCATCTAAGCCACCCTTCTAGGACATGCCTCTCTCTCCTCTGAGAGGGAGAAATTAAAGGTCCAATTTTCTATATAGTAAATGTGCATTATTGAAAAAAAAAATCATTCTTCAGCTAGAATTGGGCCAGTAGCAGAGAAAATTAAAAAGACTGAGTACTTATTCAAATATTTAAAACTATTTGGCTTAAATTTGTCACGTAACATTAGCATTCTAGGAGTTAGCTGTCTAGCCCACGCTGTCACCTAGCCTCTAACCCTCCTCTAATGAGGAGAGACAAGCATCTCCAGGGGGTGATTCATCCCACCCATCCAAGTTGCTGTACTAGGGAGGATGATTCATTAGCACCGTTTCTTCTGTTTGTAGCCTCATTATGGTAAAAGTGCAGCTGAAATACAGTAAGGAGACAGATAGTGTGCCAAAGAGCTTGCCCTGTCAATACACTATTCAGAATATTCTATGTCCAAAAAGTAAACAATTTTCGATACTTATAACCGCTCATACAGTCCAAATGAAAAACTCTTGAAATCAGAGTATAAGTACAAGTAAGGAATCTGTCCAAGGAAACTGAAATACATTTCCAGACACCCAGTAACCAGCAAATAGAGGGGCAATTACAGAAGATATTAATTTACAGATTCTTTCACAGCATTCCATTTGTGGCTTCCGAATACCTGTGCAAATTTCTCTCGAAAGAAGCACTTTCACTAGTGCTCAAGTCCAAGCAGATGGAGAAAGATGTTTAAACATCTATTCATAACAAAAAATAGCTAGTACCATTCCACATATCAGTGCAGATATGTGGAGCCTATAAAACGATTTATACAAAAACCTCATCTTTTGTGCGCAGGGTTTTGCAAGACTAGAATTAAATTTGAGAATGAATGTTAAAATATTCCTTTTTTATACAAATTTTGATCTAAAACAGTACAGCCACTGAACTATTAGAAATGCTTGTAAAATATTTGTGGCCGTGAGCTGAAATTTCATCACAAAAGATGTTCATAACACTTTTTGGCTAAATTGTAATTCAGCAGTTGGGTTCCTGAATTCCAAAGCCTAACCTAAAATCAGCAACATGAAACTGAATTTACAAACTGAATTTCAAGGCAGTTAAGCCGATTGTTTTTTTAATCTGCATATTCCTAAAATACATAGCTTCTTATTGTGTTTCACCTTGGACGAACAGCTGTTCAACCTACCTAGCTTATGAAATTGTAAATATCATTTAGTATGATTAGATAACTACATCCTGTTTAAAATATGACCACAAATTGTATCACTTGCAATATAACCTTTAAATGAGGAAGAGGATAAAATCTATTTAGAAATAGCAAACAAAATATGACAAAATTAGAATACCTCTTTCAGTTACAATAGCTGCATGTCACACGGAGTTAAATGTTTGCTGCAAAACTACCTTAAAAGAGCCTGATATATTCAGATTTGGTAAGACAGAGCCGAGCTCTCCATTGGTCAAAAGCCCTCCAGGGAAGGGAATGTTACTGTATATTTGATTTCACTTTTCTTCAGTTGCCTTAACCATTTTCTTTATATCTTAAATTTTAATCAGATGATACAGTATTCAAATGGCTGCCTGTATGTCTTGAGGCACCTAAGTCATATAAGTAGAGTAACTCTGACTATATTCTAGAACATATTAAAGGACTCTTAAAATTTATAAATGAGACTAGGTTCCTTTGCTGTCTATGTACCTATAAGTGTGATTAATATTAATATATTTTAGGAGTGCATATTGAAGATGGTATATATTCCCTGAAGCAAAGCCATACATTCAGTGCTGTTGGCATAATTATGTATTTCACATACAAGTGTTCTCGCTAAAATAAGAGAGACCATCTGTGTGTCTTTGTAACTATTGCTGAGCATCTAATTCAGTGAGCAAACAATATATTCAGGACGTTTAGGTGCTCTTCCAATATCACATGCTATCCATGATTAACTTGAATATATATTCAAGTTTATTATTTAGCAAATTTTGAATTTAGGATATTTTTGCACAGATTGCAAGCAGTAATTTAAGAAAACTCTGCACGCATTGTCTGGCGTTTGAATCATACTCATTGCTTGTCTTTGGGTACTTATAACTATAAGGTACTATTTCACCACCCTACTTGGCTGAGCTGAACCAAACATGACTTAAGACGAAATTTAAGAAGTTAACTGAATTTTTGAAGAGAGTGGGCAGAAGTAAATAAATAGACTTGAGGAGATGAAATAGCAAGAGGGAGAAACTGAAAGGGCAATAGAGGATTTCTTTCTGCAGCACAGAGCACTTACTGAAATATCTTTTCTAAAAAAATAATAAATTTAAATTACTCCATATACACATTAATATTCCCCCCCCCAAAGTTACAGGAAGAAATATTATGCATTTTACCAGTTCCACCGTGCTTAAAAGCAGCGACTACAACCAGATTTATACTGAGCTTAATAGTGTTTTGTTAGGATGGAAACACAGAGAAAATCCATTGTTTTGATCTCCCAGGCAATGGCCTATCTTATAATAAATAAATTTTAAAAATAAAACTCTCCATTTTTGAAACTGTTACAAGCACATGATAAAGGAATAGGGGACTTACTGAGTAGGTAATTCGAGCATTGCAGGATGCTCCAATACAGTCTTGCGGCTTAGAAAATCAAAAAGTGAAAGCCACTCGTTGTGCAAATAGAAACCCTGTGGCATATGCATAGAGAGGCTGAGAGCCTCAGTTTGTAGAAAACAGCAAACTTCCAGTGATACTGAGAGAGTTTATGATAATATTAATTGAAATACTTTATAAATAAATTTCAATAGCAAAAACAGAAACAAAGGGAGGCAGAAACTAACTACTAGAGGCTTTTACAGAGTAATACAGAATGCTTGAAGATTACTAAACTGGGCAGGGCAAACAAGCTCTGATAGACCGCAGTCAATAGCTCGCCAGCGGTTTGCACTATCCAAACATGTAGACAGGTGGATTTAATTCCTGTTGCTTTTCAATTTCTTTCCGTGAACTAGAAAAATATTCTTTTTCTGTACCTTTTACCTTGAAGCCATTTAATGTCAAAGTTGTGAAATCCTGCTAGTTAACAAATGCATTAAAGGCAGTTTGGGTAGAAGTGGGTGTTTTTATGATTTCATTATGCACTCACATACTGCTCCAGGAACAACTGTTTATTTTTAAGGGTCTGTATTGTGCAATACCAACTTGAACTGAACCATTAAATCTGGAGTCACCTTTAAGCTTATGGAATCATCTCCTTGAAACCTGCACAGACTACAACGGTAGAATTTAATTTTGTCAGGAAAGGAATTTGTCAAGAAGAATCTGCTTACTGAAATCACTTAAAAATTAGGATTACCATTGTCTTATGCAATTACCAAGTAATATTTTTCAGAAAAAGGTATCACTATTTCACATTTTGCTTTTTATATGACTATAGGAAGGATAACACTAATATAACAGTGTAGCCATCAAACAAATGGCCTGCTATTTCATTTTCAAATAGTATTGCACCTTCCAAAAAGGGAGAAATCAAATTTCATTTCATATTACATTACCAACTTTATTGGGGCAAGGATGATTACTTGCTTGCGCAAAGCTGCAGGTTTACAAGAGATGAAACAGCCCTAGATGTAGGATTTTGAAGATTTATAGATGTAGTCCTATGGTCTGGGATCTGTTTCCCTTTGAGACTGTAAAGGCTCTTAAGGGATGAGAAAATCAGATCAGAGGATTTGAACAATGAAACCCAAAATGAGAAATGTTTCAAATTAAATCTGAAAGCTGGTTTCTTTGACTTTTGTGAAGAAGAAAAAAAAAATCAAAAAGGCAAGATGCACAGCAACAACAAAGCTGAGAGTAATATTGCGTTTCAAAGGGGTACAGTAGTTCTGCGTGCAGATGAGTTTAGTGGGAATTTCAACGTCCTTTACTTGCAGATAACACAGAACTATGCCTAATTCTGTGGATGCTAACCCAGAAAGGGTCTTCAGCTTCCATTTCTTGGGTCCCAAGTTCAGCCCTTTGTAGCGCCCACATTCCACATCAGGCACAGTCCACAACAGTCATCCCTTTCCTACCATTCCTTTCCCTATTATTCCCTTTCTCATGCTTTGGGAAGGAAAGCGGGGCTTGGAGATCAAAGTGGGGTCACGGTACTTCCCAGAAACTCTCTCTGTATGAATGATGATGGCCTCATCTGGACCCTGCATAGGAAGCCCCAGAAGGTTTAGAAGGAACTAATGTCTTCTGGAAAGCCCAGCCTGGGCCACCCAAATAGCTCTGACTGCTTCCTCCGCAGAGGTGGCATTTCTGCAGCAGGACAACCCTCTCCAGCCCACTCCTTCCTTTACAATACCAGAGACAGAGCAAAGCTAGCTCCTTTGCATAGGAAGGAAGTACTCTCCTGACAGGCTGTTTCTACCAGTTTTCATCAGCATGCAAAGGATATGTGACACGGGAGTATTGCATCGGTTTGGGGAGTACTTTGCCATGTTCTTCAGTACGAGGATATTGCACTGCCTGCCATCCCTCTCTTTTACTCGCATGAAACACAAACTCAGCTGTCAACAGAAGTGCAACTGTATGGAATGAAATGAAATACTGATGCTTACTCTGTGAATAAGTATTCTCGTCATCTTCCTACCTTTCTGATGCAAACACTTGTGTTATCTTTGATGTTTTCTCCTAGTTATTTTGTATAAAACATAATTTGCTTCAGTTATATTGCAATCAGGTGTTTGCAGATACGATCAGAAGGACGAATAAGAGATGCTTCAATATAGGCTGCAGACTGGATAAACTGTTCATTAGACTGTGCATTACAAATTTGTTTTTAATCCATATCTCCTCTTGTTTACTTCCTCCAAACAGTCAGATGATCAATTTTTCTCCTCCTCGTTGCATATATTATTTATACAGATGCCCACCCATATGCATAAAGATTAGCAATTATACATTAGTCATAATTTATTTTTCTGCCTTTTAAAAGATTAAAACAAACAATCAAGAAAGAGAAACACTGTAACTTGGAGATTCAGAAATAGGAAATAAAATAAATAAATGGAAAAATTTCAGAATTCTTCATGCTCAGGTAAGCAATGAACTTTTAAGATAGAAAATCTAGAATCAACACGTATTAAGAAGGTAGATTATGTATAAACAAAGAAAAAGTGATATTTTACATTGGATTCAGAATCAGTGTTTTCTCCATGAAATTCTATAAAAATATTATTAATTTGTCAAAGAACAAAGAAATAACATTACATGCAACAGTTTTTTAAAAATCAAGATCAATAATTCTTTTTATGAGATGTTTATCAAAGATTTTTAACGGCAAAAACAATATGATTTTACAACAAGCAGATTGACACCAAATTAAATAAATATATCTGCAGATAAAATTAATTTGGAGTAATAATGCCTTAACAACAGCAAAATATAAGAAGTATACAAACTTGGATGATTCTTTGTTGCTTAGGAAGTTGATTTAATTCTCCCCAGTTTTTAATATATGTAGAACTGAGCAGCATCTGAATTACTGTGCATTCATATGTGTGAATTGTATATATTATCCAATTTATCAGTTATTATTTTTGTGCCTAGGGCTGAGAGAACTGTCCCCAGCAAACAACAGGTTCATTGGTTCTAATTCTTTTCACTATTTATGAATTGTTAGTAGGTCGAGCATGAATTTTCACATAGTTCAAAAGCATTCAAAAATGCTGCATGCAAATGTTGTTTTCAAGCTGGCAGTGAGTGCCTGAGAAATTTTCTATTCCTCTTTTATATATGTATTAATATTTGAATGCAGGAATCTCATAGAATACACTTGTATTCCCTAATAAACTTCAACTATCCATTTAAAATGATCAGTAGGAAAAAGGGTAGTAGATGCAGACAGTGTCATGGAGAGGTGTACAAAAAAGGTGAGAGACAAAATCATGATTATTACCTGAAACAATTTTAACTCCTTCTTGGATAATTTCCATATTTAAAATAGCATTCTCCAAAATCATGACGTGAAAAACATTTGAAACTTTGTGTAAATCCACTTTGGAAGTCTAGCATTTTTTTTTTTCAACAAGTTGTAAGTGCTACATGCATTTATATTTCTTAGTGATTCATGTTTCTTGTAATGAACAAATTCAGGAATTCTTTCTCCTAGGTAGATACCGCTGACTGTGAAGCTGCTGACATGATTGCAGCCCTTGGCAAAAATAGATGAAGATATTTTGCTTGCCAGAGTTTAATGGTTAGAGAAGTCAGCAGATAGTTTTGGATTAATATCTGTTCGTCTTGAATCCTTCATATTATCCCCCTTTCAGCTCACTGTGCAGGTAAAATACTCTCCAGGGAGCTTAGAAGTCTATTTGTGTAGCTGATAACACCTTCAATATGTGGATAATATCAAATTCTATTAATATGTGTGAGTGGCTCATTCCGACTTTGCTGCAAGTGTAACAGAGACAGAGAGGAGACTCCATGTGACTAAATATAGGCAAGAAATTTTCAGTTGGTAGACTGTAGAAAAAAATAGGAATAATGTGAAAACTATATGAGTCATTCACCTACTCTCTTATTTGGTGACTTCCACAGCACAGGACAATGCTCTTTTAATACTCTTACATATCAGTAGGAAAAAGGAATGACTATATGATAAGAAACGATAACTAAACTATAGTAGAGAGATAGTCTAGAAATGTCTGTTTATTTAGTAGACTGATAAGGAACTTGGTATTTTGGTAATATTGCACAAGAAATGCATGCTTGTGGAAAAGCACTTGCATTTGATTTTTGTTTTCATAAGTGAAAATTTAGAATTTGATTTACTGGTCTGTTAATCTTCCATATACAATTTAAGATACTTCATTTTTAATCTTTTTGTATTTTTACATATGAAAAGGAGCTGATGGTTGAAATAGCTACTGGCAATTATATTTCCTAAGGCCTAGCCAGCAAATTAAAAAGTCACTGTGTTCTGAAAACTCCAAACACTGTATTGACTTCTGCAGGAGGAGATGGGGAGAGAGAAGATATTTGTTCTTCTGTCATTGCTAAACTTCCCAATTTCCTAGCCTATTTGGGGTGGGGGACAGTGAGTAGAGAGAGTCATTAAACAAAATGAAAATTCCTGCTACCCTCAACATGGAGTGATGTACACAGAAGAATAAAAATTGTCTTCAGACACTGGATGTATCACCATAATAATCAGTGCAGCACCTCTTCTAAGTTTTAGGGTCTAGAAGACATATACTGGGCACTTTTTCCTTGCTTTTTTAGCTCTGCATCACAAGCTGATTACTATGGCATGCCATGTACTTTGTATGAGCATGTGAATCTAAGATAAAGGTAGAATTAAGATACATCTCTTGTGGTCTGTTTATGCTATATAACTCAGCCTGCCCTAACCTCATTCTGGTTGCTATAGAGATACTTAATTGAGTTTAAACATTCATTTGAAGGAAACAGATATACATTTTTTAAGTTGAGATGCTTTATGCATCTTTCTCCCTTAATATTTAACCCTACTACGCTAAAGATTCTGCACACGCACAGAATACAGAAGTTACTCTTCTGAATCCCCGTTTAGATAAAGCAGATGAAGTGGATAGTACCTGTGAGGAGAAAGAGGAAATGAGAAATAGACTGCGTGACTGAGAGCTTGAAACAGAGCCCGTTACTGTCTCCATGTATAGGTCTATATAGATGTAAGCAGCCGCAAGCATGCTCTACTTGAACTGAGAACTTGCCAGTTGTGGATAGGTTATAACCAGCAATCTGTCCTGAGAGCTGCTGAAAGACAGGTTAGTCACTCTTGAACTCCAAAAAGTGCTTTAAGAGACACTACATTCCCCTTTGAAAACCTGTAGGTCCCTGAGGAGCAGAACTCTTAACAGTGAACCCTGGTGCTCCAGGAATCCTGGAATTCCTCATCCTGTTTCATGGACTTAGAACTAGCCAAAATTCAAGTTCCAGGCCATAGTAATTAATTACTTTGGTTTCAAAAGGAAGCTATCAGTTCCAGATGTTATATTTAATATAAATTGAAATATTTATATCAGCTTTAGATCTGTAACTGACAGAACTAACAGAGGAAAAATTCATCAAAGTTTACTAAATAGTTCCATATATTGCTTCCAATTAAAGTCTCAAATCAAAAAATCATTAAAGAGTATTTTGGAGAAGCAGCACTACAAATGTGCCTTGTTCTCCAGCTCTTCTCTCTCTATCAGCTAGTACCCAGTTGAGAAGCCTCAGCATTAGGCTACACAAACATCCGATGTGAATTAGCTGGGCCATTCTTATTTTATTTGGGTTGTGAGATAGTAAAATGTTCGTTACTTCAGTAGTACTTGTATTTTCTAATATCAGATGAACTTTGTTCCACTGTGCCTATGTTACAAATTAAGTTTTGCCAGAGTTACATAGAAAGAAATATTCCTAATATAAAAGTAAGATACAAATGAAATAAAAAGCTAAATGAAATTCCATTTTACAAGACCAAAGATCAGACTCAGAAGACAGAGCAAAACATAGGCATTTTCTGAGGAAGACATCCATAAAAATCATTCGTGAAGGACATCATTAAGAAACACAAATATCATTATTTGTGATTATATCAACCTGACTATCTGTTGGCCAGTCCTTCATGTTGTCAGTATGTACAGAGAACAACAGTAACTGTACTCTTCATTTGGACCAACACAGTATTCACCTCCTTCCTTGTTTAAACAATGCACTATTCACCTCCTTCCTTGTTTAACTAAGTGCATATTATCCCTACTATTCCTCTCTTTCCGTCTCTCATTCATCTTGTTTTAAACCATTGGTTGTTAGGGTTTACTTTTCATTCCAGGACTATTTCACAGTCTCCTGCAAGGCCTTGTCAAAGCTATTAAAGTAAATTAAATCCTTATTGGAAAAGCACAATTTAAATGGCATCTAATTATAACTGACATATTTCTCATCTGATATGTAAAAAATATGTAAAAAATGCTTTCAGGAAGTTATTCTATTTCTTTGTAAACTACATGCATATTTATTTGGGATTAAAAGAAGAAGGATTACTTCATTTATCCCAAGGCTCTGGGAGATGATATACAGTATTGTCGTCTTCTACTTCCTGTTCATTCTCTCTGTCATGCATGATTTCTGCACGTCTTTGAGGGTTTTTTGTTTGTTTGTTTGTTTTCCTGTTGGCTGCCTGGTGGGAATGCATTTTTTCATATGGGAGTATGCCTGCCTAGTGCTGATGCCCCTTCCTAGAGCTGTTCCTTTCAGGGTGACTTTGCCGTTTCTCTGAGAGCCAGCTTTCCAGATATGTTCAAATTCAGCAATATGATGTCGAAGAAGTAGTGACTCTAGGCAACATGAAAACTGCACACCAATAGAAAACAGTTTGGTTTTTCACACTTACTACAGTCTGTCATATTGCATTCACTGAAAGTTATTATTTTGTTGGGTTTTTTTTCCTCATTTGGAATGCCAGGACATATCATAGATCAATAGAAATATACATTAAACCTGGCATGGTAAATGTCTGAATGCCTGTGCTGTACACATCCAGCCATTTTCATGAGAAGATTTTGACATATTTTTATTCTGCAGTATGAGGTTAATCACTAGATATGTTGATTGATGCCTTATGGCAACAAATCTCCTGTAGGAAGCTTTTCAGAGTATAATGTGGAGTTTCAGAGATGCATGAAATGGTAAGATAATGAGGCAGAAGGAGCTAATTTTTAGCCGGAATTGCCTCCAGCTAAGCATGCTTTCTTTATATATGTAAGCTTAAAAAAAAACATTTAGTAAAGAGAAAGAGAAAAATATCATGTAAAAGTATCATGGAAATATAAATGCATCCAAAAATCCCATTACTGATCTGGTGCCTTGTCCACAGGCAATATAAGAGGAAGAAAGAATGCGAGGGAATCAAACAGGCTGAACTTGCTCCCCGGACTGGAGTCTTGAAAAATGTGGAATATACAATCATACAAAGAAAATCTGTTTTCTGACATTGTGTCGTAAATCCAACAGTACTGTTTCCAGATTTTTCTTTCCAGTCTCCTGCATATAGGGATGCTCATTAGGGACTTCTCTTTTTTGATATTGATGCTGAGTTACTCCATGTGAATTTCTTTGGCAAACTCAGGTTTTGAAGATCATATGTTCTTTTCTCACTGGTGTGAGGAAGTCATATATCCAAAGCCTTTGCTAATATTACAAGTTACTGATATCAGTGCATTACTGTTTCACTAAGATTCGTTTAAGAACACATAAAAATTACCAAGGTGTCTGCTCACTTATAGACTTGAATAACTACATCATTGATAGGCAATGCAAAGTCGGAGGAAGCATGCTGATTTTAATTATTTATACGTACTAGTTTAAAAGAATAAACCTGGAGTGAAAGTGAAGAGTGAAAAATAAATGAGATTAGTACTGAGGAAAAAAAAAAGTTAACTGCAGCTAGAAGAAGACTGAGGTGAGTGAGTGTAAGCAGTCGTAGAGGAACTACCTTCGTTATCATGAAGGTAACAGTTAAATTTTAGCACAGAAAATGCACGCCTGTCATTTTCCCTTCTAGGACCTTTACTATCCACAGATTTGCTGGAAATATGATTCTAGTCTAATTTTGCATTACTATTTTGTTGTTTGGCTTTACGTGTGGGAATATACTGGCTTAGAAACAGGCATCCTAAGGCACAGAGTGCTTTACAAATATAACTGTCATGATGATTTCTGTAGAGCTCTTTGGATTATTCAGATTTTTTGAATCTCTTAAAAAGTTCAGTTTTGCAGATAAAGGAAGTTGGAAAGTTTCCTTGTGCCCTCTGAGGGTGACTTTATGTATAGTCTTCAGCTGTATATCTTACAGACATATTGCATGCTGTACTTCAAACAGACTTCTTCACACTCTCTATTGAGTTCTTCTTTGTCAAGATCAGATTTCTATTATGTACCATTAAAGTGTATCATGGCAAATATACAATAAATTCAGTATTATATCTTTTCAAGTTTCTTTCTAAGAATTAAATCATCGTTATCTTTATACTTGATGGACACCCTCAGTAGACTTCTGGCAACACTGTCATAATTCCATTTATTTTTTTTTTTATGGTCATATTAGTCTTTCATTCCCTTGGTACAATGAAATAGTGTTAAGATGAAGGACAGAGAGAGACCCACTTAGACCTTTTCTCTGCCCTTTTGTGTACTTTCCTCCAGCTTTACTTTTAGAGGAAACTGTTGGTAGTTAGGAATCACAGAGTCATTGAATTTGGAAGGAACTTCTGGAGACTATTTAGTCCCATCTCCCTGCTCAAAACATGGTCGGCTACAGCAGGTGGCCCAAAGCCTTGCCCGCTTTTATTTTGAGTATCTCAGAGGACTGAGTTCCTCAGCTTCTGTCATTGAGGACTTAATGGGAGACAGYGTTGAAAACCTAACTGAGRSCAAGATCAGCAACACTCAGTGCTCTCCCCTCACCCACCAAGCCAGTCATCTCACTGTAGAAGACTCTCAGGTTGRTMAGACGTGATGCCCCTTTGCACATCCATGCTCACTGCTCCACATCTCTGTCTCCTCCTTAGCATGTTTTGGAATGGTTTCCAGGACTRTTTGTTCCGTCACCTTCCCTGTGACTAGTACAGTGTTTTCCCTGGGATCCCCTTTCTTCTCCTTCTTGAAGATAGGAGTGACATTTGGTTTCCTCCAGTCACCAGGAATGTCCCCCAGTCATCACCTTTTTTCAAGGATAACCAGGAGTGGCCTCTCAGTGGCACTGGCTGGCTCCCTCAGCATTTGGGGGTGCATCCAATCTGGTCCCATGGATTTGTGTATTCCAGTTTGTTTAAGTGTTCTCTGACCTGATTCTCCTTCACTAAGGGTAAGTCTTCCTTGCTCCAGACTCTTTTTCTGGTCTCATAGAAAATCTTTCCTTCCAATTGTCTTGACATCTGTGACTATATAAGGAAAATATATGAGGAAAAGCTAGCTCATTAATCTAAATTGCAATGATCTGTGGTAATCAAGAGGTCATGAGACTTGAGATGCAAGCTAAAATTTTCAAAAACATTTAAGTGAAATTGAAAGTGAATTCAAGAGCAGGTATAATTTTCAGGAATATCTTAGATAATTAGCATGAGGTTTTTTTTGGGGAAAGAAAAAACAGTAGATCTGTGTCAAGTGTCTAAGTCTCATTCGATCTTCAGTGTTTAAATTTTCCAGCAGTTTTATCATTATTTTTAAGGTTTTCTATAAGACCACTGTGGACATAAAGACTGCTCTTGTCTATGTATACATATCCTGATATTTCAACACAGAAATAGCCATTAGACTCTTTAAATCACAAGGAGATATTTACTAAAAATGGTAAGTGCAATTTATTGGTTTCAGAAAAAAAAAGAAAGAAAAAGAAAGGATTTCTGTGTAAATGCCCAACAAATTCAAATAATAAGATGAGATTCATTCAGAAAAAGCAGAGAAAAGAATCATTCTTGACAATAAGTATTACAAGTTTCAAGTAGCTGAATGGGCAGATTTTAAAGTTAGAAAGAGGTGGAAATTATTTTCTTTTACTCTCTCGTTACCTTCACTCAGGAGAAAAGAAAATATCAACAGAAGGATAAGAAAAGCATTCATAACAAGTTTATTATCCTGTCTTTACAGCTCCATTTCTTCTCCTCTCCCATACTGAAATATCTCTTTGAGAAGAGAACATAAAGTTCACCCTTGACTTTTCTATCATTTCAAATAATTTAAGTTCATATTCATTAATTTTTCGTGCCTGTGATATTTTCCCCAAATCCCAACAGTTACAGAGTTAATTGTTTTCCCTACATTTTCTTTTGCCATTTCACCCTTTGCCTTCCTTCTGTTGCCAGGGACAACTTACTGTTTCGGTCTTGTAAATGGTTATTTAATGTATGCCAAGAAAGATCTTTAGAAAGGTAATATATCATGTAAAAAGTAGATCAGGCTACTGTGTACTCCCTAAGGGAAAACAGACTTCTCTTACATTACAGAAAACAACGGTGCCTACACCCAACAGTAAAGTAATAATATCTTATTTTATCAAGTGGAACAGGTAACTTAAGCTGCGAAGACTTGTTGTCTATATAGGATTTAAACATTTGTTTTTAGAACTCATTTCAAGTGGACAAGAAAATTTAAGTATCTATAGGGCATAAAAAATGATTGCCATTATTTCTTGAGTTTTGATAGTACGCCTGAGGGTTGAGGATACAAAGAGGACACAATTTCTGCCTTATGACCCAAACAAGATAGGTACAAGATACAGTAAACTACTTGACAAATAAAATCTAGTTTTTCAAGATATAAATGCTCCTTGTAAGCAGCCTGATGGGTAATGAGGTATAAACCTTCTATTCATGTATGTAATATCAACACTTCAGAGCCACAGATCATTACAGTAAAGTGAATATCACTCCCTACAGTGGAGAAAGACTGTGGCATCTGATGGTATCATTAATTTTACCCACACTACTCTATTCAAGAGGGCCTGGATTTTGAGGCAGCATGAGGGCTAAACTCATGTAGTAGGAATGCACTATATATACTTCTCAGTGAAGGGTATCCTTTTGCTAGACTTAGCCCCGCATTTTTCAGAAAAGAAGTTGTAAAAAAAAAAAAATAGGTTAATGATCCTCATGGAAGTCTTTGTTGCATGTATTATTCAGTGTCCCTGAATGGGTCCAGTCTCCAGTGCATCTTTGCTGGAAAGGAGAGTTGCATAGGCTTTCAGTCAAGATGCAATGTGAATAAATAGTGCCTCTTTCTGACCCAGAACATCCGTGTTGGTGGTAGCAGAGAGCAGACAACAACATCAGGAAGGGAAGACTCAGTTCCAGGTTGTCTAATGGTATTCAGTCTTATTGTACTGTAAACAGTTTCATTTTCTCAGAAACAGATGTTCCAAAACAAAGCAAAATGGACTTCTCTGGTTAATCCATTATTTCTTTCAGAGAAATGCTTGATTATCCATCAGTATTACTGCTATAGAATGGTTTGTTCTTGCTTCCTGTGTCTTTTTCAGGATCTACTAATTCCTCCAGTACCTGCCAGGGAGTTATACAGAATTAATAATGTACAAAGCACGCTAGAGACACTGTACAGTACTGTTTAAATAGCTCAAAAATAATTTATGGTGAATTTACAGCACAGCATAGTTATATCAACAATTGCTGCACTTACTTTAAAGTGTATGCATTTCGTTATAAATGGCTTGTTAAATAATTACAGAATGCTGATATCTGCATGACTGCCTGAAATGGTTTATGGAAGAGTTTGAACTGGGTCTAGAATTACTGAGAATGCATTTAAAATTTTTTAAGAAGAGTCTATTTTATTATAGAATGCTTATTGAACAGAAACATGTCCTCATTAGAAGGAAATGTGAAATCCTATTTTTTATTAGTAAATGTATTTGCAGGGAATCAGTGACCTACCTTTAACAAATATATAATCAGTGAGTTTGTTACAAAGGAGAAATCTGACTCTTCACTGAATGTGTGCTTACATTCTTCTTGTACTTAGGAAACAAGAGTTAGCCTGTATTATGACATTTCATTTTATATTTACTTCTGTTCTTCCTGGATCTTAGACCAAGGCAAGGAGCCCAAGCACTTTAATATGACAAGAAAATTGTACTCAGTCTTTGACACGAAGAAAAGCTGAAAGAGTAAGAAAGTAACTATGGGACATTCAGTCCTTCTACTTCCTTCACCAAGTGCCTGGTTAAAACAGGACTCTTCAGACAATATTTTTATTGTTAATCTATAGAAAGAGGCTGCTTCCTCTGCAAACTCTGAGAAATCTCTATACTCCTGCAGGTGGACTTCTCTGATCCTAAATACCCTCCAACAGATATTCTTTCCTTTGATTCTTTCCTTTTTATTATGTGACTACTGTTCTTATTTTGATAATATTTGATTTGGACAAACAATTTTTTAAATTTTTTTCACTTTGGAGATTCCTTATACATGTACACAAAGATTCATTGTTCAGCTCATTTTTCCTTTTGTAAATCCATATAGTGATGAGAATATAAAAATTATATACTTCACTTGAAATTTATTCTAGTATTTAAGATGATTCTAATTTTTCAGAAAAAAGGAACATATCAATGATTATTAGTGTAGTCTTTTAGAATATTATAAAAATATTTGAATGTGACATTTAAAACAAATTATGAAAATATATGCTTAGAAATTTCAGTATTTGAGATGCTGTTGTAAGCATTTAAAATCTAAAGCCATATATATATATTAACATACTTTAAAGATAAATATCTACATTTAAGTTCTTTGGAAGATAAAGTTTTTCTACTTAATGCTGAAATATGCATCTTTCACATATTGAAAAAGGAGATGGGAACATGCACTCTCCTCAGCTTGAGAAACTAGGGCAAATATTTGTCATAAGAAGAAAGACAATGTTCAAGACAAATGGAAAAACTATTTTACTGCATGCAAAAAATAAGGCATTGGAAAGTCCTTCATTGTGCTAATTTACTGATTACAAGATAGTGTTAACATAAAAGTAGCTTATTGTACTCTGAAGACTTTTTTTAAACTTACAAGCAATAGTTTTCCAATCACAGAAACTCAGTGAATAAATTATTTTAAAAGTGTAGGACTCTGAAAGTACTTGTTGCTTAATTCCATTTGAAAATAACATGAAAGAAATTTAAAAGTTTTTTAATGGCCTAGCATAAGTTTACTTATATAGTAGAAGGAAATGCAAAGCAAGAAAATAAATAGTTTTCAATAATTTCCCTGAGTCATGAATTTTTACAGGAAGAAGATGGAAAATACAGAGTATAGAGAATATGGTCCTGTAAAACCATTAAAAATCCTAAGAAATGGTTTCAGGGAACTGGGAACTAAATACAGAGGAGATCTTTTGTGACTAAAAACTGTGGACTTAAGTGCCCTATGGCTGTATGTGAAAAAAAAAATCATATACGAATCAAAACTAAGAACTACATGGAGTTAGTCAGGTATGGAGATTACACATAAGTATCTAATTCTGTCTATGAACTTACAGTTTACACATTCACAATTGTTTTTCTGTTAAACTAAACTTAACATCTCTTGCCTCAGCATCCTGTATTTTTCTATAGGTCTGAAAATCAAGCAATATTATGATACTCTCCACAAGTGTGCTGTCTGTAACTGTCAGCTGTAAAAGCTTTATCAATTCAGCTATGCACCTGAAAGCCCTTAAGCACTGAAATTAACAGTCTAGAAACCATTTCTTTTTTAGAATTCTAAATTTCCATTTCTACATATTTCAAGAAATCACATTTTTGTTAAACCAAGACTATGTGCACACCAAGCAGTGGAGAACAAGAGTCTCTAAAGCACCGAATAAGGTAAATATAAATGATATAGTATGATGTGGACTTAGCAGCTTGCATCCAAAAGTAGTTCAGTCATAGTCATGTGGTACTTCAGCAAACTAAAAAAAGCTCTATCTTCACTGTCTTTGTGACACAGTCCTTGTTCTGAGGTTAATGTGCATATCTTTATAGTATTTCTGCTTTAGATTTGGACGCATAATTTAGATTGTATAATGTCTCAACTCCAGTAAGTGTACTCAGGCTTCACATAGCATACATTGACAAAACAGATGTTATAAAGCTTTTGTTCAAAATAACGCAGCTGGAAGAGGTGGCAGCTGTTTACTCTCATGGTGGTACAATTCACCGAGGAAGTGGTAGCTTGCACTAGCTGCACAATATTCAAACCTTACACCACCTTCCTGTTGGGATGCACCCCCAAATGCTGAGGGAGCCAGCCAGTGCCATTGAGAGGCCACTCCTGGTTATCCTTGAAAAAAGGTGATGACTGGGGGACATTCCTGGTGACTGGAGGAAACCAAATGTCACTCCTATCTTCAAGAAGGAGAAGAAAGGGGATCCCAGGGAAAACACTGTACTAGTCACAGGGAAGGTGACGGAACAAAYAGTCCTGGAAACCATTCCAAAACATGCTAAGGAGGAGACAGAGATGTGGAGCAGTGAGCATGGATGTGCAAAGGGGCATCACGTCTGACCAACCTGAGAGTCTTCTACAGTGAGATGACTGGCTTGGTGGGTGAGGGGAGAGCACTGAGTGTTGCTGATCTTGSYCTCAGTTAGGTTTTCAACRCTGTCTCCCATTAAGTCCTCAATGACAGAAGCTGAGGAACTCAGTCCTCTGAGATACTCAAAATAAAAGCGGGCAAGGCTTTGGGCCACCTGCTGTAGCCGACCATGTTTTGAGCAGGGAGATGGGACTAAATAGTCTCCAGAAGTTCCTTCCAAATTCAGTGACTCCTAACTCCCAATAGTTTCAACTATTGTTAGGTTTTCAATGCTATCTCCCATTAAGTCCTCAAAGACAGAAGCTGATGAATTACAGGCAAGATAAGTGGACAGCAAGGTTTGTTGAACACCTGAACTCATAGGGTTTTGATCAGTGATATGACATCCATCTGGAGGCCTCTCATTAGTGGTGTCTCTCAGGGATCGATCCTGGAACCAATACTTTTTAACTTCTTAATTAATGACCTGGATGATGAGACTGAGTGCACCCACAGCAAGTTTGCAGATGATGCAAAACTGTGAAGAGTTGCTAATGCAGCAGAGGTTTATGCTGCCATTCAGAGGGAGCTTGCCAGGCTGGGGAACTGGGCAGAGAGGAACCCTATGAAGTTCAACAGTGGGAATTGCCTTGCTCTGAATCCAGAGAGGAGTAAATCCAGGCACCAACACAGGCAGGGGGGTGACTACCTGAAAAACGTCTGCAAAGATGGGACCTGCGGGTCACTGCTTTGGGGTATGGACACATTGTGAGATGCAGGAGAAGAGCGTTTCAAAATTATACAGGACTTACTGTGTGCTGTCTAGGGGAAAAAGCAAAGGTGGAGAAATGGATTTAGCGACATGGAAGGAACAAACATGGGAAACTAGAGGGATAAGGGGATAAAAACAGTTGGTCATGCATAAATAAGTATGTACGTCAGTATGCTTATCTTGCCATGCCCTGCGCCTGATCTACCTATTTTCCTGTGTGAGAGACTCTCTATTCTGTGTGCATGTGTGTATGGGAGGGTTAAGATCCAAATGCCTGCAACTGCCGTCAGACCACAGGCCAGAGGTGGTGCAAGTGGATGTATCATCACCAGCAAATTTTAAGCTAGACTAACCATGGAGCAAGTGAAGGGACCAGTAAGCCAGGTGTGTGTGTGCTTCTCTATGTGTGAGACTATGACGGATTGACTACTGTACGGAGCAGGGGAGTCTCAGGTGAGTCTAAGATGCCAGAGACTGTGGGGTCTGGAGGTCAGCTGAGCCCTGCTTGTGAATGTGTGCGTGTGTGTCTGGGGATAAGGCACCTGGGAAGGGAGAGGATCCAGGACCAGCTAGAGGATTGACTCTGCCCAAAGCTAGCTGCTGGACGTAACCACAGTATGTGCACGCGTGTGAGGTGTCTGGGTTTGTATGTGAGAGAGATGGGGGGTCTGTACCACATGCTGGCATGGGGCTGGACTCTCAGGGACTCGTATGTGCAGGTGCCAGCAACCGGGGGGACTAGGGACTCAGTCAGCTACTATGTTGACTAGGTGTCTAACCCAGCACTGGGAAGATCCATATGCTACGTATGAAAATATATATATCCCACTAACAGACCTTTCTCCTGATCAGCCACAGAGGGGAACAGGATGAGACCACTGGTGCTGGTTGTGTCAGTGCTGAGTGCATCTGTCCATGTTGACCTATGTGGCTGGTCACATATGCATATACATGTTGTGTGTATGCTTCCTGGGATCAAACGTGTTCAACCTCTCTCCTGGTTGAATCTGGGGGCATGGAGTTGCAGCAGCTTCACCACTGTCAGGCTATTGGATTTGGCTATTCCCCTAACAGGGATGGTTGAGCGTGAAAACGGGTTGCCCGGAGACGCTATGGAGTCTCCACCTTTGGAAATATTCCAAACTCATCTGGACAAGGCCCCAAACTGCCTGCTCTAGCTGACCCTCCTTGAGCAGGAGATATGGACCAGGTAGTCTCCAGAGGTCTTTTCCAATCCCAACTATTATGTAATTCTGTGTGATTATTTGATCAATAAGATACAGCTGATATGTTAAATACCAAGAGCTAACTATTATTATGCATCTATTTCAGGTGTTGCCGACGCTAAATGATTGGCACAATTCCAAATGTGATAAATCTACTGAAACTTTGTTGGAATTTGATGTTAAAGAAACCAATTTAATTCTACTTAAGCTTAAATGTATGCCCTCGTCACCTTAGCGTCTGACTCAGAAATGCACTGACATTACCTTGCCAGATCTCTGCTATTTCAGTATTCAACCCTGAATATTAATTTTATATAATTTCCAATTTGTAAGCGTGTTAAGAAAGAAAAAGAGAGAAAGAAGAAGAAATGTATGTATTTTTTGCTTATTTTGTATAAGGAGAAAATGTGCATTTTTATGTCCCTTCATTTCATATGGTCCTTCTCTATAGCTATTACATTTCTCCTTAAATTCCTTACCTCCTGTACCAATCTGCAGATCTGATATCAATATGACATTAAAGCAGTCAAATTTTATTGTAATTACTGATACTTACACTTGATATAAATGTTAAAGATCCCTCTGCCAGGGTGCAAAATTGAGTCAATCCCTCACAGCTGTGGCAACTTGAATAAACTCAGAAAACCCTACACTACATAAAGTCTATGTTTATCTCATGCAAGAACATATCTTTGATGTTGTTGACTACTACTAAATTTTCAAGTTGGGCAATAACATACCTTTTCCTTCCACCTATGTAGGCAAAAGAGATTAAATTTTCTTCCTGAGACACTATATTTGTGCTGCTCTGGGTCACAGCCAGAGTCAAGTAATTCTTTTATAGACTCTTCCCACTTAATTTACACTATTGATTTATTTCTTTTGTTACTTTTTTCCTTAGGCTCCCCAAGTCATCTATGTTGATCAGTGACATAACTTTTGCCCCATGTATTAAAAAAAAAAAAGCTTTGTCAATTTTTTATTGTTTAATGAATGTCTAGTTTGTGACAGCTAGTAAGGTAGTCTGAATTTTCATTAGTTAGTAGTATGAGCAGCGCTTTTGCACACATATATATTAAGCATATAAGGCTTGTTTCTCCCCTGTGTCAGATAGTAACCTCTAGGTTTTGTTGCCTCAGGTTTTTAAAGAGGATGTGTAGATTTATGAGTACATTCAGCACTTGGAAAATGAATGCAGTTGTGTCCTCTGCTGATCCATGGAAGTTGAAGATGATTTCCTGTGTAGTCTAGCTCATCCACCAGAGCAAGTTTTGGAAGAACCTTCCCTGCATGAATGATAGCAGGCATTAGACCCTAACCATTTACTGGTGACATTTCACAGTGCTATCCATCTCACATGTTGTAAAAAATTGTACATGAGATAACTTGATATACTGCACCATGGTATATGTATGCAGCAAGTACACCACACAGCCAAGTGGTCTATTTCTGTGTAACAGATTGCACGTTAGGTCAACAAAGTGTAGCAAAAGATTTGTGCATCATGAATCTTAAATGGACTTACCGTGGTTCCTGAAGGCTGTTCTGGCCCATGCGGTATGAGGAATCTCAGCTGTATCAATTCAGGATGGATTGACCAGATTTCAGTTACATAAGATGAGGAAAAGTGTTTGCCCATCATTCTCAGCTGAGAGGCAAAGACCGATTAGTCTGAAAGTATAAACTCATTCTTTCCCCACACAGTGAATCTTTCCAGAGCAGCACTGAGGACAACAGAAATCATTGACATGCTGAGCTCTGCTACATGACAAAGTAAAGGACTATCCAGGACTTCAGAAAATTCATTAAAAGAGAAAAAGCTAACCAACTTCTAGGAAGAAAAATATATACTGTAGAAGGAAATACAATTAAAAGTGGTAACATGGGATTACAGCATAAACAAGTATTTAGCTGCTAAAGAACTGTTGTATATAACAACCAATTTGCCAGCTCCAGGTTTCAGCAAATTCTGTATTATTGAGAAATTAGAATATTAATTTATTTGCCATCTAACCTTGGTAAAATTTCTGTCTTCTCCTTAACAGTGTTTGATAATGACAATATAGCTTCATATGTATTAAATGATCTTTCTTTGTATGTGTGATCCAAAAACATGTAAAAAATTGAAGACTCTATAGACATTACATTTGAATAAAATATGTTCTTCCAGAGGCAAATTCACTTTATAACAGGGAGGAAAAAGAGGAGTATTTTTCTATTGTAAACTCCATTATTTTTCATGATGTCATATTGTGTAATTATTAGAAACTCAATGCTGGGAAATATTGTCTCCATCCAAATAGCACTTAATCTCTATTACCTGCAGGTTAAAAGTCAAAGAACAATCATCCATGTCAGTGATTCCTGCAGCAGACTGTTACTGAACCATGTAAGATCGTTTAGTGGGGAGAATTAGCTCCCAGCAGCTTCACGTGTCAGGGATATTTTAGTACCATTCTGTCCCAGCTCTTCCCTCTGGTAAATGGCAACGGTTCTATGGGCTTTCTCAGTAAAGTTGTCCCGTAGAGAGAAAAGAAATGCTTATCTTTGACAGACATTTCTGCAAATATCAAGGGTAGGAATGAAGAGAACAATTTTGCTGACAGCTGTAGATGGAAGTTACACAAGCACAATCAATTGCCATGCGCACATAAAAAATATTGGCAAGGTATATCCTGTGTTTTTGTAGTTAATACACCTTTTAAACCGCTGTCAGTTTATGCATACAGAGTGAAACTTTTCTCAGGTGATCACTTGAGAGACCAGGAAAACCCTGAAAAGCCTTGGAAAGCCTTCAATATCAGCCGTTGACCAAAGACAGGTTGGAAACTTCTATATTAGTTTACTTGGAAAGTTGATGACAGTAATATGGGCACACAGAAATAGTTTCCCACTTGAAACATAGACAATTTAAATGCTATAATCAATCAAGGCAGTAAAGATTCTGTGTTGTTCAGAACAGGACAGTAAAATAAAGTCAGGATGAAATAGGAAATGATGTACAAACCCTTGGGGTAGCTGTGGCCACCAGACAGAAAGACAGGCTGAACTGGTGTGGGGAAAGTGTTCAGGAGCTTGACGGGCTGAAGAACATCACATTTGGGAGAGGACCTGACCCAAGGAAAGAGTTTGGCATGGGGTGTATGAAAATCTTACTATGGTACCTATTATAACTATCATAAAAGACAGCAGAACTGGTCTTATTAATTAGCATCCTGAAGCTTAATTAACTGAACTTTTCCCCCAAAGTAACCTTTATAAAAAATTCTAGGAAATAATGAGAGAACATATGCTTTCTTTCAACAGTTTTATTTTTGATATGGGACTTGTTACATATACTTAAGTGTTTCAGAAATTAAAAGTCACTTTTACCCCTCCACCTCTAGGATGCTATAAGATACTGAAATGTCCAAGTGTCAATTCCAGCTACTTGCCATTTTTTTTGTGGAAACAAAATTGGAGAAATCAAAATAAGTGGAATTTTCAAATCATTGTTATTTTAAGGCATCTACTTTATTTGCTTTTTTGAAGTTCCTAGGTCCATTTCCATAGAAACAGAAACTGAAGCAGTAGTAGAGAGCTCACGCTCTCACTTTTTAGTTTTGGTTACTAACTTCAAGCTGGGAGTGTAAAACGTTTTTTGGCAAATAGAAGCCACAGGACAGGGAAGCAGTGGCACACTTGAACAATCTGGCTGAATGGGCCAAATTCTGATGTTCTTTACTCTGTATATAATTCTGGCACAGAACAAAAGGTGAAAAGGTATTCTTAGATTCATGAGTAGAAAAGAGATGTAATAAAAACATTTGAAGTGTAATATTTAAATTACGGAAATATGCTTGGTATCATTTAAAAGACACTTAAAATACATAAATGTTCCATTTTAAAACAACATAATTATTACAGAATGTAGTCAGAATTTCCACCATCTTTACAAATACCCAGTAGATGTGAATATTTTAGAAAGAATAATTACCAGAAAGGGCACGTTTATAATTAGTTCCATCAGTGTTACAAGAGCCTTGTTTAGTGGACTGCATTCAGCTTTCTGTGTGATGTATAGTTTTTCAAATTATACAAAAGTACGCTTGCTCATGGTAGATATGTAATTATTTCTCAGAAACAATCACTGCTTACGCTGAATATCTTCACCACCATCATTTAAACAACGAGGGTAGGCAAGCATTTTGTATCCAAACTAGTATTCATTCCCTGAAATTTTTCAAATACGAGTATGTGACATAATCATTTAATGCAGTGTTGTGGAAGTCTTGAATTTTGAAGGCTAGATGAGAACATAAGTTCTCATCTCATCTAGCTTGCTTTACTGTCTAACTGAATTTCAACCAGCTATTTTTGCACTAAATAGAGCTTACTGAATCCAAAGTATAACTTCCAGAAAGCTTCCACTGAAAGTTTTTAGAAATCAAAAGACTCCTGATAGGCAACCCGCTTCAATGGTTAATTATCTTTGTTGTTAGAAAGCAGTGCTGGATAGAAGAATCAAACCTAAACAGATTCAAGACACTGGGCTACACTGGAAGATAAGAATTTTGAAAAGACCCTGAAAACTTTTTCATTTTTTCAGGTTTTATCCTTTTTATTTTTTTTTTCATGCATCAGTATTTTTTTCACTTGTCAGATAACTTTATTTAGCCCCTATATCATGATATGTCCTTTGCAGCAATATTAGGCTCAGTATGCTATGTTACAGTGTCCTGCAACTTAAGTGATACAAACAGTTACCTTTTTGCTAAGGAGTGATAGCTTGAAAAAAGAAGAGCCAGCTGTTTAAAGATACATGAAAATAAAGACATTGTCTCTGTGAGATTTTTCAGGCTTCTCTATGCTCTTTATTAATCTAGTTTCCTGAGATTGGAGAAGTGTTTGGAGCCAGAGCATAATGTTGGAAGCCTTTATTATATGTATCAGTTGTTCAACATTCTAATTTCAAAAAGCTTTTATCTTTCAATGGGCTGTTGCTTAACAGAGAGATTCATGACCTCAATAGTTTTTTAATAAGCTTCTGAGCTTCTGGATTATTTGTTCTGATTTCTTTTTACATATGAACATATTCCACAGTTTAAATACACTGTAACTTCATAACTCATACTGTAGTGACTGAATCTGTCCGTTCTTACCCATAAACTTTCTTAAAGAATGAGAGTTTTTAGAGAGGATGTGTTTGGACAAAATGGGTCTTTTTTTCCCACGCCCTTTAATTTAATTTTATCTTGGAAGTTTACTTCCAGCAAATAGAAGACATTAATTAAAAAGTAAGATGCCTGATTTACTGTGTGTTAGTAAGAAATGAATCACCTTTCACGCTCTCGACAGTTCTTCAAGGTGTAACTAGTACAAAGTGTTCTTGCTATCAGAAGATCAAAACAGCTTTGCACTATTAATCACTACATCACCTTAAAGACACACCATACACCAAACAGCATAAGGCAGCGCTGATATTTTGTGTTGGCTTCTCTCACTTCTTCCTCGACGCTTGTAAATGTACTTTTTCTTTTAAACTTTCTTTCTCATTTACTCTCTGAAGAAGGTGTAGGAATGTCTCATTTCCTTCCCCGCCTTTCTAGACAAACATTATACCTCCTTTTCACCCACCCTTCCACCTTGCATCTCCAGCTGTAAATCAAAGAGCAGGGCAAAACAGGCCTAACCTCAATTTCCTACGTTGAATGTGCAGCTGCTTGACTGATGGTCTCATGAATTATTAATGAAAGGAGCTCATGTGCATACGCATGGCTATCTCCCGTTATTAATTCATAATGCAGCTGCTGCAAAGGCAGAGAGTGGAGGGCTCAGTCTCCTCCTCCATGAAGACATAAGAAATGCCTCTTCCTCAGCTTCCCTCTGATTCTTGCCCCTTGCCAGCTGACCTTCTTTAGGCAGCAAAACCAAGTATTTCTATTTCTTTTTGTCTTGATTTGATATCTTCTGCATTAGTCTTGTGACAGCTGCAAAAAGAGGAGCTAAGGTGGCTGATATCCAATTCCCCAGTAATGTTTCTTATGAAAAATAAAACTTAATGGGAATAATGAGAGTCCATAACTCATTTCAATTATTTTCAATTGTTCTCAAATGCTGCAACACATGCTTCATTTAATTCTACAATGAACACTACATGCGGCATGGTGATGTTTGTCACTGGAGACCAAACAGATGCAGAAATATCCCAGAGGAAATGATGAAAAATAATAAGATAGTTACCTTTTTTCAGGAATAAGAAATAGAAACCACTAGAGACTCAAAGGAAACAATGTGTTCTTAGTGAGACTATTCTCTATGAAAAATATAGAAGGGTAAAGGCCTTGGGAATATCCAAAACATTTTTGAGATAGACAGGGCTCTGGTTCTGTGTGAATAGTTTTGTTTTTCTCTCCATAATGGTGCTGGATATATCATGGTATGATCTGGTCTTCAGTAGAGTCTGTCTGGATGTAATTTGCAATTTGAAAGATAAAAAAAAAGGAAAAAAAAAAAAAAAAAAACAGAAAATGCTTTGTATTGAATAGCTTCAAGGCTATGAATTCATCATTTATGGGTAGAGTTGTATGACAATAATAATAATAATAATAATAATAAACTATATAAATTATAATAAATTATAATTTAATGGGAAAAGATTTAAGTTCCTCAAAGTCTGATTTTTTTTTCCCCCAAATGTAGAAGTTACTTGGATCTAGAAATCAAGATAGATATCGCACAGGTCCCCACAGTGTACATGGCCACAAAGCATGACATAGGGCAAGCAGTCCATGTAGGTCTGTCAGCTCTTAAGGAGGAAACCCTAAACACAGTGATTCTCAGATAAACCACCTAGACTGAGAATGGGTGCAGTGTGACAGCTGAAGTCAGACTATAACTGAATAGTGGGAACACCTTTGCACAGTTGCACATGAAGTCCAAGAAAGGTGGAGAAAAAGGAAGGTATAAAAAGCTATCATTGATACATTTAAGAATCAGTTCTCAGAAGATTAAAAGGGATGCTGGTAGCTATCGATGCCAAGGATGAAATAAGAATTTCTGAACACTCATGAGCCTTGAACCTGTTAACATTTTGCACACTTAGTTTTATACACATGGAGAAATAGTTCCATTGAAGGCTAATATTAGATTTCTATTTTAAGATTTTAAAGCCAGAAGAGATCATTAGATCATCTCCTTTGACTTTCTGTGCAACACAGATCATAAAATATCATGCAGACACTATTGTACTGAGCCTAATAACTTCTGTGGAGTCATAAGTCACGAAAGCATCAGTGTCAAGTTTGGTCTCCAATATTTGATCTTAAAAGTAAGGTAATTTGGTTTTAGATAAATAGAAAACCTTGTCTCATTTTCCATAGCATTGTCCCCTCTTACCATAAAAGAAGTTAAGGAACAAGTCCATTTAAAGTAAAGCAATTAATGGTGGTCTCCTTGTTAAATATCATCTTGCACAGCTTCTCTTTGCTTGCACTGACATATCTATTAATGTATTAAATAAGCAACAATCAAAATGTATACAACTTGAGGCAGTGACACATTCCTGACCAAATACTTCAGTAGAACGAAAAGCTGTGACAGATGTTTCAGCACTTGCCCAACCAGATGATTCAACATTGAATTTGCCTTTTAGTCCCAGCTTCCCATCTGGACATCCCAGCACTCATGCTCTGGTGCCATAGAGTGGAGAGGTGTCCTGTATTCCTTTTTTTTTTTTTTTTTTTTTAAAAAAAAAAAAAATGCAAGGTCAATCTTTACCTCTCTTTCTAAAAAAAAAAAAAAACAAAACAAAACTAAACAAAACTTTTCCATGCAATCAGTTTACCTCTTTGTAAGTTTATACACTTGTTTTATCCATCTCGGTGCTCATTATTAAGACAGGTCACATAATCAAATGGGTCCAACACAGTAAATTCAAAATTGCTGTGTTTGTTTAAACCACATAGTGCTCTTTCCAAATAGAAATATTATTTCTTTCTTAAGCCCAACAGAAATCTGCTGAACCTAGGAACTAGTGATGTGATTTATTTTCTCATCTCTCCATATAGAGCTTGCAAACATTTTTCAGATTTGAGAGGAACTGCTCTGAGTGGGAAACATCTGCAGGCACTAAGCGAGTGCACGTATCTGTTTTTACCGCCTGGATCAATGATGGAAGGAAAGAAGTATAGGTCAGTGGAAACTCATTCCATTGAATAAGGGAGGTAAGACTTGGTTGCATGGTAGAAATGAAAAAAAAAAAAAAAAAAAAAAAAAAAAAATCACACATCTGAATTTTAATCTGGGCTGCAGGTGACTATCTTTGCTTTTCCCTGAAGTAGCCATGTAAGTGAATGCTTTTGATAAAATCACCATCTTCACAACCCACTTACCAAAGCTTTCATGCAGTGTTGCTATTACTTTATACCCTCCAGGATTTTAACAGCAGCTAATAGAGACTGACTCTCTACTCTTTTTAAATAAAAGGTAAAAATCCTTTTTGAAGAAATTGTATGTATATATAAATATTTATATAAATATAAATATTTATGGATTTGAATACATTAAAGTATCACTGATCTGCACATGCGGTTTTAAATACTATGGGAATATATATTATATACAACTACCCTTACTTTTTCATGTAATTAAAAATAAATAAGACAGTTACCTACAGGTGACTAAACTCACATAAAATAAGAATCAATTCAGTCCTTCACTGAAATTTGACCAGAATCCAGATTTACACCTCTCCTATTTATAGATACTTTTTAGACATGGAAGTGTCAAAATACTGCAGAAAACTATTTGCAGAACTAAAAATCTGCATATGTGTTTTGTGATTAGAAGAATCTCAGGCAGATAGGAAAGACCTACGCATGTAGATGCACACTGAACTCCAGCTCTCAAGGTGACGAAGTTCACCTTTGTTTTGGTCTGACTCACATTCTAAATATTTATGAAATGTTAACTCTTTTTTGTTATTCAGAATAGTATTTTCCTTTTATGCTGTCTGATTTTTCCCAGATATAACCTTTGATTTTATCCTCAGACCAAAGGAAAACCTCTTAACATTTGCTGTTGTCACTCACTTGCGTGTTGACTCTTAACTTTAAGTGTTCATTTTGTTTTCATTATTTTATTATGCATTTTAATGCCATCCAGCTGTTCAACGACAAGACTGTGACATTTATTTCCTAGACAGTTCCAAAACATTGATTCTACAGAAAAAAAACTTGAGTAAATATATCTGTTTTCCTCTATTTTTTCCCTCTTTATTCATGACAATATTAACATGTATGTATTCATTGATAGGTGTGTCTTTCAATTATTCATAAAGTAAAGAAAGTAGACTTGGCAGATTTAGTGTGAGGATGGCTTAATAATTTATCCTAAATAAATCTAATACAGTGAAAAAGATGTGGGTGAGGGATAACAAGGGACAGAAATAACACTTGTTCAAAATTCCTGTTGAAAATCCAAATTGTTATTCTGTGCTGTCATACAGGTATGGAAATACAGCCGAAGAAGCATATTCTTCTAGATTCTCCCTCATGCATCATGAATGATTTCAGTCAATAGAATCCTGAATTGTGGTACTGTAAAGGAGAAGAGAATTTGCCTCAGAACTTTATAATTTTAGGAATCCATGCCTTGTCATAAAGGGATGTAAATTGTAGCTGAGGTATTACTCATAGTAGCAATTTCAAAAAGAAAATAATAATTTGAATGTAATTTTTCATATGTGCCCTTTTCATTGTTTATCAATTATTGAAAGGGAGGCAAAAAAAAAAAGGAATATTAAAGTTACAATTACCGTTCTTAGTTTACATAATAAATATTCCTACTAGAAACTCTTTTTATTTTTATTTTTTTGGTAAATATAGGCATAGTGGCAGAAAGTAACATCTGAAAGATGTGTTCTACTTATGGATGCATTAGTGAGTTCAATTCAAAATGAGTAAGAGTGAGGTAAATGGCATTCACAGCATTCCTCAAGAGAGCAGGAGTAGAAATGTATCTTTAAAAACCAAACATCTGGCTAATGTTTGGGTTACTTTGTAGTCTTTTGTGCTACCCCATACGGGCTATATTTTTTTTCTTTTATTTGCCGTATTTTGGGACTGCAAAACTGTTAATATTTCAGCCTGATAGAGATGTAGGTATTCACATGTTCATAAAATGAGCAAGCTTGAGGCTTACTTGGTTTAGACAAATACCAATACTTATTTGATTTCTTTTCTCCCTTATTTTCTGTGGCCTTCAAAAAGAGCAAGTATCTTCAGCGTAAAGAAAGTTCTCTTGAGCCAGTGAATCCACTGTCAGCATAGCAGAATGCACTGGCTCACAAAAGAGAGTTATAGATTTGTAGTCTGTAACCAGTATTTTTGTGGATGGCTGCAGCAAGATGCAGAGGATGAAAGTTGGAATGGGAAAAAGACTTAAATAGAAGACTGCAGAAGTTCCTATCTGAAAACTCAAACTCCCCATTACTAATAAGCACCATAAATAGATAAAAATAAATCAAAGCTAAATATTTATTTTCAAAAAGTGCCAATTGTAAGCATAATCCTTAGAAAACATGGTTGGGTTAATGCTTCTAAAAATGCAAATAACTAGAGAACAGGTAAGGCAGAGCGGCAATCTGTCTGCACCACATGTGCATTATCACTTATTTCCCCAACTTCTGTGTGATCATCCACCCAATCTAATCTAAGCTTTCTCCTCCTCCAGCACACCAGCTGGTGGGTGCTATTGCCCTCTCCTGGCTAGAAACTGTGCAGTGCAGCTGTGCAACAAATGCAGATTGAGAATAATCCACTAGGAAGATCTTGGTCCAGGGCAAGCGAGTTTCTGCTGTGACTGGACTCTTGTATCCCAGGAACACCAGCTAAAAGTCTGAACGAGTGCTGTTTCAGACAGTAAACTAATAAGAAATGTGATTGAAGTAAAGATACAAATATCATTTTTTTTAAGGAAGAATGGGTCACACAAAATCATTTATAGAAATATTTCTTGATCCTCCCGCCACTAGGCAAATCCATGTGGGAGAGAGTCCTGGACAGGTACAGTCCATCTGAGCAGATGCCCTCCCAAACGGCCTCCTTCAGTCATCTCCATTAAAAATAGACTGAGACATCACGGATAGTGGAATTGCATTAGTCCACGGTTCAAGTTTGTTCTTGACTCTGCTTCCTGCGGTGGGCCCCTCCTGACGTGACAGCAGCTTTAAGGCTTTAACAACACACTGCCTTTTGATCTCATTTCGGCAGCTGTGATTAAATAGACACACATCACTTGCTGTGCCACTATGTGAGCAGCCCGTGGTTCACCTTCACTGAATTAGTACCCGCTGAGCACTGCAAATATTTGAAATGTCAATCCATTTGATAATGTCAAAGAGGGCTGCAAATACCACAGAATGGCACCAAGGAAACATTCAACACACGCAGTGGCATATATAATATCTCTCTTCCGCAGGACGAAAACCATAGTTACATAGAAACAGGAAACTATCATAAGAAGGTGCTAAGGTCAACAGAGCTAATAACAGAAGTGGGACATGTTCCTGTAAGTTATCACCTTAAAATTTTAACCAACCTCTCCACCCCAAAGAACTTTTTTCTTGCATTCCAATTTGCCAAATTATTTCATCAAATTATTTTCTATTAGTAAAATTTGAGATGTTCACAGTATAGTGACCCATGTGTTTTATGTACAGATTCTGTCATTTAAAATGAGGGTAGAAGTACAGCCTTGTTACGACATCTTTATTACATTTTTCCAGTCAAGAATCCCAAGCCAGCGGGAAATATTTTATCTGAATAGAGTACAATAATGAGGCCATATTTTCAGTCACAGAAGCTTGGATCAGCAAAGAAGCAGGTGAAAGTAGAAGAGATTAAGCTGACTAGTAGGTTGCACTTTGCCCTGTAGAAAGATTTGCCTTTACAAAAGAAAGCAGGAAACAAGACATTAAACTTGTTGCCAGGTGCTGAAGGAGAAAGATACCATCCTAAAGCATGTATAAAGAACAGAGATCTAGCAGTTACACAGAAAAGGCAACAGTCTTCAAGTGAATTACATTTTTTTATACAACTTTATTACAATCCCTTGCTAAATTACCGATTTTTAAACAGCTTCCAAAATTTTAACTGCTAATGTGTAAGAAAATACATACTGCGGAAGCAACACAAGTTTTCTTTTTCACTGAGGAGTCACTCAGTCACTTGAAGCTTTTTCAAAAGAAGTAAAGTTCATGTGCTACCTAGCAAAACATGCCACATGCCTTATTTGTGGCAGCTGAGAGTCGAGATACTTCTTCCCTTTGTACACTGATGAAGCCTAATGCTTCACTGAGCACAAACACATCTGCTGGTAATTAGCAGAGCGGTACCTTAGCAATAGGAAGTTAGAGTGAGACTGTCCAATTATCTTGACATTTCAAAAGGCAGCTACTTTTCAGTAGCTCATAAGCAGTTGCCAGGTTAATCTAAAGAGATATTTTTAAATCCATAAGACAAGGACAATACAAACTGCTATAACCTCAGTGAGAGCAATCTTCACTAGCATCGGGCACACCAGTAAAACCCTTCCTGAAGACTTAGCTGTAAGTTCCTCTTAGGTTTATCAGTCTCTTAAAGTGCTTCATTTCCAATTTTTTAGCTTCATTACTGAGGAAGATGACTTATATGATTGCTCTGTCTCTCTGTGACTCATTTTCCCCACTAATTTTTAAACCTACTAGTCTACCTATCTGTCAGGTTCAGTTGTGGTTGCAAATACAATTCATATCTTCCAAGCTCTGTAGCAGTGTGAGGTGAGAGAAGACTGTTGCCACCTTCTTATAAGTTCAAACTTTGTTAGACACTATAACGTCCACACAGGAAAAATTTGATGAATATCTGAATTATGTAAAACTTTGTTTGAAATCAATCATGAGATGTAAACTTGCAGAAAATTTACACACCAGTCCCAGCAATCACAAAACTACTTGTTCTGTTTCATATCATTTAGAAGTAATCTTTAGAGAAAAACATTCACTCCACTGAGAAATTTTGACTGTACTTTCATTACCAAAATTAACCTAAAACTGTAGTGTTGGTAGTAATGCTTCGGGAGAGAAGGAGGAGATGTCATGAGGCTGGAAGGTTTTCCAAATGGCATGCATGCACACGCACACATGTGCACGCACACACACACACACACATTTCTGTATTTAAATCAATTAGAAGTTACCATGCCAGGTAGGGCTTTTGTATCCCACATATTTCTGAGGACAGGCAAATTTTAGATCCAAATGGGACACTGGGTGGAAGGGGATACTGTAGGAATGATCTGAATCAGAGAACATGTGTCTTGATTTAGCCTCTCTGCAGCAGGTCTTTGCCTATTTAGCTAACATAACTAAAATACAGGTAGTAGGATTTATTAATGACAAATACAGTTGACCAGTCTAAGAATCAAGAGAATTCCGGTACATCTCTCTGAGATATTAACTTCTAAAAAAAGTTTGGGAGTTTTACTTACTGTTGTGCCCATTGCCTTTGTTAATATGCACTGCAAACACACCAAGCATCAGAAGTTATTACTTATCCTGCTGTCTCCTGTTCTGAGAAAGTTCAAGCTATAATTTTCCTTATTTTCTTGTAATTTAAACAACTTCTATGGTAGTTTTATTTCTATTACTTTACTGAGTTTTATCTCTGTCTCAAAATAAGCATGCATGCACGCACACACACACACACACACACACACACACACACTGATTTCACTGGCATTTAGCTAAAAGTGTAACTGAAAAATTCAGATCTCTTGTGTTACTCCCTCTACTTAACTTGTATTAAATTAAACCTGCACTGTTGATCACTGCTAAAAAAGAAAGAAAAGTGCTTCAAAAACAAGGTTATCAGTTATTGGTCTCCCACCTGCTTTTCATCTGAAAGCAGGAGGGCAGAAGACTGCAGTAAAATGCAGACAGGCTCTACAAAGCCTCCGGGTTTTGCTCACCTCTGCTAATTTTTCCTTTGATCATATTATTAGACAACAATGTCAGATATTCTTTTTCGTGTGTGCAGTTTATCTCATATCTGTGCCTAATCAGGAAGGGACTAAAATTCTGATTAATGCCTCTGTTATACAGACATTCATTAGTGTAATTCTTTCTTTGCTCATTTTCCTCAGTCACCTTTGAAGTGATTCAGTTGCTCAGCTAAAGGACAGAAAATGAATATATTTCATCAATAGAATGGCTTAAATGGACGATCTCTCTCATCTGACTTCAAGACATGCTTTATCCTTGGGCACACTTTAAGTACTCTCAGATACTTTTCTTGATGCTGTTTGGTAAGAGATCCCTTCAGTTTTTCTCCAGATGAAGGCAGGGCAAAGGGTTTTCTAAGTGTTTGATTAGACTATTCCCTATTCTTCTTCTTACTCATTTTTTTAAACGTGTAAGTCTCTCGCTGCCATCAAAAAAAAAAAAACTTATCTAAACTAAAAGTGGAGGACACTAATTAGAGAATAGGTCCTTGAATGATAATAAAATCTTTATCCATTACACTGGGTTAAGCTTTCAAGAGCATCAGTTTATTTTTTACCCCTAAAGAATGGAAGAAACAAAAGGTAAAGCTACCTTTGCACACAGAGATCTACTGATGGTCTTGGGTGATTTACTGTTTGTTATTTTTTTCATATCAGTCCTCATTTCGTAGATCATCACAGAATAGTTCATGTTGGAAGGGACTTCTGGAGATCACCTGATACAGTCCCTCTGTTCAAACCGGTTGCCCAGGACAAGGTCTAGTGACCTTTTGACTGTCTTCAAGGATGGAGATTTCACTACTTCTCTGAGCAACCTGTTCTGGTATTAAATCACCTTCAGAATGAAAAAGTATTTTCTTATGTTCAGATGGGATTTCCTGTACCCATTCTGATGCGCCCATTGCCTCTTGTCCTGTTACTGGGCACCGCTTAGAAGAGTCTGACTCCATCTTCTTTACCCCTTCCCATCAGATATTTATACACATTGATCAGATCCTCCCTAAGCCTACTCTTCTCCAGGTTGAAGAGTCCCAAATCCTCAGCCTTCTCCCCTATGACAGATGTTCCAGTCTCTTATTCATCTCTGTGGCCATTCACTGTACTGATTCCAATAGGTTCATCTCTCTCTTGTCCTGGGTCACCTGCCCCTGCTTTCACCTCTCATATACTTTCTTGTCTGAAACTTGTCAGGAGCTCCTTGTTCATCCATGCAGGTCTCCTGTTGCCCTTACTTGATTTTCTGCTTGTTGAGATGCTCGAGTTGAATGTATTCCATGTAATTACACCTACCTACCTGAGTACTACTTACTACTCTTTACTCTTGCTTTTGCTACTGGTTGCTTTTTGTTACTAGTCTTTTGCTTCAATTTTTCTTCAGGATTCATGATGACAAGGAGGCAGGCTTACAATAGTATTCTTAGATGTACAAGTTCTGGGCTATTTCAGGTCATGCTACCTTACCTAAGAGAGGATTTAAAATTATTAGATATTGCTTCTATATAAAAAGCAATTAGTCTTTATAAAGAATCAGCAAAAACGCAAGAAGTAAGAGGAATGTGCATGCTCAAAAAAAATGTAAAACAGGAACTAAAATTAGTGCTAATGATCACTCCCATACTCCATCTGTCTATCTGTCCATCCATCCATTTTTATGCTTATTCCTGTTCTTGTCCTTTCTCACATGAGAGTTCCTGCTTCATTCCCTCTGATTAGAAAGGAAGGCTTGAATAAGGACTCGGGCGACCTTTATTTTTAATCAAATGCAACAAACAAACAAAATCTCAGAGAGCAGTTGCAGCATGTAATGGCACCTCTCAGCCACGAGAAGTCTAGCTGGCTAGGCAGATCCAGGTAGATATATCCAGTAGAGCTCAGTATGCAGATCCTGATAAAAATTGACCTGACTTAGAGGCTATCAATAAAATAGAACTGAATCAAGACAGAAACTGAGAGAAGTTAAGAAGTTACTGGAACGAAGAATATACTTTACTCATTGTGAATAGCAAAAGCTTATACAAAGTAATCCAGATAACCTGTCATTAGCTAGGTTATTAATCTGAAAAAAAGAATAATATGGGCAAGAAAGAGACTTCTGTCAGAGAAGAAGCTATTTAGATTTACTAGTAAAGTCAGTTACCAGGGCTGCTCTGGAAAATAGTAATTGAGAGCTGTAAGAAGAATTTTCTTATATCATCTCTCTGCTGACCTTGTGAATGCTTATCATGCTTTCCAGGACAAAACATAACGAGTGAGCTTAAAGACCTTCATGCTTTAGATTTACCTGCTATACTTCTTCCTGAGGAAGTGAGATCTGAATCTACTAAGCCTTAGAGTATCCCAGAGTTCATATATAAATACAACAGCATGTTAAATTTCCACACAGACTAACTCTAGGAGTGAGGAGAGCAGCTCAGACACTAATACATCAAAGGAACCACAAACTAGCAGAACATGCCAGTGCAGGAATGGGAAGCAACATGAACACATCTGAAAAATTCTGTTCCTGAGATGCAAGCCCTTATGAGGCTGGATTAGTGCTTTTGAAGCTGAGGTATTTGGTCCAGGGTGATTAATTTGGAACAGGCTGGTGCCACTGCTTCTTTCAGTTACATCCTGAACGGCAGGGCCTGCAGTAGCTCCCAGAGGAATAACCTGTTCAGATAAGGGTTTCAGAATATCTTCATATCATCAGTGTATCTGCATATCCTGTGGCACAGGTAGTAAGTTGCTGTCTTAAGGGAAGAAAATTATCTTCAGTCAGCCAATAGGTGCTGTCATAACCTTGCGCTGGCAATCAGCTATCCTACCTGGCAAGAGTTCTGCCAGAACTGGGAGCAATTACTTTAGCGGAAACAGCAAATTTCTTGAAGGCAAGGGAGGTGCTGTTATGCAAAGGGGCATATTGTCTAGATTCTGCTTAATATTGTATATCATTAGACATTACAAACACTAGAGACATCAGTTTGGATGAGCAACAGCTGAACCTTTGCTGTACTGAGATTCGTAATACAGCAGAAATCCAAAACCAATTATATGTTTCTTCTACATTGATTGGAATGCACATAACTGTGAGGACTAAAATAACCCCCGGTAGTATATATTAGCAGCCCTAGAGACAGCTAATCCCAAATGCTGCTTTTAGGTAGGCTTTCAGAATCACATACTCTTAATATAACTTGTATGAGAGGCAAGTTACAATGATAATTCACCTCTGCTTTTTGCTGTTATAAAGAACAATTGCAAGGACTGAGTGAATGCCTGTACAGATAAGGAAACTGAGCAAAAGGCTGAAATTAAACCAATCACATTGTTAACTTTAGATCCTAGTAAGTCTCAATCAGTTAAAGGTTTTTTAAAAAAACTTTTTTGTTACATACAGTAAAATGACTTCAAAATACCATATTATAATGCAATTACTACTTATGATTACTAGTGATCTCCTCTCCAAGTCTGTCTGTAACCTTGCATAGATGTTACAGCCCGGTGTGTAAGTTATGAAGATTCATTTTTCTATTCAGACAAGGAATAAATGCTCAGAATTTTTCATGTATATGCATGAAAAAAGAAGCATATTCAATTTTAAACAAACAAGTATATAAACAAACAAACAAAAAAACCCCAAACTATCAGGACTTATTTACAGGCCTTGTGGCCTATTCCATCTAACATGGGTAGGCGCAGCAGGAAAAATGCAAGAAGAAGAAAATCTTTGTATCTTCCTAATAGCTTATACAGGGAAACATTTCATTTGCTCTTCAGCTCGGTTCATTTTTTGAAGTTGCTCCAGACTGCCCCAAAATGTTCTGCCTAAGTTATATTCAAAGAAGGGAAGTGAAGGAAAAGACATAGGTCTTGCCTGTGTACTTGAACTTGATCCTATAAAAAGGAATGCCCTCAAGTTAAATGACTTACAGCTGTGGCTAAGAGTGAGAAGCAGGAAAGAACAGAGATTTTTTCTTTTTTTTAAGCTGTGTAAGCTAACAGGCCTGGCAGCTTAAGTGCTTCAGTTAAATGCCTTCAGTTGGAAAGTTATCAAGCAACTAAATTGTACTGTTTATTTTATTGATAAAAAGACAGATATAGATGGTGCATAGAGAAGCAATTAAATCACCAAACATGTATCATTCCCATTAGGTACCATCATCCAATTCTATTTACCATAACAAAAAGATTTGTATACATTTGTGTACATAGGACCTTGCTGCATGTTTTGCAAACATTCGCTACACAATTGTAGCAAAAATCATTTTTGTACAAGGGATAAGAAAGCATACAGAGAGTGCTTTCATCATCTAAAGTGTAGGTCAAAATGTAGAGCCCAAGCATTCTAGTTAGGCTGTGGCAGACCGGTGTTTTATGTCTATGTTTCATCTCTGCAAGACCTTTAAAGTAAAAGAGAGGTGGAATGATCATAAAATATCAAGGTAATACAGTGGACTGTTAATGCATGAACAATATATATCAAAATTCCTCATAGTATTTACTGTGGTATGTGTCCTTACTCTCTATTCTAGAACTGAAGTTTTAAATAGACCAAAATCAAGAATTATACTACAGAAAATTGATCACACTTTTCTCATGAACCCTTCTGTACATAAACACCTATGTAGCTGTATCAATTAGATGAATGAAATCACTTCTTAACTGACCACATTTAGTAGGATAGATATTATTAGAGTTGGTTAGTTTAAGTCAATAGCTATAATAAAATATAAATTTTCCCCTAGGGTAGACCAGTAGTCTGCTAAATGCTTTGCCCAGCTCATTTATCTAGAATGATAATAAAAAATGTGACCCATAGCAGAGGTTAAACAATTATTCTCCCTCTATTCCTACAAATGAGTAAAATGGACATTTGCCAATATCACATTTATAGCACAAGGAAGTAGGAAGTCTGCAGAGTAGACCAGGAATGATCATTAAAAATGTTAGAAGCTGCTAATCTGATAACACATAGGGACTCCATAGCTTACTTCCACGAAGGATGAAGCACCATAAAAAAAGTTAGACAAGCTCTCCCTGATTCAGTAAGGTCTGAAAGGACTGGAAAGTTGACAGAATAAAGCTATTATTTAATAAAGGGACTAGCAGAAGGTACTTTTTATTTTTTTCAAGATGGAGTTTACTGAAGATTGTACAGAGATTTCTAAAGGCTGGAAAAGGATGAATTCATGAATAGATCCATCTGGTCAGTGTTCTTAATGAAGAAAATGAATGGCTCTACTGAAAGAGACTGTAAAATCTTGGGCTTTTCCAGAGACCAAAATGAGACCACTGATTTTCTACCTGAGCATAAAAAAAGCCTGGAGTTCAAAAAAAAAAAAAAAAAAAAAAAAAAGCCAAAACCAATTGTATTGTAAGTGTACAAAGTAGAGGTATCCTCTTCCCAACAAAACTGAATAATTAAGCTGCTTTAAAGCTGCCATAAAAGTTGAAGTCTGACACTGGAATATTCAGATTAGAAATACTGTGAAATATTTGTAATGTAAGTCTGGAATCAGCTACTCAAATAACATATCAAAGAGGTGGCAGATTCTCAATATCTGGGATCAATCCATCCCATCTGTCTTAAACACTTATTTTAGGGTAGGATGAATCACTTTCTGGAGGTGTCTGTAATACCACTGATACAGGGGTAGCTTACGTGACTAATTTAGACTATGTGCCTAATTTTTCAGCAGCTATAGTTAAAATAAATCTCACATTCAAAGATCAAGTCATCACCAGACAGCTACCTAAAAATATATTATAACTGAAATGAAAACATATTGATTTGTGGAAACTAGGAGGCAATACATTTTTCCCTCTGTTAGTCAGAAGTCATCCTAGATAATTACAGAAAACCCTTTTTCTGTTTCAAGACCTTTGTGCAGATAGTCATTAGGTATCGATGTCATGAGATTAACACTGCTCAATATACCTCTGCCAGCAAACAGGAAATGCCATACTGAAACAGATCAGGTAAAGGAAGGATATCAGTATATTCAAACACCTAAGATATAACATGCATGTTAGGAGAGATTTGGTCTTCTATTTTAATAAAGATCATTTTAAAAGGAGAAGATTTGGAGAGGAAAGAAGTTGTGTTCCCGGGTGAAGTCGGCGAGTAGACAGTATGTTACAGTGAACTAGCCAAGCGTTTGGGCATGCAGGGCCTTCGGACTTTCAGGTTTGAAACAGAGGAGCAAACCTGAAAAATAAATACAACTGAGAACAAACCACTTTAGATTTAATTAGATATATATCAGTAAGACCATCTGAGAGAGAAAAAAAAAAGGAGTTAAAAAAGAGGGGATGTTAGCAAGGAAATGGGGGAGATAAGACAGTTATCAGCTGGAGGGGGGAGAAAGAGACAGATAATACATAGGCTACAGAATACATACAGAAAGGTGTGTGTGGTTGCACATGCACGTGCATGGGGGGGTACCTCTACGCCCTAGAACCAGTATCCCTTTTGCTATTCCATAGAGTTATGAACGTAGTTCCTAATTTCCACCTTTGGAACCTATTTTGCTAGGATCTGGACTGAGAAGAAAAAGAGATTATTTTCTCAGAAACGTTCATTCCCCTGCTGGCAGCTGGGTGATTCTACCCTTTATTGATTGTCTGTATGAGTTTATTCTGGTGCATAATAATTGCTTATTTCCGCTCACATAATTTCAGTAATGGTGCTGATATACTGCATGAAATACAATACATTTCAAGAAAAGAAAGGAAATAATCTGAGCATTTTGATGGCTCTGCCATAGGGAGTATTTTTGCAGTGGTTTTGGAGGTCTTTGGCAAGTTTAAATTATTACATTAGACACAACTTGGATACATTCAGTGCACATCAGACTCTAGAGAGCTTGTTTCGAAAGATGAATTTAGTGACAAGGCTGTTGGAAGAATTCATTTTCCAGTGCAGATTCTGGTGCGTGTCTGGGGGAGTGACAGGACTGTGGGGACCAGCGTTTCTTTTTGTATTGAGTTAAATTTTTACATGGTTTAAAACAGTAAAACAGCTTTAAAATATTAACCTACATCTCTGGTGGTATGTTCCTGCTAGGTATGAGCTTTTTTAGATCATGGAGGTAGGTACCTCATGCCTTTCCCTCAGAGAAAATGTGATGTGATCTGAGATGCTGCTGATGCTGCTGAGAGAATCACAGCTTTTTTTTGGTGTGATGCAGATGATTTCTGGCTTTACAGAGGTTAGTGGTGGATATGTTGGTCTTTGGACTTTCTGTATGTTGTAGTCTGTATTACCACTTACGTATTGTGAGCATGGTCTAGGAAAGTAATTCTGATATAGTGTTATTAGAGAAACAGTTTTATAAAGGGTTATCAGTCATGTTCTGATGCATAGGATGGCCCAGGATTCTAATCCAGGTGCTAATAAATCACATCTGTATTTTAGGTACCATATAGTCTTGGCCATTGAATTATTTATAATCTTTCCAAGGTGATCCATGAAAAGATTGGCCTAGTTTTGTGCTTATTATCTAGGAAACATGTTTATTATTGAAAATAAAGTTGTGGGTAAAGATGAAGAGAACTGTAATAGTCTTTGATTCTATTCTGCTAACCAGTCTTGTTATCTGAAGTATTCAGGGCAGGATCTGTTGTGCTTTATAATGATAGATTAGTGGACAGAATGACAGGAAGGCATTTCACAGCTGATTGAAGAAATCAGCTACATCTTAGAGTGATCTGGGAGTCTGGGTGATAAGAATGATTTTCGTGAATAGTGTTTCAAAATTCTTCCAGTTAAACTTTAGCAGCCTGGCACAGATCCTTTTTTGTGATAATATTAAAAACTCCTGTTATGGAATGGGCTGTATGTTTTTCTCTTGGAACTGAGAAGGAAGCAATTTTAACAACATGTTTGAGTTCTAAAGAGAATAGTGTAGTGTCTACCTAGATTACCTTTCACATTGCCTGTGGGTGCTTTTTGTTTTGTTTTGTTTTCAGGGTTTCTTTTTTTGTAAAATCTTCCCTCACTAGCAAATCTTTTCTCTAAATAGTCTTCTGTTTATATATATATATATTTTTGACAAACTCTTCCCACCATCGGTTAATGCGACAGTAACACAGTTATCATTATCTCTGTAAAGTTTCCATTGGTGCAACAGGATTTCCTTCTTCCTAACCTGTTTTTAAAAAGCAGGCATTTGGCTTTATTAATCATTCACATATATATTTCCATGTATCTAAATTAGTTAAATATTGGACATATAGATAAATACTCTAAAATGAAGTTTTTTATAACTTACTAATATCTGAGATATTTGAGGAAAGTATGTACAGATTTCATTTGAAAGTGTAGGCTTTTGATACAGACTTCATCTTTGGCCTAAGACATCACAGAAGCACAAAGTAAAATAACAAGAAGCTACTTTTGTTGAAAGTTTATATTTTGAACAGTAACAACATTATCCTGTTGTGGAACAGTCAGTGGCCCATCAATTCCTATGTGCTGTTCCTATGGGGGAAAAAATTACCAATTACTAATTTTTCAATATTATGCTCTGAAAAGAATTCACTTCCTCAATCTTGATGTGACTGCTGATGGCCCCAAGTCCTGATACCATCTTACCTCTAGTTTATGTGATTATCCACAGACCAATATATTTATGGCCCATCCTGACATCTAACTGTAACCAACTCTGACAATATCCATATTTTCTTATTCTTGTATCTAAACTGACATTTAATTAAATATCAAAATTCATTTTTGAAAGTGACCAAAGAATGTATCCCAAGCCTACAGAGCTTGGAAAGAGAAATTCAAGTCACTTAAAATGATAAAAAATTCAAAGGTAAATGAAAATTATACTCATCTGCCTTCTAAAAATATCTACTTGAAACAAGTTAAAACGTCAGGATTTAAGGTGACAATGTCCTTTTAAAACAAAACTGAACTTTACTGTTTGAAAGACTATTATCTTTTGATTGTTTGAAGATGGCCAGTTCTCTTCTATTGAAATATTCTTTTCTTTCCTACTATATGGTAAGATTAAGAGAGGAATGGCTGAGCATAGCTACCGCATTACATTCAGAATAAAGAGGTTGATGAATAGTGGGCAAACTCTGATACCACAACTTGTTAGCTACCATTGCATCTGCTCTCAATCAGGATGCAAAATGTATACATTTATCCTACTTAGATATTTAATCTACAGAACACAACATCTGTTATAATACCTCTTATACTGAAATATACCAGTGTGCCACCAAAATGCCACAAAAGAGCACTCCTTAGTCAAGTACTGAGAGACAACATATTTGCCTAACAATAATAATTAATATTATAAATATAATGATTTTATAATTTATATTTATAATATTTTAAATTTATAATTTTTATTGTAATGATGATTTTTGCTATATTGAAGATATATCAAGATATTCGATATATCAAGATATTCCTTCTGTATTTAACACGGGCAAACAGGATTAATTTCAGAAAAATTTAAATCTGGCTTTCTGGGACTTTTTAAAGGGGAAATTAGCTTAACAACAAAGACATTCCACAAAGATAAGTATTATGCTGATGAAGGCTTTCAGGAAAGAAGCATTTAACAGATCTAATCTAATGTATAGGGTATTCACAGAGAGGAAACTCTGACTGCCAGCTTGTCAGGAGAGAACCACAAATCATCTGGCTCTGAATGAGACTTCCGATCTAACAGGGAGCCTATGTAGATTAAGTATGTTTTTCCTTCCACTTTTTCACTTGTCCTATAAATAAATTGCCAACTATTATCTATTTTTGACACTACAACGAGAGTTATTTGAATTGTAGTTTAACCTAAATAAGTGTGGCTTTACTTGATTGGTAACAGTAAAGCCTTCTGTAAATGTATAAATTGAGTGTAAAACTGAATAGTCATGGTGTAAACCAAAAAATAAAGGAGTCGAAGGAAGAGATAATGGCTGTAGAGCGCAATATAGTATCAACTGCATGCGAGTTTTGCTGTTGAACATGCTGTAAAGTGAACACTATTGAAACACAGGAAGGTTTCAATAAAAAAGAAGGAACAGTTTTCCATATTAACAATATAGTATTTTATCTCCATTCGCCTGATCCATTAAACTAAAACATTTTTATAGTATTAAAAACTACAGATCCTCTTGTTCACAAAAAGAATTAATATGGGAATAATTGTTTGTAATACTTTTAAAGATATGAAGGAGAATATTTGGAGCTAACAAGTTACATAGAGTGGTCAATGACGTGGCTTCATTCTGCACTCATCAGAGGGCTTAGGGTTTGTAGTCTACTTTTATTCTGAACATTATTCATCAAGAAACTGAAATATGAGTCTTCTTGCACAAGCTGTGTCCTAAACATTAAAACTCAAGCCCACACAAGTGATACAGCAAATCAGGTCATAGTGATTCCTCTCCCAGCAGGAGATGAAGTCTATAGCCAAGATACTTCAGTAGGGCATGCAGAGTCTTGTCAATGCAGTAGGACATGTAGAGGAAGCAGATGACTGAGATGAGATGAGAGGAAAGAGAGACAGTGAGGCCAAGGAATGGGACTGGCAGCGTAAAGGTATGATAAAGGGTGGATACAGAGGTAGGGTAGATTTGACAACAGATTTAGTGACAAAGACTGAGAGAATACTGAGAACAACACTGAAAAAGAGTTAAGAGGGGGGAGAAAAAGTTGAATGTGTCCTCCATTAAATTGGGAGCCAGCTTACACTTTATACGGTCCTTAGAAAAACTGGCTCTGAATATACACATTGGGAAATACTGCAGGAACTTGAGTTGAGGTGGAGGAATACTTTAAATGAAAAAATAAATAAAAGGGAGACAGAAAGGTGTTTCAAGAGACAGCCCCAAACACTCAACTCAGATTTTTTATTTCAAAACCTACAGCTAAACTGCACTATTCCTAGACACTCTGATGGCAGCAATCTGACAGGATCCAAACTTAAAGTAGGCAGCACCTACTTTGATCTTTGACCAAATAGTTTTACATCCTGCCTATTCTCAGGAACATCACTGTACTGAGGTAGTTCTCATCAAGATGTTCATGTAAGGTAATACAAAATGCAAACTTTTAATGGTCTTCATACTAGTCATATGGAAGAAAGATATTTGACAAAATGTTTTCCAGTCCAAAGCCCATTGAAATTAACGGCAGCCTGAACTGGGCTGTACAAACAATATATACAGGATTTTGATTTTTCTGAGTAATACATTCTATTGACAATCTTGATAGTGATATATTGTTTTATTTGTAAAATCAATCAACATAGATGATGTGTAGAGATGATATTTAACTACTGTCTAAATTCATAATGAAAAATAAGATAAGAAGCATTATAAATGGCAATAGTACTTCAATTTGCAGTATAAGTAGTCCAGGAAGGAACATTTAGCCCTAGGTATTATCACTATGAAGTCTCAGCTAACATTTCTTATCTTGTATAGTCAATATATAATGTGGCACAATTATATTGGTTTACCCTGCAAAAAATCTTCATAAAGATTCCTCAAAACTCTCTTGGACAAATTATCCCATTTGTAGCATGCATTCATTTACTTCAATTTAATTTACTTACCTTGCTTGCTCCCTGTTTCTTGGCAGAATTAATAGTCACCAGAGGTCAGTAGCTGTGTGCCCTCAACTAGCAATCACTGTGCTGTAGACAGTGCTCAGCTTCCTGTTTTTTTTTTTTTTTTTCTTTTCCCCAGAGTACTTGAAATCCTTTATTTCCCTTCACATTCCAGTGTAAAGCATGCTGTCAAGGCTCTGCACCCTGCATTGCAGCTCTTGCTTGCATTATTTCTACTTCCCTCTTCATTCCTAACAATGGAATTAGTCTTTTTTGGACCACAGCTTCATTATTACTCAACTTCATTTAGATGAGATAATATTCACATTCCATTTTTCTCCTCTGGAAGTGAAACAAGAGGGCTGGCATGTTTGACAAGGGCAATACGCTCCCCACCACTATCCTATTTGATTTATATTCTCCTCAAACGGATCGATGGAAAATACCAACGTTCCACAGTTCCTCTTTTTGAGTCTTCTGAACACAGTTCTGCTGAAAGGGACTGGTATAACAGCCACAGGATGTTGCTCTTCAACTACAGGGCTAGAGTTGCACAGCTCAAATATTCCGATTTGGAAGTGCAATCTCTGCCAGAAAGAAGACATACCAAACTGTCTACACAGAGCTCCAGGACTGCTACACTACACTGGGGCTTCCAGCAAGGATGTGCTTGAGCTGAGTGGCCAGCAAGGAACACCGTTTGGCCGCTGTCAGGATGCCGATATGTGGCAGGTAGAGACGCCTTGGCTAACTGCGAGGAGAACCCAGAGTTTGGTAATTCTTCCTTGTGCTAGAGAGACACAGTATGACTCTGGGCTAGATTTTATTAAATTCCTTCTGATCAACAGATCATTAGATTTCTCATGATTTTTGCTTGTTTATTTGTTTTGCTATTATTTTGAGGGGGAGGGTTGGTTGGTGCTGTTTTTCATTAGTGTTCTACCTGTTCCCAGGAACAGAGTAGGTGCACATGTTAGAAGAAACAACCCCTGTGTAAGCACATAACCAGGGAACAATGTGAATGACTTACTTGCTCATCTACATTAAATAGACCAGTAGGCACTTTTCCCCCCCCGGAAGCTGTGTTTTTGCTGCCCTAGATAAACTTTCAGAATGAGGATGTGACCCAATCTTCCCCCAAAAAGACTGAAGTGTACTTTTACGTGTCTAAACCTTCTAGCCAATGACTGTCCAAAAAAGATTTACTCCCATACCAGTTCCTGATAATAATTAAATGGCATTCTCTTCTTACTGATTTTTCAGATCTATCTAGCAGCCATTCCTGGCTGCAACATCTACAGAATAGGTCATGTGTAAGTTAAATGCTCCTGCAACCTGTCTTTTAAAGTACAGACCATACCTTAATGCTTGATTGGTGGCAGTATCCTAACATGATGATGATAATTCCAGCGCTCAAGAACAATCCTGACTAGCTTCAAATGATAAGAAGTGATTCACTCAGTAACTCAGTGAAAAAGGAAATAATAGCTGGCTGATGCTTTTTCCCTTCTAATCAGTGTCCTATGACAGCTACTATAAAAGTTTCATTGGTTAAAACTGGAAATGGTCAGGACCAATCACAGAGACTAACCTGGGTACTTCGTATTGCACTAAATCTGAGGTACCAACACTAGTATTGTGGCACAAGAGCTGAATTTGTCAGGACAAAAGAAATTAGAGAGCCATAGAGAATGTGCAGTTGTAGCGAACCTAGTAATCAGAAGAAAACAGATGTTTTGCATTCAAAAAAGAGAGGTGAAATGAAGAGGTAAAAGACTTAAGGAGAAGGAGAAGTAAGAATATACAGAATGATTTGTGAGGAAAAGAAAAAGTTTGGGGAAAAAAGAAAAAAATAACATTGAAGCATCTGGAAGAAGAAAAAAGGAGTTTTCTGTTGCCAATGTAACCTACATATCCCCCTATACTCCCAGCACGTATATTTTCAAACATGTTATTTGCTGTAAATTTGCCATGTAAGAAGACTGAGTCTCTCTCTCTCTCTCTCTCTCTCTATATATATATATACACAATATATATAGTTTATTTGAGTGATAAAATTGGTATCATTGTCAAAGAAAGATATCCCCAATAATTTTATGTCTCCACTTCATTGTTAGGACTGTTTGCTAGGGGATAAGCATAATTTTTTTGTAACATAATATACAAATTTATGTGTATATATATAAATAATATATAAATAATATATTTAAACAGGGAAAATATATATGTATATGAACTTTAAAGGAAATGAAATATCTATTTAAAAGTATTTTAAAGTAACGATTACTATATTTTGAAGGATCCCGAGAATTTATTCAGTGCATTATTATGTAAAGTTATATTAATTACTGGATAATTTATTTGATAAAGATTTGACAGACTTTGGCAGGGAAATTCAATTAGTGCTATAGTCTGATATCTGAATAGTTCCCTCAGTCAGAACTGTGAACTGCTTGAGGAGTATAGCAATACTGGGCAATACTGGGCATAGGTGGCATAGCCATCCCTATGCTTACGATGTGATTTGAAAAATCTCAGAAGCTACTGCAATGCTAGCTATACTAATATTTCATACTTATGTAGTGTCAATCTATCTCAAAGCATCTAGTAAATGTTCAAAGGATATACCACCTTTTTCTGGATGGAGAAGCTGATGGGTAAAAGGTTATGGTTACAAAGCAATTTGATGATACAACCAGGAACAGAAATGATTTCTAGCCACTTGTGTTAGACAGGACAGCACCATTTTATATTTCTGTTAGCATCTTTTGGCTGCCTATATTTGGCCTAATTTCATTCCCACTCTCCTTGTTATTTCTCAACATCCAATCCATTTAAAGCAGTTGAGCTCCCTTATGATGGACACATTTTCCTTCATATGTATTTAACTTTTCCTGTTCTGTGACAGCTATCATTTCTCTTTTTTATATTCCAAAGTGTATTTTTTTTCTAGCCTTTTTATATAGTTTCTGTGAAAAATCAGATGCAGTCAGAACACTAAGTGTAAACTATAAACCTCTTCAAAATTGTGATTATCTGTATATAATGATGACCTGGGTATTTAATGATGGCAAGCACAGGAAAAATAAATCCATGTGTTAAAAATCAGCTCTTCAATAATAGATTTTGAAGTGAAGTGATCAGTGATATTTCGAATTCACACTTGATAACTTCCTCTTCCTCTAATACTGAAGGTATATATATATATGTTACTGGAATGCTTGTCACTGAAATGATTAGTAATTTATTTTCCAGCAATCAGATACTCCATGTTATTTCAATATAATAAAGGACAATTTAGGATCTCAAAATCCTAATTTAATTTAAAGCTTGAACAATTCAGAAATATTTATATTGAAACCTAAATAATTTGGGGCTTCTACATCAAACAGAGAAAGTTAAATCCTTATAGGAATAGATTATTAATCAGAAATAATATTTTATTTTTGTTGGAGAAAGGAGGGGATTTCCTGCGTGGTCCATAACTCCACTAAGAGCTCTTACAAAATCACATCCCGACCATAACTCAGAAATGCCATTAGTACTGTAATAATGCCAGAGTTCTTATTCATATCTTTAACTCCTAATGTCTGAATTATTGCAAAAGGCTGTGAAGAAAACTTCCTAGAAAATTAGATATTCTGGTAGGACAAATGTCTATATATCTATCTATCTTAGCTGCATGCATGAAGGGCAAATATAAGTGTCACAGAAGTGCATCTTTTTAAAAATATTGTATCTTAACAATTACTATGTTTTTAAACAGATCCAGAGTGGCAGTATTTCAGCACAACATCCTGGGCTGCGTTTGAAAGAGCATTGCTAGCAGGTCAAGGGAGGTGATCTTTCTCCTCTATTCAGCAATGAGGAGGCCGCATCTGGAGTGCTGTGTCCAGTGCTGGGATCCCCAACATGAGAGAGACACGGACACACTGAAGTGAGCTCAGCAAAGGGCCCCAAATAAATTTAAGGGACTGAAGCATCTGCCATGAAATGAGAGGGTGAGAGAGCTGGGACTGTTGTCTAGAGAAAAGAAGGCTTGGGAGGATGTTATAAATGTGTATAAATACCTGATAGGAGTATGGAGCCAGACTCTTCTCACAGATATGCAGTGGCAGAACAAGAGGCAATGAGCACAAACGGAAATATAGGAAATTCCATTTAACCCCAAACAAACAAACAAATAAAAAGCAAGTTTTATACCATGCAGACAGTCAAGCACTAGAACCGGTTACTCAGAAAGGCTGTGGAGTTTCCATCCTTGTACATATTCAAAACCCAACACAGCCCCGAGCAACCTGCTCTAGTTGACCCTGCTCTAAACAGGAGGATTGGATAAGACAACATCCAGATGTTCCTCCCAGCCTCAGCTATTCTGTGATTCTGTGGGCTTTTCTCTTCAGAAAATATATGCTAAACTTGTTCTCATGTTACTCTGGTATAGCCGTTTACTGGTGCTTATTCTGAGACAGGTTAAGTGTAAGAGTTTTATTGTGTGAAGCATGTCATGATTTTTATGTATATATTGCAATTGTATACCACAGAGACGAAAGAATAAAGGAGATAAGGAGAAAGAATCCAAACCATTGTCATAAGACATGGATCATATTGAGCTTGGGGGAAGAGATGAGGGAGAATTACAACACCCAGCTCAGCATCCATATACCATTCATGTAAATATGTCCATACAAAAAGATATTAGGAATCAACAAGCAGAAAAAAAAATGACTCCAGTGTGTGCTATAAAAACCACATTCAACTTCACAACTTCATCATATTCAACCAGACTGATGAAGTAGAATGCAAATTAATATTTAGCAGTATACTGAGGTTTTGAAGTGCATGACTAAGAGACAAAGGAAAACAATCCAAGAGATTTAATAGAAGAAATGGAGAGACATAATATGTACATCGCTGCTTGTATTATAGGCTCCTTTGTGATTCAGTTTCATAATCCTTTATTTTTCCAGTATTCTTTGAAAGGCTATTTAGAAGCTGCAGCCAACTTAAAGTAGCTACTCAATGGTGTTGGTATTTGTTCTCCAGGACTCATTCCAATTTCATGTCTAAGCATAGCCTTCTGTGGACAGACTTCCCAGATTTCTCTCTGGTCCTTCCATCAAAATTATGGTAGCTTTTTACTTCAGAGTAAGGGAGAGGTAAACTGAATTGGGGATAAAACATGCACAATATATTTCTTGAAATAATGGTTGTACTATAGAAAGTTTTCTTTTTAGAGTAGTTGTAAATGTTTTCCATTCACACAACCTAGTTTTTCATTGTAGATTTCCATTCCTACTGGAAAAGTGTATCTTTCATAGAGATACACATGAGCTCTAGCAGCATAAGAAWACAATAGCTTTTGCCAAAAAAAAAAAAAACAACAAAAAAAACCTACTATTATAAATATATTCCCTTAAAACACCTAGGAGAAGCTTAGATGACCAAGTCATTGGTAAAACTTATGAGAGTCACTGTTTTTTAATAACAGTTACGCATGTAAATATTTGTGTGAAACAAATAAAAAATCTGCTACTTTCAGATCCCTCACTATTGAATACGAAATGAAGAATCACAAAACTAAAGAGCTCTAGAAATCTTTATAAAAAGATTTTTGTCATCATATCATTGGACATAAGAAATAAAATTCTACAGAAAGAGGCAGAATTAATTATCCGTAACATTAGTTTAGAAAAGTCTAGGGAAAAGAGAGAATGAATGTGGAATGTTTGGGGCCGTGGACTCTGACAGCGCTGTCACAAGCAGAGAGGAGCCCAAAGATTCCCTGTCAACCTTACTACTACAGTCGAGTCTGAGCTGGAATCAAGGATTTTATCTTGATGGTCTCCTTCATTTATGTGTCTATGCTGGGGAGATGAGGTCAAGAGGAAAGAGATAACAGATGCTTTAACAGGGATAGCCCATGTTCAGCATTTGGCCGTTCTTGGAAATTGTGGCAGAGATGCTTTGAGTTCACACTGATTAGTACCCACTATTATTCAGTGTTTCAGAGAAAACAGCATGATGAAAACATCCTTAATGGTCACAATGAGGAAGCAGATAGATGAGACCACTGGAAGAAAAGTTATAGCCAGCAAAGATGGTACTGATTTTGCTATAGGAAACACAAAGATTGGTTCTGCTACTGAAATGAGTAAGAAACAAGACCAAACTGGACGACTCCATCATCTGTCAAGGAAGTAACATTTAAGGACATCTTTTTCCATCTCTGGGCACTCATCAGCACTTTGAGCTGTCTGTTCATATTGATCAAGTTCAGAGGTAAATTATCTCATTTACTGCTTTGAGATCCTTTTCTTCGATCTCACTACTAGTTGATTTAATGCTTGTACAGCTTTATGATTTTATGGAAATCTTCTGACAGGAGTAATTTCTTCTTCCCCAGTCTAGAAGGCCTATACGGTCACAAAAGGACAAGCTGTAGCGGTGCAAACAGAGCAGGAAATGTTAGTATAAACTCTTATCTTTCTACCTCTTAGAAAAGAGGATAGACACTGCTCAAGCAAATATTCCCTCAAGGACCTCTTGAGAGTAATCTATTAGAGACCTTGCTGCACTGCTCCATATCAGCAGTAAGGCAAAATTTGTTGGAGTAGGCATAATGACCTCTCAGGAGGGGCAAAGTCAAGCTAAGAGACATTTGCATTTCAAATTTGAGGTCAAATATTTCAGGCTACAAACAGGTAAAGGAAGCAACTACCCAAACTACTCCAAAATTTAAACTTATTACAGACCTTTTATTTATTTATTCATTTATTACTTAAGATGAAAATGGTCTTTACAATGCTGAGAAAAATCCAGTCAATCTGGGTTGCTACAGCTGTTAGCTGAGGGCCTTGAAAAGGAAACCAAGTAGAGTTAGGGAAGCTTTATTTTTTAAATCCTCAGCTGACGTTACAAAGATACACGAGGCACGCATACATCACCTAAAATTTTTCAATCTGGGGATGAGTTTTGTGTATGCAAAATACAGCAGAAGCAGGCAGACACAGTGCATTTTCACTGCATTTAACTGCAAAAGCTTTATAAAGCCTTTTGGTTGTTTTAAAAGTCTGAAAACCTGATTAAATCATTATTTCATTATCCACATTTCTTTACACAAATTAACCTCTGGTAATATTTCCATATTTGGTCAATGAACTAGAGAGCAAGCTAGCACTGAACCATCTATAAAAGGAGTAAAAATGGCACATAAAGCCAATAATTCACCAAAAAAATCTTGCTACATGTGTTCAAGAAAAATAGAGTAGTTTTAATAACAACCACAACAATAACAAAATAAAAACCAAAATCCTCTAGGATCAGTTGCAGTTCTCACTAGAAGAAAAGCTGAAGTTGCTTTACATTTTATAAAGAGAAAGAAAAAAACAGATAATTCTTATATGTGTAATGGAATCTTGAGATCTTGACTTTGATTTTTATCTTGTCCTCAGAACACAGATATATCAGCTGATAAGATAGATTTTCATATATCTAAGGGATATATTAGGTATATTATATATCCTTAGATGTATATATTATCCTTTTTAATATATTTTTTATATTTGATATGTATGTGTGTATGTATATATATGTATGGATGGATTTATCTAAGCTAACTTGCTATTTTCTAGATGAAATTCTAAGAGTTTAAGTGGTGGAATATTGTTTCTTACTCCTCAGATTTCCTTTGTTTCTTATTCCCTTGACTAGTCCTTAGCACTGGGATTTCCACTTTTTTTTTTTTTCTCCTTTTTTCTAGGAACTCGGTGGAATTCTGGCACCATGGGCAGCTGCAGGGCGCAGGTTTCATTGCTATACAGTGTGGTTAGTGTTTAAACACTTATATTTTGCAAGTGGGTATATATACAATCAGGCCTGCAGTAAAACTGCCATATACTTTGAGATTGTTTCAATTAAAGTTAGTTCAGAGCTTGTTGGCACGTGTGATTTCACAAAGTGATAATTTAAAGCACTGAATTATCACTCTGTTCCTCATAGAGAGTGACACTCATGACCACATAATAAAATGCTTTATGGCCTGTTGTTCAGAGTCATAATCCCACTTTGCTCTAGTGGGATGAAGCCATAAGTCATCCCGCTCAGCTGCCATTAAGGTACGCGTTGCATTCCCGGCCCGTGCACTGTGAATAAAAAACCTGACAGCCTCTCCTCCGCAGATGGCAGAGGCCTCCAAAGCTGTTGAACTGGCATTCAGTCAGCTGGCTTCTGATCCGGTTGTTCGGATATAAAAGCCTGTTAAAGTAGAAAGGAAAATAGGCTGCTCGTGTTTAGTTAGTATTAAACACTGTTCCAGTGGGGCTTTGTGTCTTTATCGGTACCTTCAGCTGCTTTTATTAATGCCTCGAAGACACCATGGATTTTGGATTTAAGGGCTAGAATACTCTTTTTAACTCAACTCCATATTAAACATCTTGATTGTGACCAGCAGCCATGGCTTTCCCATGGACTCTGTACACAATAGCTTTTTAATATATTTCTTGAAATAGATACAGATTTTCTCACTTAGCAAAGAATACAATCTCTATCTATTTATGGTTGTTCAGAGAATCACAGCATAGTGTAGAGTAAATGTATAGATAAATAAAAAGCTTCTTCACAGCTTTGTGCAGAGCAGCCATTAAACTTAAGGGGCTTTGGGAAAGCCCAGCAGTACAAGGCCGATAATTTGCAAAGAAATTTTGTGACCCTTTGGGATGAATCCCTACATAATAAATATTTGCATTAATTTATTCCCCCCCTCCCCCACTGGCCATTCAGTTAAAGGAATATAAAGCTGTCAGCACAGTGCTCTTCTTTAGCCATTAAAACAAGCTCCCTGAATTGACATAGAAAATATAAACATGAGAAAACTCTTACTTGGCATGCAGAAATACAGAGACGTACACTTTGCACTTCTAAGAGGGAGTTTGTTGAACGGAAGGGAGAGAACATCCAGTAACAGGACGTGTAGGTAAAAACTGTAAAGGTGCCTGACAGACAGGTAATGGAAACAGTGCTGGGAGGCCGGAGCAGCGCCCAGTGATTTATGATGCCGCCATAATGCCTGTTTTGCTGATTACTCTGATACTTTCTGGTTAGATAAGACAAAGCAATCATGCAAAGAAGCATAATTATATTCAAAATATCGAAAGGTAGAAATCACCAGGAGAAAGTAGTAGCTGTCAGACTGCATCATAGTTGGCAGCTCCATGGAGAGCTGGTGTCAGGGGGCTCCCAGTAAAGTCCCATGTCCTACTCACCCATCCACCCACTAGGAGGGAGCGAGGATCTGGGGCATCTCCATCACTGGGGGGTATCGGGCACCACCATGGACAACCTGAGAGCCCCAGGGGTGGGCAATTTCCTCTTGAGAACAAGAGGTCCTTGCATTTCTCCTGACTAGGGAAATGCCCAGGAAAACTGTGTCCATCATTTCTCCGATTAAAGGGTTGTTCATTTCATGGAGGAAAGAGAACTTAGGACATGGCTCCTGAAGAGGTGTTCCAGAGATTGCTCAGGACGGTAAATAGTGTGTGCATTAAGAGGAGAGATTTGAACTCTTATACCTCAGGAAAACTCCCCCTAAGGTATTCAAAATGGAAATAACTTTACACTCAATACATTGAAATGAATAATGAAAAATACGACAAAGTAGCTCAGAGGAAACTGTTAAAAGGTAAAAGCTATACTCCTTCACTTTGCATCTCCCAGATTAACATCAAATGAACAAATAGTGTTTTTATTGAGTTATTGAGTTATTATTGAGTAGTGTACTATCATGTCCTTGAATGAAGCACTTGACTATGAATGAAGTATGCAGCCAACAGAAAGTGAACTGAGGGGAAAAAAATGCCATATCTGATCAAATTATTGAACGATTTTTTTTAGGAATGTTTTCACAAAGGTTATTTCATTGTGGGAAAATGCAGTAATCTAAGACTTAGTAAAAATGCAACATAAGCACACACTTCTGTTGCTGTTACTATTACTATAAACCAAACACTTTAAATAATCTCTGAGCTGTTTTAAAACTTGATAAAGTATTTATAAAGATCAATTAGGAGAATTTAACATGTTAGCAGTTACAAAAACTGGCAGCAGTATAAATATTTAGAAGTGTTTTAAATGTAAATATCTTAGAACATATTTACCTTTCCTGTACAATCTTATCATAAGCTGCTTGTCAAACATGAAGACATCCTCCAAGAAGTAAGAGATATATTTTAGTATTCCAGTCACAAAGCAGTGCTGCAGCCATACATAGGCTGACAACTCTGTACTGTAATTCATTGCGCTGCAATAGAGTTCAGCTGATTCACAACGAACTGAAAAGACTGATATATGCAAAGAGCTTGATAGACAGCTCACTCACACGGCAAGTATGGATGAAAGTGCATGCAGAGAAGAGGCAGGCACTCCAGTTAAATTGGTAAGAACTGGGTGTGCTTCCCCTCCCCTCTTCCCCTGGCTCATTTCAACTGTTTCAGTAAAGACAACTGAAGCTTGGGAATCCAAGCAGTCGCACACTAGCATTGATGGTCTAGAACTTAAAGACCTTTACTTACTTAAAGACCTCCAAATTTGGAGAATTTGTTCACACACATGTGTATTTCCTAATCTTTATAGCATGGCTGTTTCTGGCAAGGATACCTTCAGAGAGTAAGTGCTGTTTGACCATCTCACCATGGTTGCTCTGAGAATGAGCAGTGACAGAGTGTGCCCACCTCTGAGTGAGTCTCAGGACCTTGCTCCTCTAACCAAGGTCAGAGATATGGACAGAGTGCACTGAGACTTCCTCCCAGCACAGTTGTTTAGACTTTCTTCTTTCACAACCACTGCATTAAAAAAAAGTGGTTAAAGCTGATGCATGTACCAGAAATGTGGGATCAGGATGCTGTGAAAGTGCATGTCCAGATGGAGAGGCTTAGAAGCAGTACTTAAGTTACCAATTTACTTATAGTCCTTTGTAATGGAGTTATCAAGGAAAAGACCAATTTATTAAAGAAAAAAAATAGAAATAGATTAGCACAGGTTAATAAATTTAACATTGCCTATACACACCTTTAAAAGTACAATGTAAGCCCTTGATGTCTGTTTATAGAATCATAGAATCACAGAACCAGTAAGGTTGGAAGGGACCTCTGGAGACCATCTGGTCCAACCTCCCTGCTCAGCAGGGTCACATAAGGCATGGTAGACAGGGTTGCAGCCAGGCGGACCTTGAAGATCTCCACAGAAGGAGACTCTACCACCTCTCTGGGCAACCTGTGCCAGTGCTCCGTCACTCTCACAGGGAAGAAATTCCCCCTCACGCTCAGGCGGAACTTCCTGTGCTTCAATTTCTGCCCATTGCCTCTTGTCCTGTCACACAGGACAACTGAAAAGAGTTTGTCTCCGTCCCCTTGACACCCTCCCTTCAGGTACTTGTACACATTGATAAGATCCCCCCTCAGCCTTCTCTTCCCCACGCTCAACAGGCCCAGCTCTCACAACCGTTCCTCGCAGGGCAGATGCTCCAGCCCTCTGATCATCTTTGTAGCCCTACACCAGACTCTCTCCAGTAGCTCCATGTCTCTCTTGTCCTGGGGAGCTCAGAACTGGACACAGGACTAGAGATGAGGAGAGGAGCAGGATCACCTCCCTTGACCTGCTGGAAACACTCTTCCTGATGCACCCCAGGAGACCATTGGCCTTCTTGGCCACAAGGGCACATTGCTGGCTCATGGTCAACTTGTCATCCAGCAGCACTGCCAGGTCCTTCTCTGCAGAGCTGCTCTCCAGAAGGTCAGCCCCCAGCTTGTACTGGTGCCTAGGGTTATTTTTCCTCAGGTGCAGGACTCCGCACTTGCCCTTGTTGAACCTCATGAAGTTCCTCTCCGTCCATCTCCCCAGCCCGTCCAGGTCTCTCTGAATGGCAGCACAGCCCACAGGTGTATCAGCCACTCCTCCCAGCTTGGTATCATCAGCAAACTTGCTGAGGAGGCACTCAGTCCCCTCATCCAGGTCATTGATGAAGAAGCTGAACAGGATGGGACCCAGTCCTGAGCCCTGGGGGACGCCACTAGCCACAGGCCTCCAACTAGACTCCATACCACTGATGATGACCCTCTGAGGTCTGCCTTTCAGTCAGTTCTTAAAATTATTGTGTTATTATCTTTTCATAGCTTTTGGTCTTTTTCTATGGGCTGGATTCTTGTAAAGGGATTCTTGGAAATTTTCATGGCCCCTTCATAATATGCAGTGGAGTTACACTTCAGCAGGCATTATTTTAACAGTATTCTCAGCTTGTTCTCTGTCTGCTATAGAGAAACAAATCTTGCTTTATAGAGTTTGATTTTAACAATGTAAATTAATGAAGAAGTTGTTTGTGGTTTCTTTAGCTCTTTCTTCTATCTGGAGAGAGCCATTCTAGAGTCCCCCCAAAGTAAGGTGAACATCTTTTCAGCCTCCACTGAGTTATTGCATTGTGCAGATTCTGGTCTGAGGTGGATCTGAACTTGAAAATAATAAAATTCATTTTGAGTATGGTTGAGTATATTTCAGAAAATGACACTTCTGAAAAGACAATCTCCAGCATGCAAATAGAGTAACTACGTTTGTCTCATCTTTGGCGTATCTTATTATTTTTAGTCACGAATAACTTGGAGACTGTGCCTGGCCCATCTTTCTTATATCAATTAGGTATATTGGTATCTGCAGCTCACCTTTCATTATAATTCTGCTTCCCATGTGTACACTGTTTTTTTTTTTTTTTTTGAGTTTGCATCAATGTTTTAAAGGTGGACTATTTTCATTGCTGCACATATTAGAACCATATTTAGTAATTATAGTGCTGTGAAAGCAAGAGAGCCTATAAGTTTATGGCTTCAACATACTGGATTCTGCAAATTTGTATTTAAAAACATCGACCAAATCCTACTTTCTCAGTCCACATTTTTCTTTGATACTTCAGTGAATTCAGCCTTGTTAAAGAAAAAATGCTCCCCTGAAGTGCTCCCTGTTAAATGGACATTTTATGATTGATTTCAAAGGCTTTTCACTGTATAAGACCCATTGTAGTCTCCTATCAGTCTTCATTTTCAAATCCCTTCCTTCTGAAATAAAATCTACAATAAAGCTGTTAATTAAAAATGCACAAAACAAAATGTTATCCTAATTGCTTACAATGTTCTAAATAGTTCAGTAAGCATAGTCCTGTTTACAACGATTTATGAAGTGATCAGATTAATGTATTACACTGAAGTTATCCTACACTTCTGTTTTCATTTATGTGTGAAATCATCTCCAGAACTATATTGTTTCATACTCCAGAATAGGAATTAAAAAAAAAGAAAAAATATTTTTTAGCATAGCTGTCTTTCCAAAGCTACAACAGATTGAAATGCAAGCTAAGTGGACTTATTTCAGAAGCAGTAGCCCATTAAAGTCCACTAACAGTCCTGCAAATGAAAATCCTAGGGTATTAAACCTAATTTTATAGGAAGTAGCATTTACTTCTAGTTTAACTATCCATAAATACCACTTAAAAAGCTATGGCAAGTTTTGTTTTTTCTAGGGAAGGGGTTGGAATAGAAAAATAATGTTGGTAATTTTCAGAGATTTTGTTCTTTTTAATGTATTATTTTTCTCCTCCTACTCAGTCTCTAAGTATTTCTTAGAGAAATGAATACAGCCTGGGGGAAATGAAAATAGTTTTAATGAAACCTCAAACCACTTCTAAAATAACACTTCTATTCAGAATGTTGCTTAAGCAGAATATACTTTAGGGTAGCATAAAAGGTTTATTAGCTTCTGGAATGAGTTATATAATTCATTCATTGCTTCATCAGCTTGAAGAAAAAGAAACAAAAGAAAAAATAATAATAAAGCAGCTGTCCAAAGCTCATAAGGACAAATACATTCCCGTATTCTGCCAAATCATATATTTCCCAGTACACACTTAGATACACACTTAGAGAAAAACTAATTAATGTTGATAAATAAGTGCAACTGGTTCAGTTACTCAGGAAGTACAGCTGTTAAAAGATGACTGTCATTTTAATAATACCTTATTGTTTTCTCAGAAATGGTCATGCTTTCAATGACAAACACAGCGAAAAACATCAAAATTTGCCAAAATAATTGCAGATTCTTTCAGAACTATTTTGCATAATTAGTTCTCAAAAGGGAACTTTCTAGTTTACTTACAGAACAGAATAACTTTGAAATGTTAGTTTTCCACTACTATTTTTTAACATATTAGGATATACTCCATGTTATACTGAGAATTTTCAGAATATTATCCTATGTTCAATATTAAAATGCTAATTTTAAGATTATATTTTTCAATAAATTCTATAACAATTTAGCAGTGATATACATAGAGGTTCCTTAACAGAACCTTCTGAGTGAAAACTGAATGAGACTGAATTTCATGAGTATTCCGTTGGCAATAAAGGGAAAAGCATACAGCCATTCATATACTCTGGTATACATCCTTTACCTGCTTTAAGAGTTTAAAGTTATTTGGTGACAAATCAAGCTAGAGAATGGGCTACATATATTCTGTGATATAATATCTTGCAAAACAGCCAATTTTTCATACACAAAGTCAGTCAGGAATAATTACCACCTGAAATAGGACTAACTCACTGCCTACAGTTTTGAGAAATATCACGAAGTTTTAGGGATCATCAGAACAGCAAGAAGTAGTTGTTTGTCTGTGTGAATGTGTGTATCTGGAAAAGTCCTCAACCCCATGACCAATGATGCATCAAACCCCACAGGGCTGTTTGCACCTCCCAACGTTCCCCCAGGATCATTCCCAGGAAGGAGCTGGGAGCAGAACAAATGTGTGTAGATTAGGAACAGGAGGAAACAGAGAAAGGATGTGCTTTGCCTGGAGGTCCTACGAGATTAACTTTATCTATTTTAAGGAACTATTCCCTTAACTGTTACAGGGGATCTTTGCACATGAATACAATCTTTCCCAAATGTCTTAATATGGGTCATCAGGTGCTTTGTAATGCATTAGTCAAATATGCTAAAATAATAAACCAAAAGCCTAATCAAATAGGTAAATCTTGAGCAAATATTTCAAATGGCCATGGGACTGAGTTCCCGAGTAGTCTGTGTGTGTGTTAGAAAAGGGAATTAATAAGTATAATGTGTGACTAAAATACAGTCAGACTCTGGAACAACAGATATTTACAGACAAATGTAAAAAAACCTGAGATTCCTCAATGGGATTAGAACAAAAAAGGCCAGAAAGCAGCCCTCTACCTTTCAGGGCTATAGAGAGCATAGAGCAACTCAGAAACAGCCTCCTGGCATGCTGATAACTGATAAATATTACAACACTTATAACAGAAGATATTAAAAAACCCTCTTCTGTTCAAAGAAAATGTGAACATATGCCCCACTATTTCATGAAATGAATAGTAAACGTAAGACTATTTGGAAGGTTTTTTAGCTTTGGCATGTAGCACATGGCACTGCCACGTGTAGCTTGTGTTCTTTTGAGGTTAATTTTTAAATAGCAGAGGCAAAACCAATCAAACACTCATTTCTTCACAGCTTTTATTTCTTAGCTGTTATATGTATCTAATTCCAAATAGATACCGGTGCAATATTAGTCCAGGGCACAGACTGACAAATTTTGATTTAATAATGTTCTCTTCATTAGTTAAAAAAAAAAAAAAAAAAAAAAAAAAAAAAAAAAAGAAGTCCTGAGACTTTTCCCCTTAAGGAATAGACCACGTTACTTATTTGTATTCATACATGCTTTTTGGGGACTGGAAAATTCTGAAATAAGCTGAGAAAGGGAGGGTTTTTTTTTTTATTTAACAGAAGATACAACAGCTGCAATTATTATTGTGTTAGTTGATGCTGGTAACTATTTCAGCTACTGTTATACCAGACTTTCCAACTGAAATACAGAGAGCCTTACAGGCTACCCAGTATATTACAAATTGTACAAGCCTTTTCAAAGTGTACTATGAGAAAATGAGAGATGGGGAAGAATTTAGGAGTTAGTCATTCCCAAATTAAAAAAATGGTTATATATCCTTTGCCTACCAACTCTGGGACTTCTATGTATCTCACAGGAAAACATGTGCATTCTGAGAATGTTGTGTGCATGAATGAGTTTCCAGTTCTCCTCTGTTTAAATATTACTCTTTATTGTGTCTTCACCACTGTGGAAAAATCAAATGAAACTGAAAAATCAACAAACTGAGAAAGAGGAGGAGGACATTATTTAGGCTACAATATTCAAACACTGTGATGGGAACTTAATCAATTTTTGCTCTTGGTTTTTATTCTTGGCTTTTTGACCTTGCGATAGTCATATTTCTCATCTGTATGTCAGTTCTTCGTCTGGAAAATAGAGATATAAACACACACACAAATTTAAGGTGACAACTTTCTTACCATAGGATTCAGCTGTGATAAGCCTCTATATGCTGCCACCCATCCTCTACATCCTACCACAATGCAAATAAGGAAATTGAGAAAGAATGGAGTTGATCTTCTTCCTCAAACTTCTCTTCACAAGAAAAAAAATATGGTACTGTCAACTCATCTGAGTTCAACAGAGCATACCACAAAAATTTTGTAGAAAGGCAAGTGTCTAATTTGGATACAGGATCAATTCGAGTCATGAATATCATCTAAATTTAATAAACTGATCTGCTTTATGTTCATTTTCAAGATATACTCTGAGGACTGAGTATATTAAAACAGAAATCTTAAGGAAATATTCTGGGAAAGTCAATGCTGAAGTGGTACTAGCCCTGAAGACCTGCTTTAGTATTATATTCATCCAATTAACACATGAGTAATCTGCATCTAAATGAAATCGTGACTGTTTAATAACCTACATTCATCTGAAGTACTGCAAATAACTTCATTCAACAATATAACTATAACCCACTGGAAGGCTATAACATGTTTAGAGAGAGATGTATGAGGAATCAGGAAATTTGTTCAATGAATTGCCTTGCTGTTGTTTTGAATCAGCCTTACAAAGCTGGAGTAAAGCACAAAGAAACTGGTATGTTTCTTTACACTTTTCTTTATATCTGAGTCTGTAGACATAATCCTAGTCCCTAGCAGGCACTATGGTAAGTTGGGTGGACCATGTAATTCTAGCTTTATGTGACTCACAAGCAGATCACGAGAAGCTTGCTTGCTAGCGTTATAAAGCGCGCAGGTTTGAGGACTTCTGAGGAACCCGAATCTCTGCCTGTGACAGAAAGTGCTCCAGTTAGAAGCTGATGTTGCCAGGTCAAACAGCCACCTATGACAACACTGACACCTCAAGGCGGAGCATCATCTTCCACCTGCAGCTGCATTTCAGAGTTGCCCCAGTTCTCCAACACATCATTTACCTGTTGTTCTCAGCTACTTTGTTTTTGTTTTTATTTTTTTTTCAAATGTGACTTGTAAGATCACAAATCTGTCCATTTCTCTATTTTATCACTATCAAAATTATTTCTAGGTGAGCAAAAAGATGCTATTTCTTTTTTATGTGAACTTTAAAGATAGCTCCTCAGCTAATAACATTGTGCAGTATATTTCAAATACAAGAATTAATTATAACCTTTAATGTTTTAGTAAATCAAAGCATATTTTAAAAGAATTATGTCTAAATTAGAAAAATGTTTGACTTTCTGTACAACTCCATCACAGCTTAATAATCAGCTAGAGAAGTTATAAAGATTTAACAGGTTAAAAAATGAAAGGGAAAAAAAGAGTTCACAAAACTATGTAAAGGCACATGAAGATTACTTTTTAAAGTCTGAATTTTTATCTATTTTAAAATACAATCTGCAATGACTTTTTCATTATTCAGCAAAATTGTGAAATTCCTTGGGAAAGCTTTCATGTACCTAAATGACTATGACATTATTCCATTAATAACACATATGCACATATATTTATATATTATAAATATGCACACACTTGATAAGTTCATTTTCAGTAACTGCAGCCATTTTTGTCCCATGATACAAAAACTCTGCTTTAAGGCACTTGGAGTTAACACGGTGGAAAAATAATGAAGCTCATATAATGTAGCAATAGATTACTGATGTCTAGGAAAAAGAAGTCTTCTATGGGGAAACACAAGCATGTTCTGTTTCAATGAATAACAAAGAAATAATAGAACTGTAGAAATGTGGGGGAGGAAATGTGAGGAGAGAATATGAAGTAGGGAATGATGAGAAAAGATTGATTATATGGTTTTCTGGTGTTCAAGCAAAAGCAGAACAACCTATTCGTTGTATCTTTGAGGGAAAAAAACAAAAAACAAAAAACAATACATCGGTATGTGCTCACCAGGGAGCTGTCAATGAAGACATAATGAACACCAGGATACCTTAAAGAACACTTGATGACCTACAGAGGAAAGTCATGTTTCAGAAAACATGCTAGCTAAAGCAATTTCAGTAACACTTCCAGAAACGACTACTTCTGGCTGTGATCATTACAAGGAAACTCAGGTCTTCAGCACCCATTAAAATACTAAGGGAACTAGATGACTGGCCTCCTCAATTTAGACAGAAAAAAGGTTTTACTCTTACACTCTTACAACTTTAGTTAAGGTTTTAGATTAGAAATCCTCTTGCAAGAGTTAGATAATGTTTTAAGAATGTATTTCGGGAGTAATACTGGTAACATATCACAACAGCTTTCTCTTCACTGTTCTGTCTTGGTTTTGTTCACTTAATGCATATTATGTATAATATATATATATATAATTTCACATCTTTGTTACTGTCTCTTCAAATAATATTTAAATATTTTTTGTATTATTCTACACCCTCCAATTTCAGGTTGTGTTTTTTATGTTGTCAATAAAGTGGTTTTAAACACTCTTTCTACTTCTAAGTAAGTAGATGCAGAAGGATGTGATAAGCTCTATAAGCCTAGTGGTTCTTACCAGGCAACAGTCACAGAGAGCAGCTACTGCAAATAAGAGGGCTGATAAGACATAAGAGCAAAGGAAATGGTTAGGGTAGTATGTCCTAAAAATGAGATGAAGGCAAATCCAAAGAGTTAAGCTACCATTAGCAGGTTAAGACAGGTGTATTACGAATGTCTCAAAATGGGAGGACTGAACAAGACCAAGACTGACCAACCCTACAAGTTAAACTTGCAGACTTTCAAGATATTTGTGGGGATATAACAATGTCAAGTCACCTTCAACATGCTACTATGAAGACTATTTTTTGCAGGGCTCTACAAAAAAAAAATTAAGAAAAATCAACTATATAACTAGTATATTCCCAAATACCTAGCAGAGGGAAGGGAGAGGTAAGAAGTATAGCTTTTTCTCAGAATCATTTTTAAGGTACAGATAAAAGTGTTGTATTTTTATTTTTTTTAACTCATTTTCTTGAACATTGAAAGGTCTAGTAATTGTGTTTCTTTTATTTTCTTTCCCTTTTAGCCAACCAAAGAGCGAGGTTGGCAGAATATCTGTTGAGAATCAACAGGTTAAAATCTAAATAAAGAATCCAGATCAGCAGATTGGGATAGTTTTGAGACACTTACGTACTCATATACTGAGGTACTGAAATACTACTTTACATTTCTATTAACACACCTCATACATAGATCAATAATTCCCAGAGGCCAACTATAGCGCATATTACAAAATTACTGCAAAAGAATAACAACAATTATGTAAGTTAGCTTGAATCTATTCAAGCATACAGAAATGACAGAAAAAGGACAGGGGAGGTGGGATACTCCAGTTTTATTTAGCAGCTGCACTGCAACACTGCAGTCTAAAGGGTGAGGCAATTTCTCACATATACTTTACTATATGTGTTTTGTATAGTGGATATCTGTCATGATATCAATATATATACTGCAGTGTAAAAGTTCCTGTCATTCAGACAGTAGTGGTGGAGTTATGACATTTAAACATAGAATCTTTTTTGTATGTAAAGAAAGGAAGATTTCTCTATTTTATCAATTAGATACAATTACATACACGTATATATTTAACTGTGGCCAGATGGCCAGATTTGTAGAAGGTGTGTGAAATTTTGTTTTCCTTTATATTTTCCTTTATGTTATCATTTATTTTATAAAATATTGTGACTCTTCCTCAGTTCTAACCATATTTAGTGGAGAACTATCCTGTAATTTCCTCTCTTTTGCCCCACCATAGTAAAATCATAAAAGTTTGCATTCATAGTAAGTAGCTGATTTAGGGAATCTCATATGAAAAGAGCTGTCTTGCAACTTGCAGATCAGGTTTGTCAGCTAGTAGCAGACAAGTAACTATTATTAGTTGTTATAGCAGATGAGATATAAATGTCATTTTTTTTCTGAAAGATGAAGTGAAAGTTTTCAGTTTCACTAGAGAAGATTTCTGTCAGAGTTTGAAACAGTGCTATATGTGGAAGCTACCAACATACCATCTGTCATAATAAGTGATATTTTGGGGCCACGTTATAGCCCAGCTCTTGACTAGCTCATAACCTTGACCAAAATACTTTCTGTGAATTAAAGCTGTGTAAACAATTATGGTCATTTTCAAATGGTCTAAATTCAGCTTATTCACTGGAGGGAATTGGTTGCCCTGAAAAAGCTATACAGAGTTTAAGAAAGATAGTAATGTATTAAGTCAGGCAGAATATGCTAAATATTGAGAATGGGGATTAAGGTGGAATTTAACCCTGAATATGGTCATAACTTAAATTTTATTGTCAGATAGGGACATTCAGCTACCATTCTTGTAACTTAAGAAAATCATCTAGGACAATATTTTGCTCAATATTTTTAGCTCACCTTGCAGAATAAGATGCTATCATTTCTCCTGAACTGATATAGGCTATTAAGCCTACTCACACCTACACTGCTGAGCCCCAACTTTTGACACCGATGTATTTTTTGAAAAAACGTCTTTAATGCTTGTGATAGATGAGACCCCACAAATGTGAACACTTTTGAAGATTCTTATCTAAGTTTTACTTAGAGACATTATATCTATAACTTTCCCAATCCATCACTGCTACAAAGCTGACACACAGCTCTGGTTTCCTGGAATAGCATGGGAAGGTGAAGGAGGAAAGGTCTATCCTTCCTGCAGCCTGTGGAAACATTTTGCTGCAGTTTTAAAAGCCTCACACAGAAGCTGGTGAAAGGACTAAATGAAAGTCAGCCTGCATCTGAGGAAACTGGGAGAAAGCTGGTAACATGGACTGGAGAAAGAAAGAATTTCTTTTTACCTGTACCATTTACAGCTGATATGTAATAACTGCAGAAAAACTGCTTTGTGAAACACTTTTCTACAGTGTCTTTTTTCATCCTAAAATTAATAGCATTAGGTTTTCTTAAAATTAGCTGGTCACTAATAAACTCTGTGGCTGACCTTATGAAAGTGATACCTCAACTGCAAATGATCTCCTAAGGTCTAACAGAAGGATAAGGGGACCATGACTGCAAATTCAGGTCTAGAGGCAGAGGACTGCACTCTCTCACCTGAGAGAGACCTTAGCAGAATACTTCAGAGGATCTTATGAGGGAAAAAGCTGTAATAAACGAACATCACTGGTATGAACACCACCTATGAAGGTGACTAAAATCATTTTAAAAGATGTGTTCCCTTTAGAAAAGTCTCTAGTGACCGCTGAATCTTGGGATAATTCTTCATAAGAATAAGTTAAAATTGATGCACCATCCTTTTGTGTACATGTGTACTATAGATAGTGCTGCCTTAGGAAGTCACAGTGACAAACAAATACTTTGAATTTGAAGTTATATTCTTCAGTGCCTACACATCAAAAATATTTTTAGTTCTCTTAAGCTTATTTTGTGGTTATTTCAAAAGCATAGTTAAAAAGGACACTGAAGTCTGAAGCTGTCATATTATCTTAGCAAAACAGATTACTTCACCAGTATAAGAGTGAGGGAATACTCATGAACCTATTCATAATGTTTAAGATCAGTTGTGCCATACTCTTTGAAAATCTTGCCAAATCTGGGTTAAGTTTCACCTCTTATTATGAACATTTCTAATGTATTTAACAGTGTCTCTATAGAAATCATAATGCCTAATCAGTGTTTTATTTAATGAACATACAGAGAATCTAAATGTTACACCTGATACAGGCATTTCAGTGCTTTTTTTTAGCAGATATAAGCCATTCTAGACATAATTAATGCTGCTTTACCCTTTACTTTTTCCTCTCCTCTTCCAGTCTTCATGGTTCTGTGATCAGTTCACAAGCAGTAAGACTGTTCCAAGCCAGGAGGGCACATCATGAACAAGCAAGAAAGAGTATCCATAAAGAGATTAAAGATATCAATATATGGAAGAAATTCTTAATTTTGTGTATAAAATACTGTTTAGTGATGGTTAATTCAGAAATTATATCAATATAAAACAAAATAAAACAAAACAAAAGACCCAAACATTTTTAGTATCTCTTTTAAAATATTTTAAGTTAAATATGCAACTTTACTTGGAATTTGCAGCAACTTGAAGAGTGCTATATTAACAGTAAGTAGTATAATATTCCAAATACAGTCGAAATGCTCATTAGCACAGTAGAACAAGGGAACAGAATTTGTTTCACTTAATCTGATTGACCCTGCACAAATAGTAATTATATGAATTGAAAATAAAGACAGACAGGAGGTCTTCAGCAGATTCAACACTAGCAAAAAATATATATATAATAGAAGAAAAGACTGGTTTTGTTACGGCACTTGCCTCAGACTCGAGAGATCCCGGCTCAGTTCTTATCTAATAACCACTCTCACTGCAGTGCTGAACCTAAGTCTTCAACAACATATAGTTAGAAACCTAGAGTACTGCTGTCTAGACTAAATGCCGTAGATATTTTGACTTTAGTACCTTAAATGTTTCAGTGCTGTATGTGTAAATTGAGCACAGTAAAAATTCTTCTATATCCATTTTGTACCTTCCCTGAATTTCCCACCATGCTACATATAAAACACACAACGCAGAGCATCCTACAATGATGTAGTTCATATACCTACTGGAAATGCTCTTTCAACAGTAGCAGTTCTTTTCTTTTCCAGATCTGCGAATCAGCTTCAATAGAAATCATTCTTAGGCTTTTGCCTCCATGCAGATATTGAACAATATTTAACAAATACGTGTCAGAATTACATTAAAAACAATTTAAGTATATTTTTATTGCAACAAGTAGTTAAAGGATACTGCCAGTGTACAGAATGCAACCAATAGGAACAAGATCAAAGAATAATAAGATGTGCAAGAGGCTTTTCCTTACTAAAACGAAATTTTGTAGAATATATCATATGGTATATTCTACAAGCAATATAACTTCTCCTCAAATATGTTGACAGTTATGTTACCATTGGCTATGGTGAAGTTCTAATTCCACAGTGAGTATATTTGAATAAAGCATTTATTTTCTCGCAGCTAAGCTGCAGAGTTACCGTTCCAGGTCATATCACTATCAATCACTATCACTCTCACTATCACTGTCACTAGATACTAAACAAAAACATGGCTCACAATGGATATTGATGATATTAAAGTATTTTTTTTTTCTTTTTTAGCCCCCTTCTCTCATGAAGTTTCATTTCTTTTTCTTCTTTCATTTTTTGAATTTGGGCCATATTCACATTTGTCCATTTCTAGTTAATTGGAGTTGATTCCCTAGCCTGTTTCCAGTTCAACCACCTAGCCAAATATTTTTGTAGCCCTTTCATAAAAGTATGTCTTCACTTTCACCCACAACTCCATTCTAGTCTATCTGTGGCATCATTTAATTTTATTCTATTTTGCTACTACTTTACTTTCAGGTTTTGCTTAGTATTCTGATTTCAGGCCAATGCAGTTATTTCCCTTCTCTTCCAGTTAAATCTAACTATTTGAGAGTAAACTAAAATTGGTAAGATTTAAAATTGCAAAGAAATGCATTATTCATTATCAATGAACTAGAATGGGAAAAGGAAATGAGTACCGTGAGTTGAACTATTAAAGGGAAGGGGTTCTGCTAGGCTGAGTGGATAGCAAAAGAGAAGAAATGCATGGACTGGGAATGGGAGAAAGATTAAACTAAATTACAAAAGTGAAACAAAATAACGTAGGTAAGAGAAAGGGAGTGATTCACAGGGCACAAAGAGAAATAAGGCAGTAAGGACAGAAAAATCAAGACAGAGTAGACCATGAAAAGAGAGAATAAACTAGGCTTCATGGAAAGCATCTGAAAAGCACCAAAGAGATAATTAAACAGATTCAGTTGAAAGAAAAATACAAATGTAAATTAACATAAGATTAATCGAAAGATACTGATGTGAAAAGAATTATCGGATTAGAGTCTGCTTACACGGTCGTAATGCAAATATCCAGAAAGAATCAGAACTGAACTGCTATGTACAGCTCTGTTGTTTTGAGTGCTGATATGGCACTTGGTGCTTTTTTCAGGCATTATTTGTTGTGAGGAACACGGTCCTGTATCGCCTGCTCACGCTGGGTTTTGAGACTGTCTGTCAAATGGGCTTACTTCAGTCCTTGGCAGGGAGACATCCCACTTTTTGTCTGAATGTAGAGTCTCTGTGGTTCCCTCTATCTTCGTTATCTCAAGTGGAGGCTATTGCAATGCTCTCTACATGGGGCTGCATCTTCAAAACACTTAAAATTTGCAGATGGGCCAGAACATCCCAGCCCACTTCTTTAGCAGCGTTTCATGTAGAGAGCAGTTTGTTTTGACCTTTTAAACCCTTTTTCAAATGGTTTGGGACTCAGCTAGGCAGGAGGCGGACCCCGTCTCTTACTGTGTTTCTTCCATGGTACCTCACCTTGGGCACATCAGCTAAAAGCCCCCTTCATAGTAATAAACAAACAGGAGGAGGCTGATGGAGAAGTGTTCTCTGTGTGAAGTCCTTGACTTTCAACCAAGCTTTTTGCTTGAGTCTCTCAGAGACTAGATTTGATCATTTCAGGAAATATTAAATGCCCAAGGAAAAATGAAAGTGGGGGCGGGGGGGGGAAGCAGGAAGGATCTCTCCTAAGGATAAATTTGTGGAACCCTGCATGTCAGAAAGGGGAGAGAGAAGAGAAAAGAGCAAAGATTCAGGGATAGAAGATGAGAGAGAAATAGCTGAGGGGAAAAATAATATTAGAATTTGAAATGTGTGTTCAGTGTTGGGTGTTTTTCCAGAGTGACTGGTAATAAAAGAATACCCTGAGTAGAAACAGAAAGAGTAGAAACATTGTGCATATGGTGAATTTGACCTTGCCAGATTATTTTTCAAATTTGGTACAAAATTCAGTTTTGTACAGTATTTTATAGGAACTCTATATAACTTAAAACAACATTATCTCTGAAATATCCTAGAAAGAGTCATTCATCAGAACACACTACGCCATGTATAAAATAAACAAGTGGCATAATGTTTTGCTGCTTCTTCTAGGTTACTTTCCTAAATGTTTTATTTTCTTCTTGTCAAGTACGAGAGATCGGTTCAGCGTTTGATACGGAGACACCGGCCAGCGTTCGGTTATTTATTTTTTCCTCGGACCTTGGGAGGTGGAAGGGCTGACTGAAGCTTTTATTCTTCGGTTAGCCCTTTATACACGAGAAGAGCGGGCTTCTGCATGCATGTTGATAACATGTCAAGCAGCGGCTGTCAATGGGAGGAAGAAGTAAAGGCAGCCCTGGCTTAGGTGATCACCCCTATGACAGAGGAGCACGCAGAGAGGGATGAGACATCTTGCTGATGTCCCTGTGGAGTGAAGTCAGAGAAATGTTCTTGACAGTGGCAACCATGGGATTTCTTTCTTTGTCAGTGGAAGCAAAGCGCAACTGACAGACTCGGCCCGGAGCGGAGCAGCCTGAATGGAAATAGCACTGCAGGGCAAAGGAGCCGTGGGAGGGAGCGCATCCCTCACAGGTGGGGAGGTAATTTGTAGAGGCTTCGTTTCACCCAGAATAGTACTAGTTAGAGTCTTTCCCAAAAAAATTATGGCTTTCCACTTAGTAGGTTAAAAGAATGGAGCATGAGATGCCTTATGCCTCACAGTTCCCTTTTCAGGAAATTGGAATAAAATACAGATCTTTGGAATTGTATTTGATTTAGATTTGATCTGATTAAGTAATCTTTCTGTGATTTGCAAACCTGCTATTTAAGTCATTTTGAAATGTCTTTTACTGCTTATTTGTATATTTATTTATGATTATTTAGTACTAGCATCAGTACTGCAACATCAATACTTCTTATATTGTAAGATAAAATATTAGCTGCACTGTGACCATCAGGCTACTGGCAGGACTCAAGCTATTTGCCTTCTTCTACTAAAGAAATTCATTGATTTAGACAAACAGGGAGTATGTTAAAATAGATACTTCGCCTTTTATATTTATTAATAACTACCAGACATGTACTAAGGAAAGAATTGTTTTGCAAATATTAGCATAATAACACAAAGCTCAGTTATCCTGGTGAGTCACTATTTTAGGGAGAAACTGAACTTGTTCCAAAAATGTATGGGAATTCTTTGCTAGTTTGTAATATCTTTGATCCTCAAGGAGGAAGAAATTAAAATACTCATTTCATGAGGCAGAGCTGGTTTTTCATTCCCAGTTCTGTTATTCATATAAAACACCTCAATTCTTGGTGGCAAACTGTAAGCACAGAACAGTTATATCCTCTTAACTCGGAAGGCTGTTCCAAGGGTCCTTAATTACAGTGAGAGGTGATCCCATTCTATGGCTATTGGGGCCATATAAGCACCTGGGAAGTTAATACAGTCAAAAGCCATTATGGTTTTATTAACTTTCCATCATTTTAGTTGATTTTATGAGCTTTCATTACAATTCAACATGCTAAGATATGTAGTAAGAATCCTTCTCTTGCCATCAGATTCTGCTTAGGGATGAATAAAACTCTATCAGTGCTGTCTGCCATGACATTTGCCAAAATACTCTTATTTTTTCAGCTAGATTTTGTTTATTTTTAACTATTTTTTAGAATATTGACTTATCAGAAAAGCTGTAAAGAGTAGAAACAGCAGGGCACATATTTTGACTTGTCCTGCATGAGAATCATCATCATAGCTTAAACTTCTGTTGTTATTGCTACCACTCAAACGCATCTGCCTTCTCACAGTATGACTGGATATTCCTGAGAGAAAGGTGGCTCTCACATACGTGCTTAAAAGGATATTAAAATATTGCAAAGTCAAAACACTAACACCTTTAAGCAACTACATAATTTAGATTGCATTTTCAGTCTCAATTCAGGCACAGTCTTCATAACTGCATGATCATGTGCTCTCTTTTGTTATATTTTTCTAGATCATTTTTTCTCACTTCAGTGAGCCTCTATTTCTTTCAGGACACGGTCAGTGTGCATATAATGACTACACAGCACAGTTTTCCACTGTTCCATTTTTATTTTCTCTCCAGAGCTCAGAATATGGTCTTACACTTTATTTACCAAGCGTTGTTTTAGCTATGATCCAATTACAGGTTTCTAAGTTTCATTGTGGACTTTCCTATAACACTCATCATACAATCATTTCACAATTGTTAATTCATTTTCACAACACCTCTGTGAAATGAAGGCAACTTGTTAGTTGAATTTATTAGGACAAATGATAGAAACTGACCGTAAAATTGCTGAGAGATTTTAGACACTGTAATTACTGTTAGAGACAGTCAGGAACTAAGGACAAGCTGAAATGAAAAAGGATCTAACCATTTGTGACACACAAATCTGATTTGTACTTATTATTGGTATCAGAAATGACTACATTACCGTCATTGATTCAAGCTCCTTGCTGCTGCAGTGAGCCAGGTAATGAAGACTGAATCCTGAAGTCCAAAGAATACCAATTCTGCACTTAGGCTCTGGAAAAAATTTAGCTCATGTTTTGCCAGTCAGGCTATTAAATCCATCTGCTCCACTGCACCTTATTGCTAGCTGCTCCTACAGCAAGAAAATCTCAATCCCAGTACTGAAATCGTGAGTACACGGGTTATCACGATGGGACAGTGCAAACAGGACCCTTCATGCTTGTCTCCAAAATTTGTCCATCTCATTCTGTTCCAAAATTCAACCTCCAAAACTAATTAATTTGGGCAAACAAACCAGAAACCAACATTTTCTGCTTTAAGCTCACTATTTTATAACGATTTGTAGACTGTTAGTAACAAGAACTAAAAGCTTCACAAAATTTACCCAGAAGAAATGAGAATTGGGGAACATTGCCTGACTCTGAAGTGCACCGAATAGGAGAGGAGAGAGTTTAAGTTTAGCAAGGTAAAACACAGGAATGCAACCATCTTTAAACATACCTATCAAACAGTGAGAGTTCTTCTGACTCCAAAACAAATAGTCCATGTAAACTCAAGCAAGGTCCAGCCAACACTATCAAAGAAGATTCTAGGAATTACGAGAACAGAACTAGATGCACATCTCCAAGTAAATCCAAATTCAGGTATTTCACAGGAAGATAACACAAAATTATGCATCAAGTCGTACAAAATTTTTTGTGGTCCCTTGCAGTATGGATGCATTTATTCAGAGCACTGCTTTCACTGAACATTGTGAATACTAGTTTGCGCTGTGTATCAGGATATTATGTTTCAAATTAACTCTCCTAACAGTGAGCATATACCTATTGACTGCTGGCATGAAGTTTGGGTTAACTAACCTGCTCAACACCGCCAAAAGTGTTAGACTGTGTTCTTGCTACTGTCTTAAATCAGAGTATCATTTTCTCTCTTCCGGCACTTCCTTCATCATTCACCAAACATCTTCCAAGTTGAGGTTTACTGAACTCTAGGAAGAGAAATATACTTGAATTGATTTCGCTGCAGATTACTTCTAATGGCAGTTCTAAAATAATCAGTTGCTTTGAATTTAAACTTTGATTTAGATTCATAAAGATTACAGTAATTATTTTGTTGTTAATACCAAGAAAGGAATTCAGAACATGTCAGTGTACTTGTATAGACAGCACAAAGCATAAGTATAGAAAGAAACAACATACAAAGCAGAGTTGTTTACACACTGTGGAATAAATTCTGCAACTCATTTCTAATTCGCATCAGTTTACATCAATAGTAACTTTAGTTGTATGTATTGCTCCAACTCATTGTTAATTCCCATCTCATAATAAAATTCATTCAGTTATCACTGCTTCCAAGAACAATATCCTAGGCATTTCAAAATCTTCATTATTAAAAATATAACAATAAAGCACTAAAGTAAAGCTCTTTGTCTGCATCTACTCCCTTATTGACTCAGATTCTATGAAAAATTATGATTACTGACTAATATGATTGCAGAAGTCTTAAAAGTAAGCTTTTTCTAAAAAAAAATCACTTAATTAACTTAATTCACTTCATTAACACTTAAAGTTAATGAATGCCTACAGCTGGGCTCTCCTTTTCATTATTCTCCTATTGGCTGAACAAATTTATATGAACAAAAGTTGACATGCAGCCTGAAATTTCCTACTATGCTATATTAGAGCACAATAAATCATATTAGATTCAATTTTTGTTGGCCAATCATTAAAATACTGGTGTTACTGCATAGCACTAAATGGTATACAGTCTCAGAGAGAACATGAATGCAAGGCACAAGAAATTGTAATATAGGGGGGAAATCACACTTGCAAGCATCTTCACTTCATCAAGTGCACATTCAGGTATCATTCCCACTTTGCACGGATGAAATACCATTTCTTTATTTTTTAGTGGTACAGCAAGTAGTCTCTGACAATAGAAAAAATTCCAAAGCAGTGACAAAGTGCTTCAGACAAGTGGAAAAAAAAAAGGTTCTAGTAAATATGTTAGCAGATCAATATATTTCCCAACAATACCCTGCACAATCACCCAACCCTAAAGTTAGAGAATGCCAATTGAAATGCTAAATAGCCTCTCTGCCTTCAAAAATCCAATGACTGCTCAACGGTCTTGAGGTTCAAAAAAAAAGAAGGAAAATATGGAAAACCATATTGTCTTTTATAAGAAGGTACAGTAAGGTTAGTCAAAGGCCAAAATATTTAGGTTCACAGTAAATTAATATTCTGTTTGCATTCATAGATTTATGTGTGTATTTTTTTTTTTTTTTTTTTTTCTTTTTTTTTTTTTTTTTTTTTTTTTTTTTTTGGTTACTCTTTATATTTGTATTCCTGGAATATTACAAGTTCAGTGAAGCCAAGGCTTCTGCAGTGTCACAATTCTTAGCGAGATTCTCTGACTCTATGCATGGAAAAGCTAAAAATGTGCTCCACTCTTTTCATCTCTCCCAGTATAAAAGTAGGCAGAAGCATTTCCTTTTGAGATTGCTTGGCAAAGTACAATAATCTGTTTTTCAGAGACAAACAGGTGAAAATGATTCCCTGACATAAAACCATTTTTTTCTCTGCAGATTACAGTTAAATGCCCAGGGGTTAAGAACACACAGTGCTTTTTGTAGTCCTTTGCAGGGCATAGCAGACGTGTTTTTGCTGACTGACTTCACATTCTGTTTAATGCATGCATCAGTTGCCCATGACTACTTATTCTGAATTCCAAGAACCCTTCCTCCATGGTAGTGAATGATTTTTTTTTCTTTTTCTTTCTTTTCTAACATTTTCCCCTCTGTATTAAATCATGCTAAAGGATGCAGGCAGTGGAGGGGAAAAGAAAAGGCTACTGCAGTTGCTGTGATAGCAAGTGCAGGTTTTAGTCAAAGAGCAGAAGTGGATTTAATCATTTTGAAAGTATTTTGTGAGTGTTCCTGTCTTTGGTGTATCAGAAGAGTGGATAAATCCCTAAACTCTGCACTATGTGGTTTCACAATTAGGAACTGAAAACTCAACGGGCATGTGAAATAAATGGTTATTTAGACACATCCAGTCTGTCTCTCTTATGTACAACAACGTCAGAATTGAAAAGAGTGGAAACAATCAGAAAAACAGAAAAAGAGAGAAAATTGAAAAAAAAATAGGAGAGAGAGAGAGATTTTCCCTTTTGGGGGAAGGGAAACTCAAGGATCACTGCAACTGAAATTATTCTTTAATCTCACTTCCTAGCAAAAAAATACTCTTTAGATCATTACGTCAAAACTTCCCTGAATACTACATGTTGCTTGCCTTGGCAGATATTGCCCCTTTCCAGTCCAGATGATAAGATTCTTTAACGCAGCTTCCTGAGAAGTATGAAAGCATCCTGTTTTCACTCGACTTTGTTTTGACTAAAAGTCCTATCCCTCCCGCTGCAGCATTGCTTGTGCCGACTATCTCATCTAATAGTTCCTTTTTAACATGAAGCTACTCTGTTTCCTACCTGCTAATCTGAATAGCAGAGCATATTCCAAGAAAATACTGAGCTGCAAAGATGCATTGAAATCAAGACGCTACATAATTCTGCAGTGCCTTGAGAGGAGGGAGACTCGTGAGAGATGATCAGAGGTTTGTTCCTCCCTAGTAACACAGCAACTATTAAAACTAATTAGGCTTTATCCAGCCCAGCTTTTCCAGTGACCATCTGCTTCATACTACTGACATTGTTAAACTAGTGTAACATGGTGACCAGTTTTGGTGCTAGATTTTCTTTTCTGATCTGATTTATATTGATGTCCAAGAGAATTTGCCCCAATAAAAGAATCTAATTTTACAGAGAACTTTTTTTCAAGAATATTAAATTAATTAAAATCATACTTTTCTATGCAGATCAGTTTGTATTTGTGACAGTCTAAGCAGTGCTCAAACAGGTAAGTATGGAGGCTACGCTCTACCCTCCACTCTGTGTCTCAGCTGCTGAAACATCAGAAAATATAGGTAGAGAAGTTGAAGGGAGAGACAATGCATATTTCCAGATACATATTTTCCAGATAATTTAAGGAAGCACTTTGGGGATTCAGATGCTTGAATCGCATTGAGTAGCCAGTACCCAAGGTGCTTTTACAAAGCTTGAGCTTTGCTTTCAGCACTGTTATGTGTTTATGTGACGAAACAAGTCTTTAGGAAAGTCTATACCTTCCAGTTAATGCTCTGGATCTGACATTCTTGCACAATGTAGAAAGAATATCTATATTTTTTTAATTATCAATTAAAATCATATCAAAATTACAGGGAGAATATACTTGATCGTATTAACAATTACTCCAGGGAGAAATCAGATAATATCAAATATCAAATCAAGTATTTTAATTGTTCTATTTACCATATTTTTAAATATAGATAAAGCAAAAATTTCAGTTTAGCCAAATGTTTGAAAATACTAAATTACATGACTAAATTTTCATCTAACCTCTTTGAAAAGGGAGGAGGTGCTAGGGTTTTCACCAGTTCAGGGATGATATTCCCCAATTTTGGATATGAAAAATTAATCTTTCTGATATGAAATATGAAAATTAGTCTGAAATGTGAATTGGTATGAAAATGAAAAATTAGTTTGAAATATAAAAAATTAGTCTAGTCTTTCTGGAAAAGAAAAAAAAAAAGGAATAGACTCATGAACTCCACCTGCAAAACTGCTCTTCCAGGAGCAGAGATATTACTTTCCATGACCACTTTGTGGTCATCTGCTCTCAAGATTAAACACAGCTATACGTGTGGAAGCAATCAGTGACATAAGATGACTTTTTTTTCTTTGTTCTCCTTCCCAAAATGGAGGGGGGACTGGGAAGAAGGTGAACATACACATTAAAAAAAAAAGAGAAAAGATTGCCATTCTTTTTGATTTCAAAAAAAAAAAAAAAAAAAAAAAATCACAGCCCCATCTGGTAATTACTGGATTTATATCCAAAGTACTTCTTTAAAGATCTGCTTGTAGACTGCAAATCTGTTTTTGCCTCCTCCTTTTTCTATTTCCATTGCTTGTCTCTAATGACTTCAGAAAACAAGCCTGATAGATTATGTAATTTTCTTCTCCTGACTTCCTCAGTGGAGTTGTCTTCTCTTTCTTTCCTGACTCTCTTTAACTTTGCAAGTGAGAGGATGTGTTTTTGTGTTTACAGACCTGGTGATGAACTGTGTTAATTCTACCCATCTGAGTGAAAACAGATGCTAAAATGAATGGATGCTAAAAAGATCAGCCAAAGCTAGATAACGAACATTCCTGTAAATAGCGTGAGAACCAACATAAATCCATGTTTTCTGTCTAAAATAATACATCTTTACTGCTCCTTCAACTTAATTTTCTTTGGCTAAGATTCAATTTCAAACCCAGCACAGCACAACTTTGTTTGATGGTATTAGATCTTGTTCAGTCCTTCATAGACTCAAGGTTTTTAATTTACTCTCATTGTATATCTTTTTTAACTTCCTAGACTCTTCAGCACTGGCTGCTATCAAGACAGAAGACAAATAGAGTGAGATCCATTTGTATGTATATTGTACATAGATCAGATTTGGAAAACACAGAGTGCATTAAAGACAAGTCCTCCCATTAGTATAAAATCCAGAAAGCTTTTGCGGGTGCCATTGTATCTATGAATTTATTCTGAATTTGGATAGCTGCTTATAAGTACATGCTTTTATTCAGAACTGGTTCTTACTTCCAATGCTATCAGTAACTCACCCTTTAACGTCAGTTAAGGTCTTTTGTGAACAAGGGCTGCATTAAAGCATTTGATACAGCAAGTATCAAGAGTTCATACCACTCCTCAAGATGAGAGGTTAGTGTGCACCAGCCCTGGCACACAGAGCACAGGCCACGGTGTGCCGAAAGGAGGTAGCAGAACAGCTGCAGCACTGCGTGTCAGCCAGGAGCGTGTGCTAATCTTAGCGGAAAAAAAGAAAGGAAGGAGGAAAATAATAGCTGTATGGAGATCTTAGACCTCATCTAGCTAGCTAGAAATAAAACAATGACTAGTATAAGAATTAGAGGGTAGGTGTCTAAAAGGGAGTAAAACAGGAACCTTTAGGCTGGAAATAGATTGGGATATCATCTGTGCTGATATCACTTTGAATTTGGCTTTCAGACCACATTCTTTGGTGGATTCATGAGGTTGGCAAAAAAAAAAAAAAAAAAAAAAGTACCGACACTCTGCTAAGAGACTATCTCTGCACACTGTAGGTTCAGATTAAAAGACAGGAAGAGCAGAAGAGCATCAATGGGAAGTCTATCAATCGAAAAAAATGGGGCAGGGAAAGGATCTGAAAGTTATTCTCCAGATATCCATGAGCCACCAATGAGAGAGTGATGAAATACTGTGCATAGTTCTGGTCAAGTGTGCTTGAAAAGATATCCTTCAACTGAAATAAGATGCAATAAAAGGGCAAGCTGAGTGAAACACCAAGAACTGCAGTAAGGCACCTACAAGACTACCTTGTCTTGATTAGCTCAGAAAAAGGCAAGCTGACAGGAAATTACTCATCTTAAATGCATCAGAGGTAAATATCAAAGAAAAGGAAAAGAATTTCTGCTAAAATTTAACATTAACAAGAACAAGGTCGTTATAGACATATTTGAGTTATATAGCATAAAAAAGACTTCTAATTATTAGAGTAATGAAGCTTTAAGGTCATCCTTCCAGTGACAGTACAAGAGATGGGAAATTCCAAAATGATTTCATAAAGTTTTCAATATTGCATTTGACTATACATTACTGGACCCAATGATCATGGAGATGGCTTTCAGTCCTGTGTCATGACAATAAATTCTGTAGGGTCACTGAAAAGTCCAGCATTTCAAATCAGTGTTTATCTGTACAAATGGAGTCTCAACACAAGAACATATTCTGAGGAAGTTCTCTGATAAGAATGGCTTCTTTCATGAGATCTGTTTTGAACAAAATATAAATAATAATACAAAAATTTTTCTCTATGAGTCTTGTATTTTTTTAAACATGAATAATTTTCTCATAATTAAAAGAAAGAAAAAAGCAAAACAAAAATTCATAAAAAGCAACACAAGAAAGGAAACAAGTGCCTTTTTCCTTACAATCGATTTTTTTCAGACCAGAAACAACATAGGTTATCACCAACTTACAAGCATTTAGCCAAACTAGGTGCATCAACACTGAAGATGATACGTTTCTATTTAATATCTTGGCTAACAAGACTGAACAAAGAGAAAAAACAGATAAAACACCTTTGTAGATGTGGAGTTTTTTGGAAAAAGGCCGAAAGGATTGTTTACAAAGGGAAGCATGGGAACAAAAGCACTGATATATTCACTCTATTTGCTTTTTAAATAAAGCAGGAGGTCTGAATTCCAGAATTTTCAGAGGAGAACTTTTATAAACCTCCTATTCAGGGCAGCAATATATTAAAAATAACCTCAAAAAAATGCTAGTTGGGATTTTTAGTTTAAAAAACGATTTTGTCCATGAGTAAGTCAGGGTAAACAATCTCTGTCTTGGCATAGTTTCAATAAATATAAGAAACATTAAATCTCTTTAGAAGCCCAAAACCACTCATTAGATGCTAATGCAGTTATGTTTTTCTTCCCCTCTGCAAACATTTAAATACACCCCTAACAAGCCTCAGGTGAGTTATGTAATTAAACATAAATTGAGTTTTATGCAAAGAGCCAGAAAAAAAGGCATTTGAATCATATCAATTAGCTTTAAATCTGAGTTTGCCTGTAATGAAAAGCGTGCAAATGCCATACCATTGCAACGAGTTTTGGACAAAGCATTTGATACCTAAAGCCAACGGTCTTGTTTAAATGGTGAATCTTCACTGAACTCTGATGATATCATATTACGTACGCAGTGATTAACATCTGGAGAAGTTTTTTTTAATAGCAACTACAACAGATAATCTGTAAAACAGATTTAAAGCTTCTTTCAAAGGCCCAGAAATCAATGCGAATCTACCTGTTGAATGGAGCAAATGTAGAAAGAGGCTAAGTGTTGTTGGTTCGTCGGCTTTCTAGCTGGCTAGGCCACTAATCTTGTTTCAGTGTCAACAAAGGAGCTTTGCACTAGTGTGAAGTCCTTTCCGTGTCACAAGAAAGGCCTATCTCACCTCAAGAATGCCTGCGCTGCACACACACAGGAAACCCACCAGCTCCCAGAAGCGCCAGGCCACACGTGTGCGCAGCGACAGACGGAGAACGCCTCAAGAAATACGGCAGCAAGGAGCAGGCTGCTGCCACCAGCAGTCACAGCATTTCTTCTGACCCTCAGTACACCCCATGGGTGTGCCCCATATTGCCCTCAGGAAAAGAAATGCTTGCAAGTAGCCCATGGGCCCAATTAATCGCCCTGCCAGGCCCCTACTCCTTACAAGATAGAAAGTAACTTGCAGAACATTTATTAGCTTGGCTGCTTTAATGTTTAGATCTATAAATTTAATTACTTATTTACTTTAATTACTTTCTCAAGACCTATGCAAGATTGCATTTGATAATTAAATGCTACTTTAGAGAGCAAATTTTGACAGCTCGGCATTCGTTGATGCAGCATGTGAAAGTTACCATTATTTCAATAATACAATCTAATAAAATAATAATTAATGAAATCAAGTGTCCTGATAGAAAACAGATTAAAATAGTATCCAGCATTACCACAACCTCCTTGTTTTTAAAAACTTTCTTAATTTCACCAGCAAATCTTCAGCTGATTGAGTTTTCACCTTTTGTGCCCAACACACACACACAATGAATTTTCACATTTGGATCCAACAGCCTGTTTTCTCCTAGAAAACACCAGTTCCTTAGCTCTACTGAATGCCAGAATTTTGGCAGGCGAGAAAGGGCATCCTGCAGCGCTTATTGCTTTCAGCACATCTCTCCAAAATTGAGACACGCGTTAGTTCAGTAGCATTAAGATCCCATAGATTCTCAGAGAAAGGATTAAGTTTTTGTCCAGCTCTAACCTGCAGGGATACTTAGTAGCACTATGGTAGAAATGACTTTTAAACGGGAACTCTGTGTTGGGTAAGCTGTGAGAGAAGACCAGCATACCTATTGCTGAAGATAAATTCAGAGCTTGAAAACTGGGGAAATATAGATCTTAAAGTACAGAAAACATGAAATCTTTGGTTGCCTAAACCACAAAAGCCTGAAGAGCTCTCATGTGGTGGGTTGATTACAAAAATGGTCTATTAAAAACAACTGTCAAAAAACCCCGATATGATCAGGATTGTAAAAACTTTACTAGTTACAAATTTATCTCTGCAAGAGCAAAAATATAGATATGCCTTTTTTCAAAACCATTTTTCTTGAGAAATTCAGCCTAAAAAATCCTACAGAATATCTTTTATATTGAAAAACATTGTCAGCAAAGCATATCAAGAATAAAATTATTCCCATGCATTTCAAAAGATTATGAAAATCTAACCTTGTTTTTGTTGTCATAGAGCATACTAAGGATAAATTTTGGAATGTCATCCTCGTGATGAGTTTAGTTCACTGGATCATCTTATGTGTAATAACACATATGGTGTACCTCTTTGAAATACAAATCAATTATTTTCAACCTAATACTAGCCAGAAGCTGTACTGCTAATTAACAAGTGAACTAGAGGATCCCTCTGTTACTGCTCGTTAAAGAGTTCACCGCAAATGTTAAAAACTGAGATAAGCCAACACTACCGCATTACTACAAGAAGAAGACAGCAGATTTCCATATGGCCATGATTATTCAAACTTTCATACAAGTTTGAGATTTTTACTGGCTCCAGTCCCCCTTCTTGACTCATAGAAGCCTATTAATATTTAAATCAAATGATATAATTCTGCAGCTGTAATAGCATCATTGGCTCATTCATTAATCCTCTTCTCACAAATCTTTTCTGTAATAGCATGAACACTTAATGGAATAGAGACAATGGTGGTCAACCCATTACAGAAGGCAAAGTAAACTGCACAAATTAATCAAAGTAATTTAAATTTAACAGTGGAGAATACTTCATACATAGCAAAGAAAGAAGTTGTTTCAAGTGGAAGCAAGGACAACTTGTTTTTCCCTTACCAGAAGCACTAAATAACATTCTTTTTGTTGTTTTTCATAAAGAGACCAAAAAGCTGAAAGAATGGGAAGTAATGTAAAAGAAAAATATTTAACTGCTCCTAAAGCTTCAGCAAAGGTACAGCCAATGGACCAACAGAGATTTGGAGGAAGAAATACAGAGGGGATTTCCTTATAGGTAACAAATCAAAAAATAACCAAGGCCTCTCAAAAAGTATTAGCCAGAACCTCAGTATGCATTAACTGATCTTAATCAGTGAAAGATATTGACCCCTAAATAAAGGAAATCTAGCAATGCAATGCCAGTGAGTCTTCTCTTAAAACAGAATTCTGTATCAGCAGTGCAAAAAGATAAATTCTTCAACATGCATTGAATTAAAGAAAAATTACGTGCATATGCTTACAAGAATATAAATATGCTTCCTAATCTATGGTTGTCTCTTGCCTCAGGAAAGAGCTCCAAGGAGAACTGTGGTGGAACGGGAGATGAAATTTTAAAATGTGCACCTGTAGAGGGGTACGAATTGCACAGAAGAGGGGGAAAATGGTGCACAAATAAAGAGATTGCCTGTGACAATATAGCTTGCTAACATTGTTTTTTTTTTCTGATCTTCAGATTGAACCTATATTTCAAAAACCAGGTCAAAAGCAGGCTCCCACTGCTTCCTCTATTCGCTCAAATGCTCTTTTTTGCCCCACATGGTTTCACATACACAAACAGCATCATATTTTGTATTATTAGAATCAATGAGCTCTACCTAAAAGCTGCACATCAGCATGTTAGGGTCATTTTTTTTCCTGTCTCTTGATGATCTGTGCCTTTGTATTTCTGTTTTCTGAAGTATGAGCATGCTAAAGATGGTAGTCTAGCCATCACCGATGAGAAGACATTTTGGTATACATAGTAAATGTTGGTGTCTGTTCTTTTACTTGGTACTCCCCCCCCCCCGCAGACTGGCAGCATTATGCTCATCATTACAATGGTACTAATTGATTTTTCTAACATAATAGCTAAATACAATTTGAAATACCATTGGTCATATCAAATAAAAAATTATTTGGCATACTTTCAGGGAAATAGATTCTTTTTCATTTTGTCATCCCGGAACCTTGGCAAGCACAAGTACAGCTGACTTACTCCTATTTGAATAAAACCTGATTCCTAGACACTGTCCTGTATTAAGCACTGCACTGTAAATTAATCTATGTTTTGCTTGATTTCTTCTGGTTTAAAGTAAAAGTATGTGCCATAGGAAAACATACTCAATGACCTTATAGCCGAAAAGACCCAAGACAATGTTATCTTGTTCCCAAGTGATCATTATGTGTATTTTTTATTGCGGTGATGCCAGTACTTACATGACTTTTTACTTATTTTATAACAGCAATGCATTAGCAAGTTGTTATAATTTTCCATTAGGCTTGGAAAAAATCACATAGAGAGAAAATTTGGAGCTTGCATCCTCACTACCGACAGAAGTGTGACTGCCTGCTCCCCTCCCTGTGCCCTTGACCCAGTTTTTAGCTTTCTCAGAGGGCAGCCTCTAATTTCTTCAATTCATCAGAAAGAAGCACCCTGATAGTACGTCTTCCTTTCTTTTAGTTCTGGTGCCTTATGAAGGGTAACTTGAAGGATGGGAAGATTATTGTTAGTATAAGTACAGTAATCCCCTGAGATAGGGCAAGCTTTGGAGCAAACTGAGATTGTTTCAGCCAAGTATTTAAAAAGCTTGGATACCTAGGTCAAGGAAATGTCCCTTCTGCATGTTAAGGTCCTGACCTATCACATGGATGCGCCAAAAGTTTCCAAATAAAAGCAATTAAAAAATATGGGAAAACATTTTATTCTTCCAAAATTTATTCAAGAAAATTTCCATGACCCTATTTAGAAAATATTAAAAAGTGTTAATCCTGAAGGCAAATGTAACTATAGCCTCAGCTGCCACCTCAGCCTATGATATGACACAAACAGTTACATTAGGAAAAAAAAAATGTTTACTCACAACATATGAATTCTTAATATATTTACTCTTAACAAATAAACATATTTACTCAACATATATATTTAAAATTCAAAATAGATTTGCTATTATGTTTTTTTATAAGTTTGAAATGGTCTTAGGTCACAGAATCTACACAAGGACTGTAATGCCATGTTTATGCCAAATTTTCTTAATTTTGGCCAAATTACAGCATTAGCAGTTGCTGTCACCCTCAAAGATCCCATCTTCCACATTTTATTCCCCGTTGCTTTGTGTTAACTGACTCTGTCTGCCACCCATTCACTCTCTGTTGAATAAAACAACAATTTGAGGCTCCTTCAAAAAGATTAGTCTGTGCTTTAATTCCCAGACAAACATACCTTAAACAATTTGGCTTCTGTTTCAGTTTGCCCCACTTTAACTCTCAGCCTCATTTTTGGTTCCATGCATTAGCTCCAGAAGAGAAATCTGGGGTTCTTTCTTCCTATTCTGTGCAGTACGAACGCCTGATCATACTGGTCTTGGAGACAGCTCTTGTGCCACCACAATGAAATTACAGGTAGTGCTCAATTATTGTGAGCTGAGATAGCTCCATAATTGAAAAAAAAAAAAAAAAAAAAAAAAGGCAAACTGAGAAATAGGTGCTTGGGAGTCACAGCACAGACACACCTGAAGGGCTCTGCATGGGCTCAGGCTGGCACTGATCTAGGCAACCCAGAGAGATGCAAGCAAGAACCTGCACATCTCTGCACTCAGGTCTAGTTTGCAGGATTTTTGTTTAGGTCAGGACAAAACCTCAACTGTTTTTGTGTTTTCATGCCTAATGACACAAATAACTAACTATTCATGAACAGCTAAGAAGTGCCAAATAGTTAAAATAGACTAGCCTGAAATTTTTTATTGTTACTTAAAACCCTACTCTTCATCCCTAATAGAGCACCAGTTCCAATTCTTGGATTTTTTTCTTTTTGATATAATTCTCACTGCCGGATTCCCACTAATAGGAAATCTATATCTAAGAGATCTATCCAGGGGAAAAATGCAGACTTTTTAATAACGATAGATGATATAAAATATGTGTAACATAATTTCAAGTTTAAAATGAAAGTAATTGCAGCTTACAGAGCACAGTTACTTGAAAAACATCAGAGATTCATGTTGAATAGTACAAGTGTTATTAAACTTAAAAATATAATCTAAGTTGAAATCAAGATTAAGAATTTTTATGAGAAATTATAAGCATGCAAAAGAATCAAAGAATCAGAATAAAAATATCTTTCCAAATATAATTCTAGTATCAACATAAAATGTACTCTATTTAAAGTCTGTCAGCAGCAACATGAATTAGAGGTAACCCTGCCCTTTATGATGATACTTCATGAACAGGAGAGCTGTGAATGAGCTATCTTTTTCTCACCTCTTAAGTGAAACAAAAACATTATGACAGTTCAATAACAATATTTAATACATGATGGCCAAACTGCTAGAATATTAAAGCCTGTGAAAATATAATGTACAGCTTTCTATAATAAACTATAATTAAGTTTATTTTAAAATACATTTAAACATATTCATGCCTGTTATACATTTTCCAATCACTGCTTTAAAGATCTTTTAAATAATTATTACCACCTTTTAAGGTGAAAAATGTCCAATATTTGGTAAGGATAGTAAAAGATTTTTGAGGTAAGCAATGAGCAGGCTTCAAATTGTTAGGAAAGGAAAATAAAGATGCAAGATTGCATTAATCAATAAGTTGCTGTGCTTTGTTTTTTTTTTTATTGGAAAACAGTGCATTTCAAGTTGCTCTTTATTGCTTCTTCTTAAAATAGAATTATTTTCCTCCTCTTTCCAGCTTCTATGAGAACAATCAAGTTTCTTGTTCTTATGCTTGCCAAGGAAGAATTTCCACTTTTTCTGCTTTTGGACAAGAGTCCTTTTTCGCAGTGTATAACCGGAGCAAGCAACTTCAGATTAAGCATCTGCCTGCTTCTTTGCTAGGAGTCTGGGATCCCTTCTATTCGAGCGGTGCAAAATGGACAAAGGCACTGCTGCCTGCCCTCCGGAGCCAGTTAAAGCCAGCTCAGCTAGCGAAACCATGTGGCTCGGGTAACATCAGGTCATGTCCACACTAACGTGTCCTACTTCTCAGTACCAGACGTATTAGTTTAGGCACAGCAGCCTCCCAAACAAGATAAAAAACTAAAAGACAGGTGGGAAATCTCAGGGCTGCCTGCATCCAACTGTGACTAATTATATTGGCCAGCAGTATTGCAACATTTTAAACTCTAATGCTACATTTAAATTGTTGGGCTGGGAAGTGCTTCCTAGCTTCTGGATGTGGATGTAAATCTGCCTACGTTATGAACTGAGGCGAACGACCACTGCTTACCTCCCACTGCCTTTTCCACGTGCCATGGTTTCCATTAGATAAAACCTAGGGGGTATAGAGTCTCTGTTGGATAGGACTTTGTGCCTTATTTGTCCTTATTGCCTTGCTCTGTTTGGACTATTGGCAGAAAAAAGAATGCAGGGTACTCACAGGATGGCCCTGAAAGTTAGACTTAGGTGAGGCAAACTTTGTGCTGTGTCAAAACTACAAGACTATTTTTCTCAATTAATATTTTTTATCCTCAATCAAGCTTGGTTAAAAATATGCTTTTTCTGTAAAGATGAAACAGGCAATAGTGTGCATAACAGAATCTCTTCACAAACAGGTTACACAGAAAATTAAACACAGATGTGAACTGAAATATAAGGGGCCAGATTCTGCAGAAGAACAGAAATTAGAAAGGACTCTTTTTTACCAGCTTCTAAAAGAACTTGTTACCCTTCCAAACATTTACAACATGGAAAGCAGTGCATTGTCTTGATTGTAACCAGCCAGTTTTTTAAAGTATCCAAAAGAAAAGATACCTACAGTCCACATCTAGAATTCAAAACAGCCAGCTCATATCACTAGCCTGTTCTTGGCTAGTGAGCCTAAATTAGTCTACTTAATATTAAAGTAAAAAAGTTGAAAAAGTATTTAACACCTACCCTTTTAACCCAAGTAGTCACTTGGGCGATAAGACCTGTGAAAGTATTAAATTGCAGCAGCTCACTCCTTCCAGCACAATGAGATGGCAGCTTACACGGGGCAGAGGGAAGAGAATTAACATTTCTACAGGATCTTCTACTTTTTAAGGACACCTGTAAAATAATTTATTTTGACTGTCTGATAAATACATCTTCCCCCAAGACATCAGAGAACACCTCACATTAAAATATATGATTCATGGTAAAGTTACCACAAATGCTTTTTTCTTTTCCCTTCCCTTCCCTTCCCTTCCCTTCCCTTCCCTTCCCTTC
>NW_028186413.1:248692-267231 GCF_003343005.1 Rhea americana | reverse complement strand
AAATGGGCTTTAAAACAAGAGCCAACCTAGAACATAAACTATTTGAATGTGGCATCATGCTAAAAAATGTTATAAGAAATTATCCTGTGAGATTTTCCAAGTGTCAGTAATGAAGATTAGACAATTAAAAAAAAAAAATCCATTTCTTTCTGTCAAAATCTTTTGAGACTACAAATTTATTACCACCAAATGAGACTCAGCTTGAATTTGGCTAGAAAGCACAACCAGGAATAATATGCTCATGCTTTTCCCAAGTTACTACTGAATTTCACTGGCATTTAGATCAGATCTTATTCTCGTCTATATGTAGTGATAAGTCACTGGCCCGTTTGGTTGTGGTTTTGTTTATTTGTTGTTTGTTTTTTCATGTTTCTGCAAAAACAAACACAAGACTATTATTTCAGTTTAAAATCGATTCAAATTACCTTCTTTATAGAAATTAACTGTCTCCATATCTTTCCCTGTGTTAATCACCTCAAAATGATGCACCTAGTATGTCACACAAATGCCTTTAACATAGGCTGGTATTAATGATGTATATTACATTTAATCTTCATCAATTCTTTTAGGTCAAGTCCACAGTGATTATTCACATGTTCCATACTTTATTTTTAGTCACAACTATCAGTGTGGAACATCCATATTATCCTAACGAAACAGCTTTTAAATCGAGGGAGTTATACCAGTGTAAACCTGGAGTGATTCAGGGCTGCCTTCTACACATGCTGTTGAAATAGGCTCCCGAAAGAACATAAAATGAGAGTCTTAAAGTCTTTGTCTACCAAAGAAAGGAAATCTTAATGTTATCCTTAGAAAATTAAGAGATAAATGCCACTTAGGTACTGTGTAAAACAGATACTTTCAGAGCCACGCAGAAGCATTATTACGCTGAATGTTCAGGAGTTCGCCAGAATGTGTCAGGCATCAGCACAGGTTCAATAAGCTCCAAGCAAGAAAATATCTGAACCACTGGTTGTAAAATAAACAGAGATGTAGCAAAAGCAATCACCAGAGAAAACGCAGATCAGAAAGTGAAAAGAATTTTGCAAACGTATGACAAGAAATGCACTGAAGAAAATAAATGAACCTATTCCTTCACAACACTGTTTTGAAACTACAGAACCATCATATTGTAGTTATTTCATACTCTAGCCTTCAATTTGATAAAAAATCTAGACCAGAAATTACATCACTAATCACTACATTTCTCAGAGCCTCAATCCATGAGATAATGTCCTACAGAAAAAAGGCAAACTTTATTCTATTGAGGCTGTACCAAAAAAGCCTTATTTCCCTTTTTTTGTAGTCCAATACTGTCTCTGTAAAAGAATTTCATAAATACATTAGAATGTGCCATATGTCTAAATTATGACATCTTTCTTGATTTAGATTAGGCATACACTCAAGCATAGTCTTCCTGAAGTCATGGCAGTAAGTTTAATGGAAGGAAATACATGACCAAAATCCAGCAGAGTTTACACTGCATGCCAATAGTCTTTTTTCATTCAAAGATCTCAAAGTAACTTACAAAGGTGAACATTTTGGTAATTTTTGATTAACAGATAGGCTACTCTTTTTTTGTAAAATTGAATTTGTCTTATTTTATAAAAATGAATTCAACATTTATAATAAACTTATTTCAATTATAGCAGCAGTGACTTGTTTTGATTAGATGCTGAAGATCAGCTGTTTCTATAAGAATTTTGAGTTCTGGAAGACATATATGTTTACCAGCATATTCAAGTAATTCTTCAAATGAGTTTCAGTCTTCAGTTACGATAAAAAGTGTTATACAGGCTAGGGTGAAAGGCATTTTTACCATGGTTTCAATTTTCCTTGCTAGATAATGATATAACCCTCAACACATCACAGAAGATAATGAGTTTCTAGCTTTCACCAAAACCTCATGAGCTTAAATAGGGTTTTAGCTTCTCTACGCAGGATCTTAACCTTTCACTGCAAGTATAGTAAATTACTTGAAGACAAAGACAGATAGGCAATAGGTTTTAAAAAATGTTTATAATACAGAACATCACACAGGCTTGCTAAGACTGAGAACTAATACAGTTTGCCCACAATAAAGGATTACTAGAGAAGAATACAAAACAAGTTGCTGCTCCTAAGAACTAATGAACTTTGTATGGGAAAATATCCTTATTAAGGTATTTGTGTATATATTTACAAGGTTATTTATAGCTGTTACAAACAAAATGGTGCAAAATGATTTATATGAAACCACCAACACAATTTCCCTTTTGCCTCAAACCCAGAAAATATATTTTATGCTCCTTCAGTTTCACGTGTTCTTAGGCTCTTGCTTTCCTCCTCTTGTTTTGTCATGAACCAAAAAGGTAAATCCTTAGGCTTCTGCTTTAATCTACATGGACTGTGACTGAATCCTTGTAAAGATTTTCTCTCAGAGCTTTGACAGGAAAGAGATCAAAGCACATTCACATGTCTTTATCTCCTCATAGACAAATATTTAATAGACTATTCAATATTACTGGCTTCACTCTTCCATAAAGAAGGCCAGTTAAATATCTAAAGGTACACAGATATAAGTTCAGTTCCCTTCCTTATGACAAAGTTTGTGACCTTGAATGAAGTACCAAAGGCCAAGTCTTCAAAAGCATCCAGATGTCTTTTTCAGAACTAACTAAGACCCAGGCACAACAATGTTTAAATTTTGCCTCTCTGCTTAATGCCGAGATGCTCTCTGACAAATCTAGTGAACTAATTTCATGTATAACCTCCCTCCCTACCCACCTTGTTACCACTCTGTCAAAGTGGCAAAAGTAAATGTGTTCCTGTAGCCTGGTGTTACCATCAACAGTCCAGCACTTTTACTTCAGTCATAGATGAAGGTTGATTTGAACCAGTAAGTCCACTGGGGCTCAGACACTCGATATCAGAGCTCACATTCAACCTTTGCCATTTCTGTTACAGCATCAAAAGATGAGAACGGCGAAGAACTGGGGTGGCATTAGTGTCAAGTGAAAACAGTTGTTTCTTTCAGAGCATAGATATCTTATGGACTGACTGACTAAGAAATTTTGTCTGAGCACAAGATCAAGCTTCTGTGTTGACAAGAAGAATGAAGAAAGCATGCGAAGGGATTCTCAAAGTGCAGATGTCTACAGAGCATAAGCACAAGTGCCAGCGACAATTTATTGGTATTTGCTGTATCAGACATACCGAAAATGGTATATGATTTAATGTCATTTTAATAGAGAAATGAAAACAGACAAAAGATCAAACATAAGACATAAAAAAGTATATTCTAATTCTTAAGGAGAAACAATTACAATCGATTATGGGGATAATATACTTTAAAACAAATCCATGATATTGGAATATCTACAGTCACTTACACCAAGTTTGAGTACATAGTTAATAATTCTTATTCTACTTTGATACCCTCTCAGTCTCCAAATTCATACTAAAGAATGGAAAAAAATCTCTAATGTATCAATAAAAGGTGAATATCTTTCATTTATTTATCACATAGGAGTGTATATATGCATAGTTGCATAAAACCAAAGAATTTTATACAATTTATCTGTGCTGTGGATCATGAAAAGGATGCTAGCATAAACTTTTGAACCCTTGCAGTTTGATTCTGTTTCCATGCCTTCCATTTAATATGCTCATGCTAACAACAGTTAAAATTTATAGATTTAAAATATTAGGAAAAAAAAAGAAACGAGGGCAACACTATGTAGTGACTCTATGCTACTGAGAGCTAGTTGCACTGTACTAGTATTTTAGATGTTTGTTTAAAGAAGAAGAGATACAGTTGCCATCAGATACGTTCAGCTGTTGGAAGAGAACCATCAGGACATATTTTTAAACCTACTGGAGCAGAACACACAAATCAAAGAACCACAGTCTGAGGAAAACATGGCCTTCAAATCCACAGACTTCTAAAAATTACATAAAACATACTTATGAATTGCAAGTTCAGGAAAAAAAAAACTGATTTGGTCCTCAGCACAAAGACAAATGTAATGCACCATTAACATTATATTGAAGAACTGAGAGGAATTATTGGTCACTGCAAATGTTTTGTTTAATTAGTAGCTCCTTTTTTTTCTTTACTTTCTTATTAGAGCAGATCAATAAAGAGAGCTTTTTAGGTTGAAGCTTATTAAGTCTAAACAAGGATGAAAAAAGAAAGGATCACTACTGAGAATAGCTGCAACAATAGCACAAGTCATAGTAAGAGTAAAGTTCTTAAAAATAATAAAAGTTTTACCAAATATAATGATGTGATAGCCAAAAAAAGAAAAAGAATGAAAAACATCAGGAATCTCAGTCCACCATAAGTTACAGGGGTCTTCTCTGCACCTTGTTTTTATATTCTAAAGAGTGAGTTAGCTTCCATTGGAACATTTTCTTGACTTCTGTTTCACAGATGAGGAAAAAATACCAAAGAATTCTAACGATAAAAATTCAACTGCAAAATTAAACTGGTATCAGTATCATTGCATCCCAGTAGCAAAACAATTATATTGACGCCAAATAACATTACAATCTAAAGCTACTCCATTGTTTTAAAATAAAGATTTATCCTGACACGATTTTGGGCTAATGCCTTAGCCTAACCATAGCTTTGTATAATCTTGGTCACGCAAGAGAGGACAGAAGAAAAATTTGGTGTGATAGATAGTCTTGATTTGAACTCTGTGATCAATGGCTACAAGGCAAAAGACTCCAAATAACATCTGTTGGAAAAAAGGTCTGGAGTGGGAATTTAATGGTGATTTAATAGCAACTACATCTCAACAAGATGGTATTTTCCTTGTGAGAACCCATATATACAAATACAAAATATATATATACATATATATATGTATATAAAAAGAGAGAGAGAGAAAGAGAGAAAATGAGTATTTTCATTGGTGTTTAGTTTTATGTTTGAAGATAATATTAAGTGGAAAATGACAAGAGAATTTTTGCACTTTAATAAAGCTGATGGTGGAGTTCTGTAGCTGGTGTTTATACTAGGGAGAACAGCCACTGTAACAAAGGTTTAAATGATTTCTGTGGAAGCCAGATCCAGAGGAAAAAGGGCACCCATGTATTTATAGCATATAATCACTTCAGTACAATGTCAATGAAAACTTTTGGTGACTAGTTTTTCAAGACCTGGCACAAACAGACAAGAGCAAGCAAAAACAGTGATGAAAAAAGGCAAGCCTGCTCCTGTCCCAACTCACAAGCCCTCCAATGCACCTCTAACGCACAGCCACTAAAAACCGCAAACTGTTCAGCTAGAACCAAAATTTAGTTCACTGTTGTGCACTGAAGTGAATCTGTCAGTTATGTATGTCCAGGGTTATATACACTCTGCTGAGTGTACATACAGCATTTTGAGACACATCCAGCCCGCGAGGCCTCTACCACTACTGTGCTTTAAGAGCAATAAGCTTGTACTTTTTGCCCTTTTTCTTTCCTTTTTGGGGGGTGGAAGGGGAGAAAAAGAGAAATAAGGGGGACTTAAATGCAATATTAGTAAGAGTAAAATATTACCAAGTCTAGAATAGTGCCATTTGGAGCTGTTTATTTTAAAGAGGAGTGGTTAGACATTACCGGTAAATTAAAAAGAATAATAATGATAAAGAGCAGTGGAAGAACTGCTAGTACTTCTCTATGTATTTGAGAGAAGCATGCTAACGACTCATGTCTAGAGGATGATATAAACATGTTGAATCTTACATGCATGATCATCTTGTGAAGATAGTTTGTTGCTATTGTGTCACGAAATTCCCTCACAGTGCTGTGAAGAGTGGGCCAAGGGTTTGGAAAAAATATGATACCAAACTGTTTATACAACTAGTAAACATGCCACTACCTGACTTTGAGGAGCTGAAGGTAAAGGGAGAGCAGACATTCTGACAGGGTTCTATTTCAAATATGAAAAAAAAAAAAACCACACATTTCATATTTCCATCCAGCAGTCTGAAATCATTAACTGTGTCAGGCATTAAGTTTCACATCTGTCTATGAACATTTTCCATCATACATGTTTTGCAGTGCTCCACTGTGCTTCACTAGAAGAAGGGCAGTGATAGCATCAGAGCAATGTGGGACGCAGTGTTTCAAAGGAACAGAGAGTTTAGGAAAACTACTTAGCAAGCCAGAAATCTTGTCACAGTGCAAGGTCACAGAAAATTGAATTAGAGAGAGATGCTGTTTCTTCAGCATCTTCAAAGCTGAAAACCCCAGAATATTCAGGAGGTTTCCCCTGCAGTCTGTCTGCGATCTCCCTTTCTGCTTCCACTTGCCCGCAGTCTCCAGTGTCCTGAATGCCCTTAACGCTCTGCAGAAATCAGCTTTCAGGAAATGTGTGGCATTTCACAAGACCAAGCCCTGACTTCCTGTTGAAGACAGATGTGCTCACAGACAAAGCACATTTTCAGGCATCCTGAATGGATCTGGGATTGCGTTAAATTCTTTAAAACAAACTGCACAGGCTCCCCAAAACAAAGAGCTTTATTATGTTGTTTATTATGTATTTATGTAGTAAAGCTGCTTTGTGTTGAATGTTAGTTTTCTTTGAGCAGGTACTTTGACCTTCTTATCCTAGAAAGATTTACTGATTTTTGTTTGCCTGAAGAGCAAGCTGAGTGAAAGACTGTAAACAAAATCACTGTAATGTTTATGCAAGATAGACGGTAAGCAAAGCTCTCATATTTGTGTCAAGCAATAACTGCTTCAGCAGGCAGTGCTTATGCAGTCAGTTGATACACTTTCGGGTGAAGAGATGCATCTGCATGCTGCAGGTTTGACATCATGGGTTTGTTTTACATCGACACAGTCTACAAGACTAAGAGAAGGAAATCTTGCAGCTGATATGGCTAGATCTCGGTCAGAACAATGAGCAAACTTACATCTTGTTATCGACTTAGCCATATTCAAACATTATAAAATGAAATTGGATAAAAATACAGTAGTTGCATTCTCCCCATATTCCATAAATTCTATAATATTAACACTGATTTTGTTTCAGAGAATTTTTTGATTGTAATCTAAAATAATAGCTAAAATAGATGGAAATTTTAGCCATTGCATTATGTAAAGGGCACTTTAATGTTAGTTTATTTAGTTAGCATTTTTAGCTAGTAATTAAAACTTGCAGTAAAAGATCTGCTCCAAGGTAGATATTAAGCAACAGGTAGAATTCTATCTGTAGYAACAACCCAAACTGCCTTGATTCTAAAACTTACATATCGAGTACAAAAGATAGCACACCTACTAGCAAGCATTCATTTTCAATAGGAGGTTTTCTGAACTGTGCAATTAACTCATTAACATTTATGTTTAGAACTGAAATTCAAGAAGTGATTGACATGAAACTCAAGAATTTTACAATACAGAAAGTCTTTTGTCACAAAAATAGTAACAAGGAGACAGAATCTGGAGTCTGCTAAGAAGGGAGCAGGAAAGACAATGCTAAGAAAAGAAAAGGCTTTATTTTCATGATGAAGCACAGCACCAAGTTACATGTGCTCTGATTAAGTATATATGTATTTTAATATTGCTTTTCATCCACAGGTCTCGGAATACCACACACAACCTAATCACCAAAGCACCTTCTTACTCATTCCCAATAGTGAGTGCTAGGACAATAATATTATCAGAAGTATATTTTCTAACATTCAAAGTGTTTCAGAAGCTTAGTTCCTTCTTACCACTGTACAGAAGACAGCTGAGGTAGATACTCAACATACATTCAATAGATAAAGCTTGGATGTCCAAGTGTTTCAGTCAGTAGAAAAAATAAAACATGTCTTCAAACAGAATTAAGAATGATGTATTAGTTTTGACAGAAATAATGGCAGGTGTTCCCACTTGGACTAATCTATGGTCTAAGAGGGTGGTACAAATGCTCTGAGGCTTTGGAGAGCATCTTTGGAAAGTGTGCTAAGTGTTAATCTTCTCCTAGGGTAAATCACCCACATTTCATATTGGCTCCCTTTTGTCTTTGGTTAAAGAAATTCAAGGTTGAAAGGCAGTGTCTCTCCAAAGCTTGTGCTACCCTTGTGTGGACAGACTCTTCTAACCCACTTGTGAAATATCCTGAAGATTTTTCAGAACCCCGAAAACTAATGGATGATGGACTTGAAAGAAGTTTGTCAGACCACATTTGAATTATGGAGTTGTCTCACAGAGTAAACAAGATCAAGCAAACTCCACCCCCCCCCCAAAAAAAAATAGTTAAATGTCATTAATTGAAAAACAGATTTAAATTAAGAGATTAGAATTACAAATAGGAAAAAAAACTAGAAATTATAAATAGAGAGAAATAACAAAATACATTATTAAAACTATCTGTAAGAATAAGATCCTCCTGAGCTGCTCTAGTGCTTTGGCTATCTTGAAGTTAGTTAATTGGCCTAATTAACATCCAATTAAAATAGAAGAAGAGCAGTAACATTCCCATCTTCTGTCCTGCAACCATCATTTCTAATTAAATATGACCAAGACTGGCGTGGTTTATGTAAACTCTGCTGCTATCAGTATGTATTAGGCATGTTCAGGCATACATACCAGACTGATCCTTTCTCAGGGGACCTAAATGGGGGGACATCTAGTCTGGAGGTGGTAAGTAGCAAGAGATGGGAGCCCAGCTGCTTAGTTTCTAAGATGGCAGATGGCCTTTTGCATAAGCATGACTGTGTGTATTCAGAGAAAATTTTTGGTAAGAACTTAGTCACCAAAGGGGTTAGGCAATGATGTGGAGATTTCTCTTGGGCTTTAGAAGACTAACTCATTTTGCATATATTTAAGTGTTATGTGACTGCATTGCCTTAAAAAAAATCTAGTAATTTTATTCTATTGTTTTATTATTTTTTTTTAATGTCTAAATGATTTGCCTCAAATGAAGCAGCAAGCTCACAGAAATATGACCCTGGCTTGCAGTTCTAAAATTTCTTTCTCCACTTACCCAGAAAGCTGGGCAGCTCTTTACTATGATTTTTAAATACCATAGACTGGCACATTCATGCCTTAAACAATTTGAAGGAACCTAAATTCTGCGTGGTTTCAGATTTGACTATACTGAGGTCACCAGTAATTTTCATCTACCAGARTTTTATCCTTCAAGATACTTAAAGTATGACTTCTGATAGAAGGAAAAAGAAATGGAACCAGATTCCTGCTTCTTCTGTTTCACAGCAATCATCTTGTTTCTGTTTCCTTTATCAGTAAATTCCTACTGTCAGCATGAATGAATGCACTCAGGCATGGGAGAAATGTTTTTAATTGTATTCATTATGAATACACAAGATTTCCTGCACGATATGACATTTGAGAAACATGCTACAAATATAAATAAAGATGACTACTTAAGTTGAAAAGACAGTTGCAGATGCTGAATCCTGGTCGCTTACTGTTTCTTTCTCACTTAACTCGTTCGTGAATTTCTCACTTGGATAGATTTTTTTAAAAMATTTTCCAAGGAGGTGAAGTTTAACGCTCAAGATTTCCATTCACCGAACCTGCCAAACAATCAAAACACCAGCTCACAGCACTGTAATATCTACTCCATGAATGAAGATCCAGACYGTTCTGGGCAGAGGAAGGAATGGATTTACAAATATCATAATATCTCTATCTCCTTGTAAAGTATACATGTATTTTAATATCCATGTTATCTATCATAAATAAAGCGTATTTTAGGTCTCTACATTCTTATGCAGATACGTATCCAGATACATTCTTAAGTACACAAGAGATTCAGTTGTCGCTTTTACTTGCTGCTGCTTTGACTGCATTGAGATGGACCCAAATGTAAAACTGAAGATTGAGACTTAGGCTCAGCTTCAACTACAGTACAAATTCCTTGTAGCAACTGAAGTAATGTATGTAATAAGCTAAAAGAAGGTTGTGACACATCCAATTACAGCAGATGAGACCAGGGACTTCAGGGAGAGGATCATAGTGCCCTAGGGTATTGAATATAAAGAAGTCTGTCTATTAAATGGTTCATACTTTGCTATGAAAAAGTGCAATTGTCCAGGAATTTTAATTAGACTGCACTGTGGTAAAACCTTGACTTTCTTTGGAGAACTTGCAGTTGTTTTTTTTTTTTTTTTTTTAAGATAATAAGCTTTGAGATAGTGTAGTGACTACAAAACACGTTTTCTGGGTAAGGAGAAAGGGGATCGGACTTCTTTCTATCTGCCCATATTTCTATCATCATTTAATTCTTTTCTTGGAAATAGGAAGCTCAAAGCTGATAGCAGCAGTAAGGTTATTTGTTTGTTTGCTTCTTCTTTTTCGCCCCTACAGTGTTGCTGAACATTTCCTTGCCAGCGTTAGTGGCAAAATGCATTGTTCAGAAACAATGCAGAAAGAAAAATGTATTTTAAAGTAAACACCAGAACTTGCAAAAACAAACCAATCAAACAAATAAGCAAACTAAAACTATGGCTGCATAATGTTCCCCAAAGCAACAATATTCACAGTCTCAGTACGCGTTATAAGCAATCCTTCACTTGAGAAAAACGCTGCATTCGCTTCTCTATGGGTTCAGAAGATAATTGTGTTTAATGTAGCAAAAAAATAAAAGGAGGAAAAAGTTAAATTTAATCTTAATATAAAGAAAATATTCCCAGGAGAGGTCCTACCATAATCTTCTTGAGGACAAGTACAAACTCATTTACTACATAAGTCTAAAATTGAAATAGATGAACATCAAAAGATCCTGAGGGCCAAAGGCACTGCCACCACCCAGATATATCTTTTAGTATATTGAGGACTGGATGGAATGAAGGAGGGCTTGAGGGCATATTTTGAGGCAGGAAATGCAAAAGCACACTGACGACTTCGATTTCTGTGAAGCTGTCAAAACTTAATCCAGRGTTTTCACAAAATGTGTTTGTGCTTTAATATTAAAGTATCTGCCCTGATTTAATAGACTTTTTATTCACATAATTTTAAATGTACATGCAAATTCCYTGTGAGGAGGGGCTTATCCTATTTCTAGAGGAGAAAATAATATGTTAAGAACCACCTCTTGCAGAACTTAAGGACTGTCCATTTTAAACCCAGAAGATCAAAAGTGCAGAAATTTCCATAATATTTAGTTCATGTCATTTCAGAGAAAAACTAAATGTTTTAAAGTGTGTCTACAATACTTATTTCACACCTATTTGCATTACAGAAATAACAATGAATAGATTTGCAATAGACCAGGAAAACTATGACTTAATTAAATACTAATTAATATTTCCTGGATTTAAAAGTCTTTATATTAGAAAAAAAAAATCAATTTCTTCCTGACATTTTCCCATGAGTCTAAGTAGGATCTACATGTAGTATACATTCCCCTGAGCCTGTGTGGATTTGAAGCTGTCTGAGGTAAGTTTATGGAGTGGCAAAAAACATTAGAGTATCTGTGAACCTCACCGGAGGGCTAGAATCCCAGTGGATGTTGAAAGATCACAGATATTGTCTGTCAGTCGGAAAGGAATAGTGAATGGCTCCAAAATGTGTAGCACTGATACCTGGAGGCAGCAAGATGGACTAGGCAGGTCMTGTAACAAGCACACTGGACATTTTTGGGTGAATTCTCTTTGAGACAGCACAGTAAGAGTGTGGGGAACAGAAGGTGGTGAGGGAAACAAGGCTTGCTTCAAGTAACACAGTCATATCTGTAACGTGGTAGAGCCAATTCAGAGCAGAAAAACAGCTAGCAGGCTGAAGCTGGTTGGAGTTTTGAAGCTGTTTTGTTCAGAGTGTTTTCCRGCTGTTCCATACTGCCCGAGCAGCAAAGAGCACCTGGAAGGGATTTTGGCACTTCTGTTCTTAGAGTTTCAGTTTAACCTTACTAATTTCTAAACGKTTGCTACACTAGCCTGCAGTGAGTAAATGTTTCAGTTAACTTCCTTATTTCATGACTTATTTTTACTCATCCCTGTATTTTGACGATAAYCACCCTCCTTTGTTCCCAACCAGTTCAAACGATTTAAGCGATCTCAAGATCTGCAGCATATTTTACAAGTGCACAGCACAGTCTCAGATCACTTRTGCTCAGCAGAAGTGTCTCTCTTCGATCCTGCTGAGCCTAATTAAGACATAGGAGAAGAAAGAAATAACTTTGAGTTAGTATAGAGAACCTAAGAAGAACCTGAAGGATTAATACAGCAATCCTTTCAAAAGAGAGAAAACAAAAAATTGGAAGGATGCATGAGAGTCAACCGTATACAGCAAGAGTATAGCTATAGATTACAGTGAACTTATCTAGCTTGTCCTAAAAAAAAACAAATGTGAGCAAAGAGCCAGTATGAAGCCATTCCTGTATTTGCTGATTACACATCTGTGCAACAAAAGCAATATTCATCATGTAAAAACATTTCATGGTTGTCTTTTATTCTCAGTAGCCTGGGAGCATAGCTTTTAATTTCATTCTTTCATGCACTGGATTTTTATGAAATCTTCAGAGCTATTTTCTCAATGCAACACTTAACTTTGACTCTCTTAACTTTGACTTCATATGGGTTAAAATCTAAAGCAGTATTCATATAAAAATTTTGGGGCACTGTTACATTTAAATCTTTTTGCACAAATTATAAACTGGCAATGTAGATTTCCTCAGCTAAGAATCTGAGCCTCTGTCATACAAAGGAATATACCAGACCATGGAAAATTTGAAGAATTTGAAGAAGGTGATCACACAAAAAACTCTCTTGCTCAGCAAGTAGAAGCAAATTTGTTGAAAGTCTCTTGCTCTAGCCAATCAAAAGGAATGACAAGCAGCTATAAAAAATAAATATGTAGCTATATATGCACTGATTTTGCAAAATGCTGAAGTGTAATAATGGCATTTTGAGCATAATAAAGGAGCAATCTCAGAATGAGTAACATCAGAGAAAAATATATATATTGTTGCCAAAATTTCAATACAGAATTTGCTTAAAGTTTGAAGCATTTTACAGATAAAATCTACAGAAATTTGTATTGAGCAAACTTCAAAGAATTTWAAAAAAACAGATATATAATAGGGTACATAGGTTGTAACCCTATTAGGTAAAATATTATTGATGTTATTTATTATTATTCTTATTATGGCAATTCCAGCGATACCTGTCAAAATTGAAGTGACACAGTGCCAGGCAYTGTACAAATGTACATAATGGCATGACCTTGCCCTGAGATCTTTTGCAATCTGATTTAAGTCAAGATCCAACAGATGGATAATCACTAAGAAAGGAAAGTGAAAGCAAATATAGGAATGTTGCTGGACAGCCATCAYACAATATTTGGATTAGCTTTTTTCCTGTAGGCAAGGTTACATTTTTGTAGGACACTAATTTCTGTGATTTTATGATGATATTATATTATCAATGACTTGCCAGTACTGACTATAGCATATGCTTATTTTATTTTTATGATGACTAAGGTTTTTATTTTATCCATGATGCTCTTTGAGAAACTGATATATAGGAAGAAAAAAATAGTATCTAATTTCATAAATCCAAACTAATTCTACACAGGGAAAATGAAGATACCTGAGGAAAAATGGAGCTTTGTTTGTTTATACTGTAAAGATTTACAACAAATGTTAAAACTGGTATGAATGAAGTATGAATGTAAATGCATGTGTGTAAGCATGAGAATGAAAGCAAAACAAAGACTTAAAAGAATGGCCTGAATTGATAATAAAGGACACGGTTCCCAGGACACTGTTTCCAGGAGTAAAATTGAGGAATGTGCAATTTATGTCAAAAGCAAAAAGCTTACACTCTGAAAAAAACCACAGAGCAGACGAGTCATCAGTAAAAGAGCAGGGTCTGACATCTTGGCACTAGGAGAAGGATAACACGACTGCAGCATATCACAGACAGCATTGCTCTTCCTGTTAGCCTATCTGGAAAGCAGACAACGGACACATATTTCAAAGATATGTTCCAAAAGAAGAGAAAAAAAACAGAAAAGAAAAACATTGGGCAACAATGTGGCCTAAGATTTGTGGAGGCTGAAGGAAGCAAGATTGTGAGGCAAAAGACACCCCATAATAATAGCTGATGGCTTCTGAAGAGTACAAAAGATCTGCCCAAAGACTAATGTGTCATCACCAGTCAAGAGGAACTCTGTAGATGTAGTGAGGACCTGACAGACTGTTGTATCCTGTGTTGCACGCCTACAATCCTGGTTAGACCCCTGGAAAGCCTGACTTGCTGCTTTGAGCACACAGAAGAGTATGAGTGTGTTAACTTGCTTATCAGCTTGCTTAAAAGCTTTGCAAATAACTATCACTTTTCCAATCCACAAGGTCTTACAATGAGTTTTATTATGCTACTTGTCACTATAGTGCAATAGTGTCAATAGAGCAACTGAAATCAGCATCGACAAAGCAGTCAAGATATTTGATATGTGCTCTGGCAACTAAAAACTGCATAAGAATAAAATGTCATTTTTGTAGTAGTCTTCAAATAGAAAGCCTGTGGGTTTCAAGAGCAACCTCTTCAACGGAGGACAGCTGTAGGAACTTTTACTATTGAGCTTTTCATCCCTTTAAACAGCCCTGATTTCTACTGATTTCTACTGCATTGTTTTCAGTAATGTCTTAGGAGATAACAGATTGCTTTATAGGATCTACCGTGAATTGCCCAAGCATATGGAATCTTATAGATCATGAACTAAAAATCATCACTTACTGCAACAAGCCATTTTTTCAAATGTATTTGAAAAATAAAGGCTCAGATATTTGAGAAAGGATATTATTAAGCAGAATCTTAATAAGAAATGAAATAGAAAACACTGAAGTGCAGCTAATGCCATTGGACTTGTTAAAGAACTGTTAACACTGTCCCTCTACCTTGTAGCCCTGTAAATAGTATTGTCATTGCGAATAAGAGCCACAGACTTTATACTAACTTTATAAAGCCTCAAGATTGAGTCTTTTCAGGATCACTTGATCTGACCTTGTCTAGAGCTTTGTTTTTTTCCTTATTTGATTATAACAGCAATTTTTCTAATGACCAGGTTGCTATGCCTAATTTGTTTTACTTTGCTTATCTTTGTAGAGTTAAAAAAAATCTATGTTAATAGTAGTTACAAGTAGTTATTCTACACAGAATGAAATATTTATGTCCTTAACTTAGTGATGTGCTGTAGAGGAACATAGGCCTGAAGAGACCTTGAAAGAGGGGACACAAGATGCAGTGTGGAGGAGCGTAGACATGAGAGGATAAGAAAAGAGACACAGGATGACATGGAGACCCCAGGGCTATAAACAACTCACCCATGGTCAGTTAAACACATACAGACCTGAGAGCAGAGAAAGGGGCAGATACTCAGAAATGTGAGTATATCATTTAAACTACATCATTATTCCAATTCATTTTTCCCCTGTAAAAAAGTTCTTTCCTCTATTTTATTTTTCTTTAATAATTAGATTTGGAATAAYAATAAAAAAATGCTTATACTGTTAAGATTTTAATTACACTAAGTTCTTGGTTTTACCTATAAGATACTTCTTTTTTACCTATGACAAGGCTTTTTTTTTTAATTTAATTTCCACTGTAGACAGTAGGATTTAAAATCCCCATGTAAAATTTAAAATTTTCCATGTAAAAATCTAAAGATACTGGCCTGGGTTAAGTCTATAATAATTCCATTAAGCTTTGTACTTCAGTGAAACAACACTGGATTTAGACTGGCATAATAAAGACTACAGCCTGTCTCAATAGCTTAGCATCGCTAGTTGAAGAACGGAATCAGTGATAGCAAAAGGGCAAAGGGCCCAGGTTATATAGAATATATTTCAGATCTGTTGATACAGATTAGAAAGGATGAGACTGAAACTAGAGGGCCTAATACTTTCTCAGTATGGCACAGAAGTGTTTGCCAGTCCTCAGCTGACATCCTCTAAGTCATGTTCAAAGAATATTATTTCTCTTGTCTAACTCTGAAATAAATAGTTTAGCTGTATGCCTGCATTTTGCCAACCTACTGACCTGTAGCGTTTTGGAACAGCAAAAAATTCCGTTGAAATTTTCAGGAGTATACAATTCCTCTGATTAAAAAGTACCTTTTACAATGTGTGTTCTTTGGCATACCCCAGATCTCCAGCTCCTAGTAATGTCTACAAACACAACATTTTAAATCCAGCATTTTACTTAAAAGATTTATCTTATTTGAAATCAAAGACTAATTCATTAAAATTAACCATCGTCTATTTTGATGACTTTCAGTGTAATATTAAAAGAGATAATAACAGCAGTTCTATTCAAGTCTCTCTACTGGCAGCACCAGCACCTGATGCTCAGATCTGTAATGGCCCCTGTGCATATACGATTTCCTCATTCAGACAATACGAGCCTGGCACTCCCAGTAGCCATCTCTTAAACCTAATGGGAGAGATTTCTACTAATTGAGGTTTTTTGTGTGTTTTTTAGTTGTTTAGGTTTTTTTTTCCTCTCCTTAGTAATGGATTCTGATGGAACAGCAATTACAGGCATCCTACAACCTTCCAAAGGCCTGTGAAAACTGAAACAATAATGCTATTTCTTTAATGATTTCTGTAAGTTAAACATCCTCCTTATTAGACTTCACAGACTAAGTTTGCTTTTGTCAGAAAGGAGATTATTTAATATATTACACTTCAGTTTAAGAGGTGTTTGCATGTTAAATATAAGTAGCATTTTGTCTGTCTGAGACAGCGGCTAACAGTCACATAGATATCACCTCTATCTTTGAAAGATCAAACCTCAAATATACTTCCATCAGGTAGTACAAGTTATTAAAATCTCCGAAGCAATCTTTTCAACTCAAAGTTATTTGCTAAAATGTTGGTTAGCTCTAGTTCAATACGCTTTACTCAATCTTCACACATGTGCCCATCACCAAGCTACTTGAAAGCCTGTCGTTTTCTTTCTTTAGGTCTTATATATATTAAAGAGTCAAATGACCCTTTGTTCAAGTGTTCATGTAGTATGTTAAGATCACAAATATCAACAAAAGGGTAACATTCGTAAGAAAAGCACRTACTATGCAATCTGGGGAAGAATGTTTTTGATATGAATGAGTAATACACAAACTCATTTTCAGGCCTTTCCATTCTCATTGTGAATGGCAAATATAGAAATATAATAAAAGGTAAATGTGGTGATGGAAACCTATACCTTCATTAAAAGTAACTAAAATATATTTTTAAGTGATATATGTTAGTGGCATGGAAAGTTAAATACTTTATAAGTAATATGGTGTCCTAGTTTATTTGCTAATTTTTCACCATTACATAGTAATATGCACTAAATAAAACAGTGAAAGACAGAACTACATCAATACKGTATTTATGAAAGCATAGGTCTAACTTTTCTTAGGGAACATTTAGTGAAATGTTTTCATTACAAAAGGGTAATAATTGTCTGAATATAGCAAGATTCACAGAAGCACTCAAAATGTTTCATTCCACACATCTGAGAAAAGACTAGCAAAAACAAATCTGTGACACATTTTCCATTCCTATTTTCAAAGACTATATATCCACCCAGCCCGGTATGTCTGCCACACCTGTAACTGAAAGTCTTCCAACATCTTCTCTACCTCTAAACACTTCTTTCAGGTAGTATCTGCTTATGAAAAATACCATAGGGGATAAAAAAACATGAAGACAAGAGAGTGAAGTGAGAGGAAGAAAAGAAAATCGGAATGAACAGAAAACTAGATAAAGCTGTGGGATCATGCAGGCTAAAGCTTTTAATGTTCTTAGTAAGTGACAATAGGGGTTACCTGGAATTAAACTATTCTCTGAAGATTTCCACAAAAAATATATTCCACAAGAAAGATGCCCACCTGCAGCTCTGTGGTCACTCGTACCCCAGGTGTGTAACACTTGAGCAACCGACTGTTTCCCTCCCAAGTAGGGGTTTACTATGACACCCCAGTGCTGGAACTGAAAACTGTGACCTTTCTTCTTGATATTTCAGGTGCAGGGGTAACATGTCTTAATGCAGCTGGATGCTTTCTTGGAGGAATGGGAGGTGATGAGTTTGACTGGGTCAACATGGCCCTGAGCTGCTGGTCCCCACTAAGCACTCCAAAATCTCATGCTAGTCAGGAGAGAGGCCACAATTTAAAAAAAAAAAAAAAAAAAAAAAAAAAAGAAAGTATTTAAGAAAGTATTTAAGAAAGTATTTAAGAAAGTATTTTTGAAAGCCAAGTCCAAAGTCTTTTCTCTCCTTCAACAGCTGCTCTAGTGAGAACTGGCTGAGAAAAGAACAGATTCAAAAACCAAAAAGAGGTCAACATTTTAGTCCATCAGTATAACAGGACTGTATCTTGGAATGTAAATATTCAAGTAAAAAATTCATTCAAAGGTATAAGCAGAGGGTCTACAAGTCTTTTGGTTTTCCATCTCAGTCTTATTTGTGTTGATACACTTAGTTACAGGAAATTAGGCATGGAAAGCCCTTTAAATGTACTGAAGTCCTAATTTGAACTTCAAGCCAGCTGTTCAGTGCACTGCCCATAGCTACATTTAGCACTGGGCTTTGTTGTACGAACTCTTCTTGAGCCAATTAGAA
>NW_028186413.1:166057-248646 GCF_003343005.1 Rhea americana | reverse complement strand
AAAAAAAAAAAAAAAAAAAAAAAAAAAAAAAAAAAAAAAAAAAAAAAAAAAAAAAAAAAAAAACAGATTATGCAGGTTAATTAAGAGGAAAACATACCTAGACCCCAAGTTTACTGTTAAGTGGATTTCAAACATAACCCGCTGACACGGCTGAATGTGGAATCTGAACATAGTGTGGTGCTTCAGCAGAAAGACCCTTTATCAACAGCAAATGTTCGGAGGTCCTGAGGGGAATACTTTTATAATTATTCATCTGCTTTTAGAAGTTTGACATAAATTAACAAAGACTTCTGTTTCACTCCTCCCTTTAAAATTCCACCTCATTCTTCTAATTCTGACACATACACTACTATGCCTTAGTTTGGCTAGCTACAAATTTTATCTCGAGTAACATATTTATAGCAATTGTCATGTTTGTAGCATTTGATGTATCTATCCCATTCGTAATTTTCAATCGTAGCAATCAGAGCTGAGTTACTAGACATTTAAAAGTTTGGGCTACTCCTTAGAGTGCTTTTCTGATTTCTCCACTACAACAGAGAAAGAGACACAACATCCCAAAAGAAGGCAGGTACAATAAAATGACCTTCTCTGTATGCATACACTGATGGGAAAGTTCATATGAAGGTGTGTTTTGAACACTTGGAAAGCAATAAGGCAAAAATAAATGCATGTGAAATAGAGCTTTGTCAATCCTTTTCCAAGGTAGCACTTTCCAGTCTTTGAAATAATTCATTTATAAGCGCTGTGTCACATTTAATTTTTAAATGTGCATTTGGAATGATAATGATGTTCCTGATGTGCTTTTAGTAAGCAAATGCAATTAGACATTTTAAAAATGACTTGCAACAAATCCAGCCCTCCAGAATTCTTTGAAATGTACTTATAGATTCCATTTTCTGGGTATAAGAGCAAGACAAGCTTAAAAAGGATTAGTCAAGGCAGGGAAAAGAGTGCAGCCTGCAGGGAACTTTGAGAAAAGAGTTCAGATTGCAGGAGGAAAGATCTGAAAAAATGTGCCAACACTCCAGTCTATGTGAATGTTAGCTTTAATTGCAGAAATTCTGTTCACAGATCTCATAAATAGCCTGTGTCAGCTAAAAAAGCATCATTTCATGTTTTTACCTTTTATGCATTATATTAAAAGGAAAGATTAGATCATTGTTAAAATGTCTGATTTAGAACTCGATACCTAGTTTCACTGCAGATTCCCTGTATAACTTGGACAAGTAATTCCAAGCCATATTTTTAAAGCCAGTTAACATGTAGCTATATTAATGCACAGACAAGTGCTTTTGAAAACTCAAAGGCAGCATATTCRTCTTTAGGTAGCTAAATACTTAAAAACTTGGTCTACCATTTCACCGAGCTTCAGAAGCCATTTGTTAAATGGGAAATAATCAGGTTTCTGTTTTTCCTAGCTGTTGCCCATTTATATTGGTTCTTTCATTAGGCCATACATATATATGTATATATATATATCCYCTAATATGAGAGAGGCTTTAATTGGGATTAAAACAGTTTTCTCTAGTTACTGTAGAGAAAAAAATATTTTCTCAGTGAGGATTCCTAGCCCTCCCTGCAGTGGGACTACAAGAGCAAAAATGACAATTACCTCAACTTGTCGTACTAATATGTTGTATAAGTAGTTCAAAAGCACTTCCAAGTGAAACTCTTGCATAAAAAAGGAAAGAAAAGAGAATAATATGAATCTAATACTTGTTACTGGCATTGCTGTTTCAGCCTGAACTCACTGAGAATGTACAGTGTGGGAGGATAGGGACATAATTAATAGTAATTAGATTTACTCATATCGTTTATTCTCCACACTAGTTGAGCACTAGACAAGTACTTCAGTTCTTATTGAGCAAATAACTCTTTTATTAATGAAACAGGAATTATTAAATAAGGAAAGCTATGTTTAAGCTTTCCTGTTACTGAATTAAAAAAAAGAGAAAACCAAAGAAAACTGAATTTAATTCGCTTTAAATAACCTCTGCTACTCCTTTTTTCTTTTTTTTTTTCAGAATAGTAAGAACCTAGACTAAAAGGCTGACATCTTTCCTACCGTTTGAAATGTACAGACTGTCAACTGTCACATAGTTACTATTTTTGCCTAAAACTACCTGACTATTTTCAGGCTGAAGTTTTAAGAATCAAGACAAGGAAGTCCCAATATATACCCAAAATGTAAAAGGAAGGCTATATTCCTTTAGAAAAATCAGATCAGCTATTGATATTCAACTATTTGGTACGTAGTTTTTTTTTTTTTTTTTTTGCTTATTTGACATATGATTTGTTACTGCTGTGTTTGTACCCACTTCTTGTGTTTAGGAGCAGGAAACCTATGACAGAGGAGTCTAAAAGCTACCAGCAACATAAAAAATGATGCTTGAACAAAACAGTAAGATGATTGAAGCTTGGGGGGAAAAGTTTTTTTTTAAAAAAAATAATAATAATAATAAAAGTTTTTCTTAGGCAATGATAAAGGGAGCATCCGAAATCCCATATGATGTAGGAAAATCATGAGATAAAGGAGACCTTTAGGAATCAAGAGCATCCAAGAGCTGAAAGATACCACTTTCCAAGGCCAACAGAAGCAGAACCTATGGCATAACATAGTCTGAATGGAAATATATAATAGTTCTCTATCGGTACACTAATATAAATACCAGATGACAAAAAGAACTATTTAAGCTAAAGGACACATTGTGTAAAAGATGTATGCATATGAAGTTAGTCCTCAGTTTAGGAAACGTATAGGCATGACAGGAGTCATAATCCAGAATGTAGATTAATAGATTTCAGGATAGCCTTTGAGTGACTTTGAACTAGGATGTGACTTGCAACATCAGAAAACTGGATTCAGTGACTGGCAAAGCCGCTCCAGACCTAGGTCCTGTATTCTGTAGTATCTTGGACTCCATAACATGTTCTGACTAAGTCTTAGAGAGAATGATGATCAGAAAATTGCAATGATAGATCATTTGACATTTCCTATTTTTTGCTTAGATCTATATTTTTCTCACACTACATAATGTGAAAAATAATTGGCTTTGGAAATTATTTTGAAAAGTCTGTTTCAACTATTTGTTTCAACTATTACATGTCAGTAGATGACAAACTAGAGCTCATTGAGTGTTGGAGTATAGCAAAAAACAAAACAAAACAAAACCCCCAAAAGCAGACTTTCAACTGGCAGAATTAATTCAAATTTTGAAGTCAATAACACCAAGCAGATGGTCACTGGATATGAGCATACACTAGGATGATGTACTTAAGCTCGCTGGTAAGTCACTGGGCAATTCAGTAGCAAAACCCACAAATCCCAGCTACTAGAGAGATTTGTCTCAATGAGACGTTAAGTGAGAAGCTAATATCATCTGCTTTAAACAAACAATTCCTTTATGCTAGTGATATCTTAGTTTCCAATGAAAATGTGTGTGTGCATGCGAATGTGTGTGTGTGTGTGTTTTCTCAAAGAAAATTAACAATTCAGATTTGTCAGAATAAATATTTGGCCTCACGTGGGTGTTCAGTCAATCAACATTTACTTCAGTCATTGCCAGTGACATGTCAGATATACCAGGAAGCTATTTTTCCACTTTAAAAATATCCATGACTTTATTAATACTCTGAGTGCAGCTGAAGCAGCATGGCTTCTGACTGTTAGAACCACAAGAAAATGACTGCATTAGTAAATCCATTCAGAGCCTACCCAAAGCCTGATGCTGTACAGTAATTAAACATAAACGATCTCACCATTCTTCAGAAGGTTCTCTTCTTTCTGTCAAAGTTCTTCCTAAGTATGATCAAATATTACAGTTACTTTGTCAAAGAAGAATTTGCTCTGAGAAAGAAGATTTGACAGAAGAGAACAAGATTCTTTATTGTTAAATTTGGCACAAGGAAAGAAAATGGATTTCCTCCCAAGAACAGACCTCTTTTCAGCAGGGCTTCTCAGATTTGTGGAAATCTTTTGGACTGAAATTTTAACAGTCATTAAATGACTTATGTCCTCAGAGTCCACAGATATTCATTGGCTGTTAGCCCTTCTGATAAAATTGTTAGCCTCAGAATGCTGGTTTATTTCTTAGCTTCCTGCAGTCTGACAGCAGCTATGATATATTCAATGCAACTAACAATAAGACCAAATATAAGTATACAACACACCAGAAATCTTTTACTAAAAGAACAGCAAAAGATAAGAAATACCAGAATTATGTTACCTGTTCAAGATTTTACTCATGCCTCCCACCTTCCCTGACATAAGGATTATTGATACAGTTAAGTTTATATCATTATGTGGGGAACTCTAAGCTTATGAATAATGGACTCCATTTTGCTTCTGTCATAGGGCCCTGCTTCACTTGGTGCACAAGGTACTTCTATGATTAATTGAGTCTGATCAGTGAAGAAGATTATTTTCTGGAACTTCTTGGCATATGCAACTCTTCACATCCCCCTTTCCCGTCAAATCCAGTCTGACACCCTACAATTCTTTATCAGAAGTTTGCTTTTCATGTAAGCACATATATAAAAATCTCCAGGTTTTTAAATGTGGAAATCAAAATTTAAAATTGCAATGTTAAATCTCAGCCTTGGGAAAAAAACAATTTGATACAGAAGACGGTTGTGCTACCATTCAGAGGGACCGCACCAGGCTGGAGAGGAACCTCGCAAAGTTCAGCAGCGGGAAATGCTAAGTCCTACACTGGGGAGGAATAACCCCCAGCACCAGTACTTGCTGACAGCTGACCTACTGGAGAGCATCTTTGCAGAGAGGGAGCTAGGGGTCCTGTTGGASAACAAGGTGAACACGGGTCAGCAATGCACCCTCCTGGCAAACAAGGCTGACAGCCTACAGGGCTATCTTGGGAAGAACATTGCCAGCAGGTCAAGGGAGGTGATCYTTCCCCTCTACTCAGCTACCCCCTGCCGAGGACACATCTGGAGTGCTGTGATTAGTGCTGGGCTCCCCAGTACAAGACAAACATAGATTGGATTAGAGGTAGTGAAGGGCTGTGAAAAAGATTAAGAGATCGGAGTATCTCTCATAGGAGGAGAAGCTGAGGGAGCTGGGACTGCTCAGTCTGGAGAAAAGTAGGCTCAGGGAGGGATGTTATAAATGTGTACAAATATCTGATAAGAGGGTGTCAAAAAGAGCCATTCTCTTCCCAGTGATGTCCAGTGAAAGGACAAGAAACAATAGGCACAACTGAAACACAGGAAATCCCATCTGAACATAAAAAAAAAAAAAGAAAAGAAAGAAAAAAAAAATCACTTTTTCACTGTGAGGATAGTTGAACACTGGAACAGGTTGCCCAGGAGAGTTGTGGAGTTTCCATTTTTGGAGATATTCAAATCCTGACTCAACCAGAGCCTGTGCAACCTGCTCTGGTTGACCTTGCTTGACTTGGGGGGGTGGGGGGTGGGGGATGGGATACGCAACCAGACGACTTCTGGAAATCTCTGCCAACCCAGTTATTYTGGGATTCTCTGAAATTCAAAGCTGCTTTGAGAAGGAGGGAAGTTTGTTCTGGAGAAAATGCCCAATGTTTTATTCATGCATCAACAGATTCATCATCCAGTGCATCAGGCCTGAGAAGAGTTTGGGGAGACTGCGTGAGTACCCACTATGAAAATAGTCAGAAATTTGTACTACTGCCAATGCAGTGTTAGACTGAGCTTAGCTTTTCTACTCTTTGATGTAGTAGCTGTCTCTAATACTAATATTGCTGCACGACTGGAGAACATTAACAGCTTGCTGTATTTAGTATCACGGCACTCTTGTGTGTCAGAGCAAGATGTGACTCTCATTTTACTCCCATTTTCTTCCATTAGGTAGAATAGGATATATCAAAAGAAAGACTGATAAAGAACGAAGTGACAAATSTACAAGAATGCAACCAAGACTACACAGAAAGGCAGTTAGTAAGGTACTTGAATACAGGTAAATGCTTTCAAAATGAGACTGTTCCTACACATTCACCAGCTATTCAAAAAATCTAACAATCTTACACACTCATCTGCCTTTCTTTTTCTTGAATTATAGCTAATACAGAATATTGTACATATTTCTAACACTGATAAAATGTTCTTGCTGAATATACAGTTAGAGATATGTGATAAATGCCACAAAGAACTGACTCAATATCAGAAAGATCTCTGATGGTTTTTAACTGATTTTGGAAATCTCTACTCTGTGGAAACTTCTTTCACAGAAGAATATAGCTGCAGAACTCACAGAAGAACTACTGCTTATTCCACGAAGTACAGCTGAAGAACCTGATGTACATCAGTATATTAAATTAACAAATGGTTTGGGAACATCTGTTGTATTATTCCCAAATGCAGAAAAACAGAAATAAATCACACTTAGGACACACTATCAGTAAAGACTTCACTGTACCTAAGTCAGATTTGAATTGACAAAGTCATGTAACATTACTGTGTATGTGAACATAAACAAAAGTACATGCTTGCAAACCCTTCCCCACACCTTGCCATTTTTTTTAATTTGTASTACACTCTTAAAGCCTGGCTTGCCTAATCAAAATGTAAGATTTAATAAAAGCTGCAGCTGAACAGAACAAAATTACAGTACTCTCTAATATCGCAAACATAATTAACTTTGAATTATGTGAATTAACCATGCCTGACAAATTATCATTCAGCTCTGAAATTAAATTCTTTCATACCATTAGATTTGTTTGTTAAGCTCAAGTAGGCAAAAGTAGTATTTAATAAAGTAATAAYGATGCTTTTCTGAGAGTGTTTTTGAGATATATATGGATTTATCCAAAATAAATCATGGGAAGTGCTATTATTAGCTCATTTGCAAATACTATCATACTGGATCTGCATAATAAAATTACAAAAAAAGTTTGGTGTTACTATAGACTACTCTATGTCTTTTAAAGGAAACTTTTTTTCCTAATTGTCKCTTTAATTTGATCCCAAATATCACAATTTAGTTAAGCATGCAGTACAACATAAGCATGTGCAACACAGCACAGCTACCCACTCTTCTTAAARCTAAGTTTGCATCAGTACTTCTAATAGAAATCTTTTTTTCAAAAATGCCATGTTAAGCTGAATTTTCTCGTGAAACTTTGTTCAAGAAAAAACATGGTGTTTATCTTTTAGTTCAGATCACAATTTTATGTAAATACACAGAGAGAAATGCTTAGAAATTTAAATATGTGACCAACTTTTTACTCCTTCAGTTACTTCTAACAGCACACTGCAGGGAATTTGGGTCCCATAATAGTTGGCTGCATCTATTTTAAACCCATATGCTTCAGCTTGATGGCTTGATAGATGAATATCATGTTTCTACTTTATCACTCAACCAAGATGCAGTTACTTAATCCTTAAAACTAAACTCTACATCAGCTCTTGATCATGCCTAGTCTTTACTCTTTCAATCAAAGAAGAATTTTCTCTGCTTTTACTTACAAGACAACAAGGAAATACCAATACTTTTGAAAAAAAAAAAAGGATTCCAAGGCAAGTTAGAAGACTCTTACCAGCAAACTTGTCTGCAAGGTCTTTGAGCAAAATCTCTTCAGGCTTACCACCTTCTTCTCCATGAATAAACAAAGTAGCAGTCAAATATTCCAGTGTGGCATACATCTATTTAATTATTTGGTTTATCTAGGGAGTAGAATTCACTGAGAGAGAGAAAAAAAAAGAGAAGTGTTACGTGTGAGAGCTTTTATTCAAAGAGGCTTCAGACAATCTCTGCTCCAGGAAGYTCAGATTCCACCAGTATTGTCACAGTTTTCATCTACCCCTGGGAAGTGATCTTCTAACTTTATAGCAGCTAGTTGTGACGTGCCAAAATTTTTAGCTTGTCTGTATAAAATTCTGAAAATCGTATTACCGTTAGTCCAGTGGTATTACTGTGACCTAGATGCTAAGATGAAAATACTGGCGAAATTTCATGACAACTTTTTGCAAAAGAAAAATTTCCTTCTCGATCTCAGATATGAGATCTGTTAGGTGGAGCAAAACTGCCATGTCTTATGACGTTATAGTCTAMAAGGACAATGCATAGGATTATGTCAGTTAGCCAAAGAAAGCTTAAAAGGAGGAGAGACACAAAGACCAAGCAAGTTCTTTGTCCTTCACAACTTAAGTAGCAGAAATAAGTTACTTGCCAACAGAGAAAAGAAGATATGGTATCTCCAGTGCCACTTTGTCATTCTTTTCTAGTACATTTTCTWGCTTAGTTGTCCTATTCTGTACCCATGTATACTTTTCTATTTCATCCCATCCACTCAAGACAGCTGAAGTAGCAGGTTGAGAGATTTTTAATTCTTACCACAGAGGAAACATAAAACTTACAGTGATCTCTAATATCCATGACAGATGAACTTTGCAACGATTTGGAAGCTTAGATCTCATGAGGATAAAACCAAGATCAACAACAGGGCAAATATTCTGCTGTATCTGAAGTCTTTGAGGTTTTGCTTACTAAGTCTTACACCAATTCAGCCCAACAWGGACAGTGTTTTTCTCTTTAGCTAAGGGGAATGAAAGATAGCAGTGAAATCTGAAAGCAAACACTTYCAAAATAACAATTACCGACTGTTGCTTCACCAAAAAAACCCAAAACCCACCTTTCAAAAGCTTTTCATATTTCTTTTCTAGATTTTGTTGCATAAAGAGTGTCACAATAGCTAGATCTATAACTCAAGAACTACTGACACCCACATYCCTCTCTTGCACGATAACCTACTCTTTAGTCCCTCTTTTCTGACTAATCTCACTGCTTCAGATTTTGCAGTTAAGGGAGACTTACAGAAGAGAGTCAGTCAGGATCTGCATGATTCCTAGAAGAGCTTTGGGAAGGGGATTGGTTAGCTCCATTTTGTTTTTTGTAGTTTTGGACCTTTTCTGTGCTAGCTGGTACTAAAGGGTGGGCGCAGGGCTGCAGCACTGGCTATTTCAGCTCCTTTGATGAGGCATTCAGAGTGCATCACCACTGCTCAGTAAACCCTCCTGAAGCTGCAAGTCCCCCAGAAGTGTGCCGGAGTGTGCCGCCACAAGAACATTTTAAATGTGTATCTGTCAAGTTGGGCAACATACAGGTAAAGTGCTCTTTTATACAGTATTTTGTGTAGAATTGTAAATCTGCTGCAGTTTTGACACTATTTGATCTACTTTTCCAAGCATTATGTAGAAGGGCTCTTTTGATGGAGCAATAATGAAAAGCTGTGTGCCTTTCACTTGAACGTTTTGACTCAATGATTTTTTTTCAAGGTGCATTAATGAGCAAGGAAAGGTACTGTACAGTTTAACAGTGAAAGAACTCTACTTTTCATTACGTATTTTTCCTTCCACCTAGCTCTGGAAGGCTATTTCAGGTTTCTCTTTTTATTCTTGTCCTGTAGACAGTGACTAAAGAAAATCACTTTGAGGAAGCAACCTTAATTAAGCAAGAGTCTAGGGTAAGAAAGAGGGGAGGAACTATTGCAGATGATCATCCAAAAACAACCTCCCCCCCCCAAAAAAAAAACAAAACCCACAGATGTATGTTTTCGAAAAAGTCAACCAACTAACCAACCCCTAAGAAGTTTACTTTCTGCTCTTTTGTTAAATTTACTGCACAAGCTGCTGGCATTATGTATGCATATCCCTAAAGAAAATATCCATAGATAAGGGAAACAGGTATGTGTTATTTCATGTTTGTTTGTAATCAAACTAAAAATAGTAACTATGAAGTCTGAGTTTTATAATCTAAGCACGAACTCTTTCTACTCATTCATTTTTAGAATTCAATGGGTTGGATGAAGTGATAAATATTCACTAATATTTTAAAAGATGCAATATACTACTAAAATAGTTGAAATATAATAGCAAGAACTCCCTTTCTGGATAGTTCAAATAGCAGACTTGTATCTAGGCAAAGATATATACAACTTATATTGCAGAAAATGATATTGTGCCTTTTAGAGTTTCATACTTGTTAKTTAAGGACAGTTTATATTGACAACAACATTTAAGGCAAATAACATATGTAATGTCGCTATTGCTTCACTTCAAGTAAAATCCCCCTACACTAATACTTCCAACTCCTATCTGAATTAAAAGAATAATTTAAGTTTTCTCTTATCAGGGAAGGTAGAGAACTCTAATTTGTAATGATTGTCAGATAGCACTGAAGGACACCAGTTAGGCTAGGTTRGAATAGCCAAAACAGATTCTGAGCACTTTTATGACTTGATTTACTTTTTGCTTGTGAATGTGATCAGCTACAAAATATTTTCAGCATAAGCCTAAAACAGATAACTTTCCAGCCAGAAATAGATCAATGGATTAAAATTCTYATTAACATACTCTTGTGTCTTGGCTAAGAAAGAGAAAAAGGTGGATGCCTAGCTGAAGGAATGCTGACCAGCCTCYATGCTGAAGCAAAACTCTAGCAATGAGATATTCCAGAACACAGAGGGCGATGAAGAAGTATTTGCAAACTTGTCAGTAAAAATGTGTAATAACCCATAACTAATCCATGATGTCTTTCTAAAAAGTTAATTATTAATCTATCATAAATTATAATGTACATTTACATAATGCATAGTTCATTGTTATTATCTATATGTGGATCCCAGACGCTAGTTTAATATCTTACTAATAACTAGAGATATATTTCCTAGTATGCTACATAACCAGCATGTGGATTTTTTTCTTACTGAAGAGCACAGGACTACTACAGGTCTTTTTGTTTGGTTCATTGGTTGTTTTTTTTTATTTATTTATTATTCTTTAACACTTCATTTACTATTTTAATAAAATTTATCTGTAGTTGGCAGAAATCCATAGCTTCTTAAAATTCTATATAAAGAGCACAGAGATGCTTCAGCAAGAAATATTTTAAAATCCTTGCTAAACTTGCTTCCCTAAAGCTACCTCTAGCCTTTCTTGTAACTATTCCTTGGTACAGAATAGTCAAAATAAAACACATACCTTGCCTAGTTTTCCTTTTTTTTTGTTTTTGTTTTTGTTTTTGGACTATATTGTATATGCAAAGCTAAAACTAGAGTGGAGTGGGTAGAAACTTTTATAAAAAGTTTTTAAAATTGATTGTTCATAAAGAGGCCAGACCTTGAATCCATATTTCTCCATGCCTAATGCTTCTGGTCCCCTAACTTGTATTCTCAGCCAGGGTGGTGGAGTATTCTAAGTCACACGATGATATGATTTAACTGGAAGTCATCTTCMCAGGTTAGGAAATTAGACAAACTGAAGGGTTGTTTGGGAGTTGTGTCATGACTCTGGCACATAAAACCCTCTTAAACTGGATTCATATTAGAAGAGATTACATCTTTTATTTTCCCTGACACCCTGCACATATTCTCGAGGGATCACACATGRCTGACATGTAAGCAGTCATAACGGAAAATAATGATTACTGTCAGCTAATGATATTTTCCTCTCACCAGAAATTTAAACAGTTAAAAATCAGACATGACTCAGCATTGGAATAAATCAGAAAAAGGAGAAGAGGAGGCTTGGTTTTGGGATGTATGTGGTGATRTTGACAATGGATGAAGTTTTTAAAAGTTTAATTCTGATAAAATTGGAAAATGTATCAAATAATACAGCAAAGACCAAACATTTAAGCATACTATAGCAATAAACAGCAGATCAGAAAATTATTAATATAATTCTGAGTCATTATAAAGGGTTTAAAATGAAAATTTAGAATCAACATAATCTTGCAGAAGAGCTATACAGTTTCATTTTTGCATTAAAAATGCTTGAAAGCTTTCGGTCAGAGGTAGAAGGCATCTTGTAATCTGTGGCATGTAGGTGTTCCAAAGCACACACAAACTCAACTCACATATCAGTGGTGAACAGTAATTCTGGAACATTTTCCTRGTTGTATTCAGAGCAAAATAGTCCAGAAAAAATCCTCAGATCAGAGTATATTGACACAAATAAAGCAGTAGCAAATTGGAGCTAACCGCCATTAAACAGCAGCTAAAACTCAACCAAGACTAATTTTGAGTATTCTGTTCTGAATAGAGGCTGTCACACATTTCTGGCTTTTTGTTCAATGATGGTTTATTTTTAAATGATTTTCCAAATRGTAGTGAGTTTTATATCTGTCAGGCCACAAAACAGAACAAAATACCATGTGTGTGTGCATATTAATGAACTGTAATTGCATAATTATCAGTACTATGGAAAACAGAAAAGCAGATGTCTTTTTTTTCTTTTTTAATAAGTAGACATTTTGGAAAGCAGCTATAAGCTAACCTTGTATGAAATGGATAGAGGGTATCTCATTGCTGCTTCCTGCAGAGCATCAGCAAGACTGCTCTGCAGCAAGATTTCAGGATTTTCCCTTAWGGGAATACACATGACTTAAAGGAGACTGATCTAACATTAACTATGAGGTCTCAGACACCAAACTGTGGAAAGAAAAATAGGCATAATTGTGGCAAAAAGTTCATCATCAACACAGCACAACAATCATGAACACTGGTGGAGAAAGTAAAAGAAAAAAGAAAAAAGAAAAAAGAAAAAAGAAAAAAGAAAAAAGAAAAGAGAAAAGAGAAAAGAGAAAAGAGAAAAGAGAAAAGAGAAAAGAGAAAAGAGAAAAGAGAAAAGAGAAGAGAAGAGAAGAGAAGAGAAGAGAAGAGAAGAGAAGAGAAGAGAAGAGAAGAGAAGAGAGAAGAGAGATATAAGACATAAAGGGATTACAGTGACACCTACTCTAACGTATTTTCTTCTACAATGACCTATAAAAGACACTCAGGGAAAGAATGCAAGAACAGGGCATGGGATGAATGATTGTCCTGATAACCTTCTAGTTTCTGAAAGTCAGCTGCTTAAGAACTCTGAGCTGAAGATTTCTCCTCAAGATCTCTTCAAGTTTTCCTTCAACCAAATTGAAGGTTGGGGAACACCTAAAAACTCTACATGTTATACATCAATCTGTGACTCCAAGTAATCCTTGGTGATAGGATGATCGATTTTGATTTTATAAAGAAAATTACTTGTGCCTTTGCTACCCTCAAAGTCCATCAAAATTCCATTTTCAACACTGTTATTACTGTATAATCAGGGTCTCCACACCATGGTTCTTTTCTGTTTACAGTCTTATGGCATCCCCCTCACCACCAACTCTTCCCACTTCTCAAGATATGACACCAGTCCTTCCTCCTCTCCTATATCCCTAGCATCCTGGTTTGTGYGATATGCTATGTGCCACACATCCCAAACTCTTCTACTCCTTCAGGGTTTGTTGATAGGTGGTGACTGTATCATGCAGATCTTGCTACTGTTGACCAGATCATCTGTCAAACCTAAGGTGGATGGTGCTCTTAGTACCTAGTACCTACTGCAGATTTCACACTTATGACAGATTAACAGATATCAGGTAACTTAGTGGTGAGTGGAATGGCAAATACCTTGGATTGCGTATGCCTTACTCAGTTAAGGAAATAGGGAGAATGAAAACCAGTTCACCAGAGTTCATTTCCCTACAGTAGTCAAAGTTCTTAAGATTCAGTCTTGTTCTACTGYCAGCAAAGTCTGCACTGACAAATTTATCCTCCTCTCCTGAGCTGGCTCATGGAGTGAAAGGGAACTAAGAGTCCTTGCTCTTTTTTTTAAGTTTACTACATAGCTTTCCCCTTCTTTAAAGCTGACTTTCTTTTGTGAGTGCAAATAAGAGGGAAATTTTTCTTCTTTTTAAAATTAGGGTTTTATACTTGATTTTCATAGTTAAACTGCCATCTGTGTATTCTTTTCAGTGTAATTATTTAATTTGTGTGTAATGCTATACTGATCCCTATTTTAAACCTCTGATCTGCTGCTCTGACACACTAATCCTAATCTGATGTTCTGTCACCCTGTCTTTTAACTGTTCCTATCCACTACTTCTTGCCAAAACTTGTACTCTTCTCCCACCCTTTCCCCAAAACCCCATGACTGATGATTTTCTCACATTTTCATTATGATTTGTCATGGAATTTCTGACATGGGAAATTAAAAACTTGCAAAACTACTGACAGCTTGGTTTTGAATGCAAAGTGTGGAGAAATTTTTAATATAGGAACTTCTGCCTTTAATGTATATTACTTTATCTCTACTTTCCCTTATAACCTATTAGAAATTTTGTAGGGTTTTTTTTCCTAAGATGTAGCTATCTCAACTTTGCAACACAAGTAGATAAACAAGGATCCAGAGTTGGTATAAACCCACACCAGATTTTTCAGTAACACTGTTCCCATCCGTACAAAGTGAGGCTCATGTCACTGATTTTCTAATTGTTTTATAGATCTGAGAGATTAAATCAAAAAATCTATATGTTCTAAAACTGCCATTTCAATGTTCTCTCTCCATTTAATAAATTGCAGCTTCCTAGTGGGTTTATTTGCAGATCATTTCAACTGTAAATAAGCAGAGGTTTCCCAGAGGGCCTACCCACACAATATTTCAAATGTGAAACATATTAATTGGCCTATCAATAATGTACTGACTCATCTAATGAATAAAAAACCCCACAGTATTAAACATTTGCCTCATTTTGTAATAACTTGTAGTCTTACTACCCAAAAACAGACCATGATATTCATTTTCTCTCCAACAGAACATTTTAAACACTGTTGGGAAACTGTAAGCTCTTTCCAAAAACCATAGAAAATGTATAATTCTTTCAAATGTAAACATATCAACATAAATATTGAAGTTTGAAGCTTGAATAATTGAGAGTGAACAAAGCAGGGGGAAGAAGTTTCTTTTTATATCAGCTACAATCAGACTATTTGCTGATATTTCAGAAACATGATATTTCCAGAAATTTATCACGAAAAGAGTAGTCAAGGGAGAGCTGCCTATTCCTCAGCTTTTCTGGATCACACTTTAGATGGATTTTATTGAGATCAGYTGTTTAATTGAGATCAACTCTTAAGTGTGACAATTTCAAGGATATGATTAGTTACATATGAAAATTCCACTTTTGCAACTCATGATGCCTTTATTATTTCAGGCTTGCAAGGTACTTAAGATCAGATAAAAAACTTACTACATCTGTTCAGTCTTTAAAATAGGTACTTTATATATTCATAATATTTAGCTGGTAGAATTCTTGTAAATTCTGCTTTTTCCTACTTTTGAATTTCTCAGGAATATAAGGTCTGTAATGATAAAATAAAAAGGAAGAAAATGGACATCCCCCCTTCTTCTTTTAACAACATGCAAATGTCAGACCCCAGATGAATGGACTAACATTTATAAAGTTGAGTTCTTAAAGTATATCCACAATTTTTGATATAAAGGTCAGACTAGATTAACATAATGCTTCAATCATGTCAAAAATCTAAAAGTGATATTCATGTCTTGTTTATTTTTCCCCTAATGAACACAGAAATTAATTAATTTATTTTCAAAATATGGCTAAATTCTAAAAGCAAATTGGTCTGTTGGCTAAGTAGTTGCATTAAAAAGACTGTATAAATTTAGTAAAGATACAATCACAGTTTTGAATTTAATATATTTTTGATTTTTTTCCATTTAATTTACTTCCTTCAAATGAGGTTTATTTCTATTTACAAACCAAGAAGCATCACTTGCTAACAAGAACTTTCTACAATAGCAAAAATAAAGAGTCAAGGCATCTACAGGGATTCATGGAATAAGGAATCATAACATAAGAGCATTTAAAACATGTAAAATCATTTTTGAAGTTAAATATGTTGACACTAAAAACTTGTTCCAATATGAATAATGTATATATTGAGAAAACTGAGAAGTTATGAAATCAGAAAGGCTTTTTTGCTGATTAAATCTTATTTGCTAACCTCTAATCTGGACAAATACTTTCAAAAAAAGCATGTCTTCCATATCAGATTCTAAACACAGTAGCAACATTTTCAGAGAGGACCCCAGTAGATCCAGCTAGTCTCAGCATTCGGGCTTTTTATCATTGGTACACTATAGCTTTTCAGCAAAGCTGGCAATGAATTAGCTACAAAAATGGTATAAATGGTATAAGCAGGATTCAGTTTTATTTAAACATCTACATGCTTGTGTCTAGAGGTGCTACTTATTTAAATCTTTTTTGAAGTAAGAGGAGATCTAGTTAATACAGCCAGTGGAGATCAGAGAGCAATTCAAGCAATAGATGTCTATTTTATGATAAGCTTAATTGCTTAACTGTTTCCTTTGACTGTATCTCCACTAACTAATGGGAGTTTAAAGATAAAGATTTAGGCATAGACACCTAAATTTAGGTGTTGGTTCCAACATGAATTCAGAGTAAAAGTTCTAATGAATTCTAGAATGTAAAACACAAATTCCTTCTGAAAAGTTTGGTGATTGCACAGAGAAAACCTCAAACTAAGAAAGTTCTCAGAACTTTCTTATAGCAAGAAGCCACTACACAGCTTTTAGCACATACACACTAACTCTGGGTAAAGTTGGAGCCTTTTCATCTTTATTCAATCCAGAGGTCCACTTAGGATCCATTTAGACATGTAGGATTATATTTAGTTCCCACTCATGAGCATTGACTGCTGTTTTGGATACTTTAAGAAATCTTACTGGCTACCAGACACCACTCTGTAGGCAGCTGGTGCCTATGGACCTGGGTTACTTCTGCTAGGCTCTCATGGATGCCTCAGATATCGTAGAATGTCTCCTGTTTTTTTTTTTTTTTTTTTTTTTTCCTGCCCATATTTGGGCAATTAAATCAAGCTCCTAACATTAGAGAGTATGAATCCAGTGCAAGTTACCYGTCAGTGTAGCTGAGTGTATGTTCACATAGCTAATTAGTGATATCTGTTGTCTTCATTTCTTTTCAAGGTTTTCTGATAAGGAATTATGACACTGTCATAATATCTACTGCTTTTTTTGTGATCTCTGAATACTTATTTCTGCCATTGAGTTATCTTTATGGAGATATTATCTCAGAATCTAAAAAAKGTATTTTAGACAATGATTTCAAGGGAAAGAAGTGATAAATACCTCCAGAAACCTAGACTGAAGTGAAGAGTACTGAACATGTCATTACAAGTAAGAATACATAATTGATTAATTTTTCATTTTTTTTGTGTATGATTCATACATCACCATTTGTTGACTTGTTGAAATACTTTCCCACTATGAACTGATTTAATTTTATGATTACAGCGAAGCTGAGGAATCTAAGCAAGGAGTTGAGCTATAGTTTCTAAGATATACACAGTTCAGATAATTTCTCTCCATATACCTAATCCTGCCTCCTAGTTTGGTCCATCAGGAGACAGATTCTTTTGAGGATACTTTCTAACATTTCCAAGTCTTCATTTTCTGTCTCACTTAATTTCTAATCTAAGTATTTTAGCTTTCATTCCATGATCAATATTTTTTTCACTAACCTTAATAACCAAGAAATTCTGATCATCTTCAGTTAAACAGTGACATACTCTAAAGGAAGCCCCATTCACTGYAGAGATGAGTTGTAAAGGATATTGTTCTGTGTAAGTAGGGGTAGTGGAATCCATCTTCAAATGTGTACCAGAACCACCATTATGTTCATTTCACTGTAGCACAGCAGATTAAGAATTTCAAATGCATTACTCTTAAGTTTCCCTTCACATCTACTCAGTCTTTGAATTTGTTTGAGGAGGAAAAGTTGTGAGGGAAAAGCAGAAAATGTAATACATGGCCTGTAATTTTCCCTGTTTGACAATCTATTAAGAAAAACAAAAAAAAAATCTGTGCACTATGGAAAGTTAAAACTTGGAAAGAAGAACAAGTATTACAACTCAAATAATGGCATATAAATTTATATTACACGATCTATAAAATATAAGACAATAAAAATTGATATTATYATTATTWTTTTTTGCTTACAGTAATTAACAGACTGACCAGGCTAACAGCTGTCTAGTAACAAAGACAGAGATTTAAAGGAAAAAGAATGCTTAAAAATACAGGTAAGGCTCAAATATTTTCTTTTATGGAAGTCAAAAAGTGCATTTCCAATTAATTATTGCAAATTGAAATATTGTCAAATTCTCARGCAAAATATGACATAATAAACTCGGACCTCTTTTTACTTTCTCAAAATCATCTCTTCCAAATACTGATAAAGTTTCCATTTTTTCCAGTTATTGTCTTMTTTTTGCCTAACATGAAGAAATCAGAAAGGGAATATATGTCATGCTAAGTGATCTTTTTGCAATKACTATTTTTGAGGGGAATTGCTTAAACAATATTGATTGTCAGTTCTAGTAGGCGAATAAACAAGTCCAAATTCAGACTGCTTAAATTCTACTTTCGTTCTTTTATCCATCCAGTAAATTGTACTCACTGGAGAAGGCACTCGTCTCTTTGATGATGTGCATCTACACAGCCTGCCCAGAGTGGATTCTGCAGTGARATATTCTCTGGACTATGCCAAACTTTTCTATGAAGAAAGCAGTTGCTTCACTCCAAAAAGGGAACCATAATGAACAGGGAGCTGCCTAGAGCCAAACTTGGCTTGTAGATGTGGGGATTTAAGTGAAATTTAGTCTCAATGAATATGACTACTACAATACATAGCCACAAAGAGGARGTCTATTAAGGATAATAATGTTATGCAAAAATACATCTGCTACATTTACTCAGAGAAAATGTCATGCAAAAAGTACTATTGTTTTGTGTCACAGAACTAAAGATATGACAATTCTTTCCTACTGGGGTACCAAAGGCTGAATTAATTACTGATACAAGATCAGCCAAATAATCTAAAATTAACATAAATAATAAAGCATGAAAACAAATGATTTTACTGTTCACTCTGGTTAGAAATTAGAGATAATTCAAGGGGTACAATCATCTATAAGTACAGATACTACCATAAGACCAAGGAATGGTATAATTTTTTTCCTCTCTTTGGGGTCACAGGAGCAAATCCAATTTTGAAGTGACATTTGTAGCCTAACACATGCAAGAATGCCCTCACTTTTCATCAGCAGCTTTGCTTTCCAAGCCTGTCCATTTCTTTATTTTCTTGGGCATTTCACTTCACTGCCCAACTRTATCTGACTGAAATGTAACAGTTGAGGACAGAAGAAAAAGACATTAAGTGGTCTATCCAACTTTTTATTCATTAAGAAACTAGTTTCTAACTTCTGAAAACTTATAATCAATATTGTAGAAAGTATTTTTATCATTGTTGAAGCAWGAAGGTTTTGTTTGAGGAATATTTTCCAAGAAAAAGTGTATACTAAATAATTGGATTAAAAGTATAATCTGGAGGYGAAGTCTTTCTCCTTGAGAGCCTTGAATCTTGATGTTTCACCGCTTCTGTACTTACAGCCCTTTTCCAGTGTGCACAAACAGGATTGTCAGTTTTTGCTGAAGAACTTTTAATTGAGTCTCATTTTTCTTCTTTTACTGAGGTGAATACTTCCTTGGTTATAATATTTTTCCCCATGAAGTTCTGTAACCATAGACTTACCAGAAGTCTGAGCCAAACAACATTCATAGTGCAAGGCTGGCCTTCTAGAAAAATGAAAACAAAAACTCTGTACAGCAGGTTTGTACAGCAAAAGTAGTTAAATGTGAGGTCTTAAATTTAAATTTAAAAAAAAAAAAAGTTGAGATACACTATGTTAAATAAAAAAGTGTTTGCTGTGAAGAGCTGCAAGCAGGCATAAAAATATTTTACATTTTAAATTGCTTTGAATGACTCGATTTAACTGATGACAGAGGTATATGCTGTATCACCCGAACCAAAAGAGATTTTGTGACCAAGAGTTTAGTCAGAAGCCAACAGAAAGATGTCCATGCACACAGTGGCATATCTTTCAGGTCTCTGACAACCTCACAGCACTCAAAGGTGCTGCAAAGAAGTAAAGGCCCAGGCCATCCTCTTGAGATTATCTTCCATGAGAGCAAAAGATAGGCAACAATCAAAACAGTCTGATTTACACAATCATTTTAATGCAGGCATTTTAATCTGCCTTACATGGGATAGACCTCACAATTTAGACTTCACAATTCAGATGYCTTCTGCCTCAGTAGAAGAGGGTCAGCCTTTAGAAGACCCAACACAGTCAAAAGGACAGGAAGCAACAGAATAAGATCTGAGAGGTAGAAATTGGATACAAAATCTGTGAAGTTCATATCAAGATGCTAAATAGAGATTTTTTAAAAAAGTAAAAATAGAAAACAGTCTTGCAGCATTCAGCAGAGTTGGTATTACTGAAAACTGTTAAGACATTGAAGTTTTAAGTGTTGAAGAATGATGCTTTGTCAAAAAAAAAGATTTTTTTTCTATATTATAGACAGTTCAGGAGAACAAGACAATTAATGTTTATGGATCAAGATAAAGCACACACATGAACTTATTAGATCAAATTACAAAATGAGGGAAAAAAACTATCCTTCAGATGGGACTTCAGGCAAAGGATATGTACYGGATATGCTGTCATCGTCAACACATCTTTGAAATTTCTAAATACCACATAATTTCTTAACCAAAAATTAAGGAAGAAACCTGTGTAAATGTTTATCAGAGGTCAGCCTCAGACAGACTAACAGAAAGGCCAATAAAAAAGTCGTTTATAACAAATTAAATATGAAAATATAAGTAATATGTCTGGAAAATATATCCTGTCAAGATAAGCTGATTTCATTTCTTGATTAGATGACTTTCCTGGATGCATGYAATAATAGTTAAATGTAAATTTACACATGGCATTTTGATAAATAAAATACAAAATATATATACATGGCAAAAGAAGATCCTGTCTAGATGGTCCCCTGCAAGCAATTGCAAATGATTTATCAGGCACAAGAGGATCCTACCTAGATGGTCCCCTGCAAGCAATTGCAAATGATCTATCACATGAGTCATCAGAGACAGATCTATGGAAGATCTACACATTTATTTGCCATACATCATTTTTCCTCAGTAACAAGAAACAAACAAACAAACAAAAACTAGTACTGACCAAGTTTGCAGATAATACAAAGTAAGAACAGGCAAAATTCTGCCAGTGGCAGATTTGAATTGGCATATCAGCTGGTAGCAAGCAAATAGCTGTGATTGACCACATCCAAAGGCAAAGCAGATTATTTTTTAGTGTAATTCRTTGCTGAGGATAGCATAACAACCCCACTAAGAGGTTAGTCATGGCCCGGGAGGCTGCCTTGCCTTAAATGTAATGGCACTGGCCAAGAAGGGGATATAAAGTTCAGTGACTACAGGCAACTAACGCACAGGATTCGCATATAACGTCCTGGTCAGATCCAGGCAGATGAAAGAGGGATGAAAGAGGCAGCGGGTGATTACTAAGGCTCTTACACGGCTAGCAAAAGGCCGCTGTTGTGTATGCTTATCACATAGCTCCTTCTCTATTTCATTGCTGAAAGCTTTGAACTTACTCTCTTTTAATACCACCTCACACATCTTTTAATACCACCTAGCATGACAMCACAACTGGGAACAAAGAACACAAGCCACATTCTCTGCAGGCAGAAGGAAAGAGTTTCCTTCGCTTAAGTGGAAGCTGTCATCCAGAAGATTGGCCAAAAGGGCTAACCTTGGGGTAACAGTGTCAACTTTTGTTTTGAATTTCACTGTTCAATTCTCATAATCAGATATAATGAAGGATATTAGAGAGAATTCAAAGAGTTACAAGAATCATTAAAGCATTTGAAGATATTCTTTGAAGCTCAAGAAGATCAACCAGATGACATCATACGAGAGGAATCAGGGGATATTTTTACAGTCTTTAAATATGAGAAACAAACACAGGTTCTTCAATCTAGTAAAAAGAAAGCTAATTTTTGGAAATGAATGGGAAATGCATTATGAGCAAAAACACATGCATAATTTTACTTCTCTTTTGGAAGACTAAGAACACTGGGACAGTTCATCCTAGTTCATAATGAACTCATCATCACTTGCAAATTTAAAATTATAAGTGTGTGTTTTGCTTTAAATTCAATTCAAAAAGTTTTGGGTATTGTGTGTCTAAYCCTTCCAATTCTATTTTATATTATAGAAAAGGAAAGAGAAATRATTGCAGTTGTACCGCTTGGCTTTTAGAATGAAAAATCTTTTAAAATCTTATGGTGTTGCATTAAAAATATCTAATTAGTTTTGTGAAGATTTTCAGATAAAATAGGTTATTAAAATAATAACAATAATAAAATAAATAAAAACTCTCTCCTGAAAAAATCTCCTCATGGAAGAAATTACTTTAATTTACAGCCTTAAATCATCTTCAAGAAAGCAGGAGAGGATGATTAATAGAYTGCATTCCTAAATATTCTTAGGTATAAATTATGGATATGCATATTTATATGCACACAGCTGCATAACTTCAGAAGTCAAAAAGATAAAATTAATTACTCAGCATTTCTATGTTGACACTTGACATCCCCAAGAATCACTGCAAAGACTGAACAAACACATTTGATTCTTTTCTTCTTATGACTACATCTGAGAAATTGGATAGATATGATACCTTTGAGCTGAGTTCAGCAGCAAGACAGAGTCTGACAAATTCTAATCAAAATTTAACTTAGTGTCAGGAAAGTATTTTTACTATCATGGAAGGCTATTTTTCCTACAAACGGAAGGGAAAAATATGTTTTAAAAATAAGTTACTAATTAATGTCTCAATTTTTATTATTAATGTTATTTAAAGATAATTTATATCTATAAAAAGTAGCTCTTTTATCTGTTATGCATCCTTCACTTAACTGATCAATACAAAAGTAAACCATTTTAACTTTAAAAATAGACATCTATTTATTAAAAGAATTTTGATTTAATTTTTACTTGGCTTGAATATGTACTAATATTCATGGGTTTGAATTTGATTGAAAGGTTTCATTTGATTCGAGAGTTTGTTTGGATATTTTTTCCCCCAATATCATTCAGGAGGACGCTAACTGCATTAATGACAGTAATACATCTGCCTCTATTTTCTTCTCTAACATGTTCATAATAAAACTTCTTTCAACAAATAAAAGTGGTGAGATTTATTGTTGTGTTGTTTTTAAGACTGCTGTCTGACCTTTAAAAACAAATATTCCATAGGAGAAAAAATGACATCAGTTTAGTAATAGAATTAGATTTATATCTTTAAAAATATGTTAAAAATAAAATTAAATTATTCATTATTTTACATGGTCATATTTCCTAGCCTTTTACAAAAGTCACAGTATGTCCTTACCTTTTGAAGGGGCACTAACAAAAATGAATACATTATTCTGAAAAGAAATAGGAATTAACACCTTGTAAAAACAGAATTTGCATTTCAAATATAGCTATAAAAATATGGCAAAATGGCAAAAAATAAGATCTTCTGCAGTCAATATTTCAAATAGATTTTTTTTAGTGAATCTTAGAAGGATCAGAGCTAACTTGACTATGAGTTTGAAAAGAGGGATGAAGACTACTGAAGTGGGTACACAAGGAAACAAAGAAATACAGTGTACTTCCCTTAATCAGGATGCACTTAACAGCGAAATTTGCTTAATTGAGATGTTTCCCAAGGAAGTAATTTAAGACTAATGATACCTAATAGCAATAACTGCTGTTTAATGGGGATGGTAATTCCGCTTAATAGGGATACCATCAGGTAATTACGGCCAGGTCTAAGCTACTGACTTCTGTTGGCAAGCTCTATCTGTCAGGCATCTGAAGAGATATGATCCTTGATCAACAGCTACAGGGAAACAGAAACAACAAATGCAAACTTCAATATCATAAAACTGTGCTCTTACTGTATATCCTATGTTGCTAAATACAGAGCTGTTGACCTGCTGATTAAAAAAAAATCTGATATTTTTGCACATTATCTGAAATATTTTTGATTTTATAATTTATAGATAGCTAAAACATTCCTAAGGTCTTTCTGTGTTCTTCTCTTGGCACATTTTACCCAGCTAGCTAGATCTGCTGGATTTATGAACACATATTAGGATAAGAACCCAAGTTGAAATTTAAAGAAAGAAACCCTTCCAAACTTAAGGCAATCTGACCTTTTGTTCCGGATTAATGCTGGTATTTGGTTCCTTTCTGGTCGTAGTAAGGTATTTCATACTGGAGTGGCTTTTCGCTCACTTGCTTAATCAGAATCAGCTATACCGACTGTAATGCTCTGATGTACGGGCTACTTAAGCTGGATCCTCCAAATTCTGTTTCTTTCAGTGAAAAAGTGATTGACTGACAACTCGGCAGGCTCACCGCAGCCTCCTGGAGACCAACACCAGTTATGAGGATCCTGTCCATCTAGGATGCTGTTCCTTTACCACTGTGTCTTAATTAGTAAGTTCTGCTGTAATTTAACTTGACTAATACAAACAATCCTTGGGTACCGTTACATACAACATCTTTCCTTTACTAATATGACTTAAGCAGCTCAACCTTCATCTATTCCTCCTTCATTCTGTTCTCCCACACTTGCTGCTGAGCTATGTGCCAACCTCCCAGGATGATAGATCAAGAGGGAAAGAGAGCAAGAAGTATAAGCCATATCCCAGATGCTCACAGATCAGTGTTTGTATGGCCATAAATTCTTGAAAACATAAAACAGATTCAGTGAAAAAAACAGGGAGTATTCTATAAAGCTTGACAAATATTTGTTATTTACTTTAAGACCACTGAAGATCAGCTAAAAACYTTGGGGGATATTTTTTATAACTTCAGTCTCTTCCGAGGTGGGTATAATTTATCTAGGAGATAACGAAAGGTGGAAGGGTGGCTCTGTATGTTAGAGGAATGCAGTCTTCCAGCAAGTTACAYTATTGCAGAGAAGGACACGCAGGTATAGGTCACCAGCTTAGGCATGAAAGAATGATAAGAAAACTACAGAAGAAAACAGTTTGAAAGTCAGCTATAGAACATTGACTCAAAAAAGGGGGGAGGGGGGAGAAAAAGGCTGAACAATTGAAAGCAGCAGTTTATTCATTAAATTTAGATGTTYGTTCTCTTCAAACTGTTCACAAAGGGACTACTGTTTATACAGCTCATTAGAGGTACTGTTCAACAGGATATATTTCAGTCTTCAGACTGTCAGCAAATTGTTCTGCGATAACKGTTTCTAATTCTTCTACTTTAATAMGGTAGAACACTGTATTGGCTCTCTAACTGAAAGATTCCTGCTCCCACAATAACTTTCAACATAGTTTTGCAAACTCTTCARGGAAGAATACTTGTATAATCAAGTATTATATATGTCAAATATATTATATACATAGGTATGTATACAGACACCTCTATTTTTATATATACATAGGTAAAATACATATATTTTTATATATATATTTGTATATATGCATACACATACAAACACACATACTTACAGAAGTATGGATAACAAGTTCTTCAAAGAGCAATCAGAAAAAGAGAGTAAAAATAAAAATCAATATACAGGCATCACAAATACCATTAAATATGGCTTCATGCAAATGTCAAGAAGAACTCAATAGTATTCATCCAAATTTGGCCCAAGAGTTCCACTACAAGACATCTCTCACCACACGGTAGAATATTTAGACACCTAAATGAACTCAGCTGTGCTGTCCTTTAGCAAGACTACACCCCAAAAATTTTTCTCTTCATGGCAACRAGAGAAACTCACTGGTAGTATCTTCCAATCACTATATTTTAAGAAAAATATGAGGTGCTTGTTATGCTTACTACCCTAAAATACTTTTTAAATAAAAGATTAAAGTATGGTTTACTGTATTACTGCAAATCAGCTAAATAAAATTCTTGCTATTACTGAAAAAAGCTATCTACAAAAGAACAGAGATACTACTGCTGCTGCTGTTTCCCAGTTACACTGTATACACTGCAGCCTGCCATGGATTTGAACCCAGCTGAGACTATGTTGAGATTTCACATCCACTTCCCTTACAGAAGCAAAGAAATTTTGTCCATGTTATTGATGGCAGAAGTTTATATTCAGGAGTCAGTACTATTCTCTAAAATATGGGGTGAAAATGAAATTTAACATAAATGGCAGGGGACATCAAATGATGACTCAGATTAGGGGATACTTAGACAGGAAAGAAAATTTGACACACGATAGGAGTCCTGATATCCAAGGTATCTATACATGGATTATATACAGCTTTTTAAATATAGAGACTATGTTGTAGTTAGCCATGAAGAAGTATGGTCCAGTGGTCCCTTCCAAACTGAATGGCAATTCTGTGAGCTTATGATTTACTCAAACACAATCATTTCTTGTTTCTTATAGAACTAATCTTGCACACTTCTATATGCAATGAAATTATTGTTCAACTAAGTGTTTAAACATCTACAGGCCTAAAAATAAACAAGAAGGTAAAATGAAAGTGAATTAGGAAAGAAGTATGAGAATGATGGAAATAAATACAAAGGAGGAAAGAAAAAGGGAAGTTTATTAGGAGAACTGTGGGAAAAGACATTCAGCTAAGGATGGCAGGAAGCAAGCAGTATCACCTTTGTGTTCTGAGTGCTAATGTTTCAGAAGACAAAAAAAAAATTGCTAGATGAAATTATGGCCTCAGAGTTGAATCTCTAAAAGTAAAATATGTAAAAAACTAGAGTATGCTTTAACTGGATTGGTGATTCCTGTCACTAATTAGTTTTTGGTGGAGACAAAAAAAAAAGAAGAAAAAAAAAAAAGATACGCAGCCAAAAGAGCAAATTGAAAAGTACATGAACAAATTAACCAAAAGCCAAGCTAAAGGAAGCAATGCAGGAAAGCATCACTGATCTAATTGAAGAAATGAACTCAAAAATAAACGGGAATATATTTCTAAATTATTTGGAGGAAAGCAACTGACTGAGGTTTTGCTGGGAGTGTGAAAAGGAAGACACACTTGCRTCAGCCTTGCAACCTTGCATCTCTGGTGCCAAGCAGTCACTAGGACATGTGCCTGAAAGAGGGAGTGGAGTCTTCAGAGTCATCAGATATACCTGATAAATAGCATGTCTTAACTCTTAGCAGAAATTAGGGATAAATAGTTTAGGGTTCTATAAAAATCTAGAATCTCAATAATTAACTGAAAAGGATGAAAAAAAAGAAAAAAATTGATGTTAGAAGTACATTCAGAAAAAAAATGGTGGAAAATCAATTAATGACAGACTATTAGCAAGGAAAAAATTATTTGGACCAGATTTTGCCATATATGACAAAGTAAACTTATAATGACTTAAGATCAGTGAAGAATTTCTTTTGTACAGAAGAAACACTATTAAAAGAGCTCTAGATTCTGTGTTAGTCACTTAATCCCTAGAACTAGGTTCTAGGTATTCTAGAAATATTTCAGTGGGAAGAAGAGGGCAAAGTAGAATTGTTTAATATATCTTACTCACTACCTACTGAATCTTTTCAGAACTTTCATCTTTATTTACGTCAGACATCTTGAAATAAGCAGGCTCTAGTTTACAAGGTCAGAATCTTCTCCTGCAGTTTATAATATGCTCCTGAATAAGCTGCAATATCTTTTTTTATCTCTAGCTACTGAGAGGTATAATTTAATGTTTTTTCAGCTCATTTCATATCACCTTTTTACTGTCCTGTGCTTAAATTGGTCCAACACAAGTATAGCTACATTAATGCTTCAGTGTGGWTTCAACATGTGTTTTTAAAGCAAATTTCCTGATCATTCCTACTTATTGCATGTTAGTTCACATTGCAAAGCAATCTCAGAGTGCATGAACTTCATATATTTCTGATTAAAAGTAATCTAGAAGATGTGCTTCAGAGGTGCATCTGCTATGTTCCTATTGCTATTTCAGCTCACAGAACTAGATTCCTTTTTTTTTTTTTTTTTTTTTTTTTTTTTTTTTTTTTAATCTAGACTGGATATAGTGTACATATCAAGACCTCAGCACTAGTGGTTTCACTCTGTAGATATGCACCTACTGATCTGTGCTATGTGGTAATGTACACGTAGCAAATTAGTCCAGAATTAGGCATGCTTTAAAGCTATTGAATTTGCGTGTAAGATTTGATATATCATGACAATATATTAAAATTATAAAGAAATTAAAGTGCTGGCTATTAAACTTAAATCAAGAAAGACAGAATAAAAGATTCTTAAATGCTTTGCAATGCTAGATTTAGCAGTTGAACCATCAAAAAATAGAGTGATTCTACAAGAATAAAGAAAAATAAATATGAATTATTAACTTGTAAAAAATCTAAGGTCGTGAATTTTTACCTCTGATCACCTATAGTAACATTACAGCATTAGGTATAATGTTACCTCAATGCATATCAATATATTATTAAGCGTAATATGCAAAATCTGAAAAACCCAGCAGTCATTAATTCTCATCTATGTGCAATCACCTGTGAAATACCTAGATAAGTTTGAAGCATTCGAGCTACTGGTGCTCTCCATGACCAACCGCATCTAATGAACATACAYAGTAAGTAACAGTTCTGCTTTCTTAACAGTGAGCTTTTAGAATTATATGCAGAGACAAAAGCAATAATAGGAAGAGAATAAAGTATGCCCCATGGGATATTATGAGGCAGTACATTCATTAAGCAGTTCTTATGACACTGTAAATGCTTTAGTCATAAGAACCAAATATAAAATCACAGACTTTCTAACACTGCAATAGGGACTACTTTGCATTTTGTAATATACGGTTCTTCTTTTCCAAAACACATGCTGGTAGTTTATTTCTTTACAAGTTGCAACTTGGACATGTTCATTTGGAACGTGCTCAGAATATTATCACTTTATATACTTTATTGTAGCTTCATACACATTAAGTTAGCACAATAAGACATTTAATTAATCATCCACCCAAATAAAACTATATTAAAAAATTCCATGACATCATAATTGAACAAAATTTCRAAAGACATTAAGCAACTGCAGTACTGTAACTATTTTTATTTGTTTTGCATATAATGTTGTGTGAAAGTTTACTGCACTCATATTTTCATATATAATACTAAAAGTACACTGGTCTGTAACAGTAAATGTGGAAACAGCAAATATATTCAGCTGACAATCAAGGCAAGCAGTTTCTTACCTTGTTTAGGTGACAGGGAGGTGGGGAGTCTTAGAGTAGTGRGTATAAGGACTGTCCTGAACAGTAGAAAGAGCATGAAATGGACCAGTTTGCACAGAAGATCTCAACCTAAGCAACCAACGTTTTAGTCCCCAGGTTAACGGCTGATAGCTCTTTTGTTACCAGTGGAAATGGACACCTATAGCCTATCTAATGGTCTCATCTCTATAACAACTTTTCAAATCAGTGCCTAAAATCTGTGCGCCATGGACCTCCACACACATCCCTAGTTCGTGTAAGACAATGTAAGCCCTAGCTCTACTTAGCTGAATCCTTGCAAGTCGAATGGGAACAAAGTTTAAATCAGATAACAAACTGCAAGTTTCTTAGCATCATTAATCCTAAAACACAACTATTGATTCCTCAAGATTTCCCTCCAGATCCATAAAATACATGACTACAGATCAATTATTAGTTTAGTTTACCTTACAAGAAAAGCTGATACAGCATTCAACTGTATTAAGAAGGGAACAGCTTCCTAATCCTTTCTTTTTTTTTTTTTTTTTTTTTTTTTCGGGAGACACCTTCTTTTTGCCTTTACATAGACTAAATATTTAACTGAGTGTTTCTGATTCCTTTATAATTTTCTCTCCACCTTTCTCACTAGCCCCAGCTCTGGTAGCTTGGATCTTGGATAGTGCCTTACAGTATTATCTTTCAGTGCAATTTCAAAAAGGAAATTCTGAATGCATCCACTTATTGCCCATTCTTACATATTTAAGGCCCTTTTGGCTGAGGAACTTTCGGTTTTGTACAGATTTTTTTTATTATTATTATTGTTATTTATACAGAGCATCAGCAAAGATTGCTCTTCATTTCCTTCTGAGGAATGCAAAGGTACACTGCAAAGTTTATCTACTAAGGTGGTACGTACCACCTAAAACACATCAGTGCACCAGTAATCACAAGAAAATTCAACAGGGAATATTCAGATTGCATATATGCATATCTCAGCTGAACTCAGCAGTGAGACTAAATTCTGCTCAAGCCTGTGAGAATGACTCTAAATAAAGAATTATAGTTCAGCAGAATGGTGAGGCTGAGATTATTGTATTCTGTGATCTTTAACAAGTAAGTAGATGAAATGAAGGGTTGCCTCACAACCTTTGGGATCATTAGTTAGTAATTTCTCTAGCTATTGCTACATTGTTTGAGTATCTCATGGCCAAATTATATATATATATATTTGTATGTATTTGTGACATGACTGATGACTGTTACAAAATTCAATATTTGACATAAAATATTGAAAAGCGAGGGGCAGGAGAGAAAAGTTCAACTCATTTGTAAGTGGGTAAGCAAAAGAGATTTTTTCCTTTCATTTGTCTTTAATGTGAAATTAAACTTTCAAAAAASAAATTGAGGGATGGAAATGAGAAAGCCAAAATATGGTAGATCGGCTGCTAAGCCTTGTTCCAAACCAGGTGGACCAAGATTTAATTCCACTTCCTCCGCTGTGCTTACTGTTTCTTATTGTCTCTGAAGACCTAGAAATCACAATATTTCAGCTAGCTGATCTAGGCTGTAAAGCATGGGTGGAAATCATATCAGTAAAGTAGTAAATTTGTAGAGAATTTCTGTGACTGGTATTTTCTCCTTCCCTCTGTTCTTGAGGAGATGAGAATTTGTATGTGGGTTGATGTCTGTGAAAATTGTGCTAACACCACTTTACAATTTGCTGAGATTTCTGGAGCTTTGATTTGGAACTAACAGGCTATGGGACTTTGGTCCAGATTTTGTTTTAGCTAAAGAGTATGTTCTTAGTATGCAGATGGTAAATGATCATGAAAATGTGTAGTATATGTTCTGTGTCAGTAAAGTTGTCATTTTTTAGTGCTTTCAGCCATGTCAGTCAGATAATTATAAATGGATTGTTCTATGGAGTATTTTTATTTCATCCATTGTGTCTGTGTGTTTTCACTTAGACTTACAGTTGCTAATACATCTCCGTCCTTAGAGAACGAGGAGTAGATCACAAATCTGGCAATATGCAATAAGGTCAGTAAAGCACCAAAGCCTTAGAATGACCTGTTCTTTGGTAGATCCATTTTAATGTTATCAAATACCATTTCTAAGGCTCAAGAGTTTTCCCTAATTATAATATTGATAATGTTTTATTTTTGTTTTTATTGCTAATTAAGAATAAGTTCTTTCACACTGGGGTTAGACCCATTTAGTTACATGATACTCTGAGAAAAGACAATTTGGGCTTACAAGTAGCATTTTCTGGGAATGAGGGAGTGGTCTCTAATGAAAGTAGTAGTCTGAGTGCTGCAGAGACTGAAGCTTTGGAGAATCAAAGTGTTTTGAGAAGTTTTGATTCCAGAATATCAAGGACATTGTGATCTTATTCAGTAGGCTGTTGACCTAGTTGAAAAATGGACATTAAACCTGTTGCTTTACCTTTGTCTATAGATTCCGTTTTGTTGATCAAACAGCTATTAAAAATGGTCTTTGACAACAGAGAGACGTGTCTTGAACATGCTGCAGAAGGAATTGATCCATGGACTGAGAAGCATCCCACAGGCAGGCCTTTGGCACAAAGCTCCTTGGTGAAGGTTTTCGTCTCTCTGTATCAGCTTCTCAGATCCAGCAGTCTTTGTCTCTGGTGTCCTTTCCAGTTCCATCTCTTCAAATGGGCATTTCCTTGTGTGAGGAAGTGTGGATAGTAATATACCCCAAAATGATAAGCCTTGATTTCCCTGATGGCTGCATTAGGCAGTTTTTGGCATATATTAAGAAAAAAAYAACACCAGAAAGGTACCAGAGTTTTGGATTAGAATGTCTCTCAAAGTATATTCTTTCTTTCTTTCATATCCATTGTTCTCTTTGTACTTTTTTTCATGTCAGGTTGAGTTGTTTGGTTTTTTTTATTTTTGTTTATTTGTTTGTCTTTTATTTCTATTTTTCTTTAATGATTAGGAGAGCAGGCTCCATTGCTTTGAGGTGTTCTGTATGAATTGGAGGCAGAGGCTAGAACAAATAAAGTAATATTAAATACATTTTGTTAAAAATATAAAATAGACAGATATCCCTGGAATTCACCATATCCATTAGAATGTGGAATGCTAAGAGCYGGAAATTACAGAGCTAGAAAACTGCTTACACAAAAGTAGTGGTATTAGAATTTACATGTTTTGAATAAATATGTATATACATATACTGTAGTCCCTGTTGAAGGATATAACGGTTGGTGTCTGATTCCAGGGCTTTCTCCAATAATTATATTTTCTTTGGCACTCAAAAGACACGTTACGAAGAAATTTGCCCCCTAAAAGACACTGCTAAGTCAGTATTCTCAATTATCATGGGAATTGGGAACTGCCCTGCTTTTGCTGTTATGTTTTTTTCCTTGTTGTTGTATATTGAGCAAATTACATTTTCGTCCGATACATTGGTATCTTCTCAGGGTCTTAACAGATTTTAGCTATATTGACATTAATTTGTGCCTTCATTCTTTTGTTCCAACGATGGCATCTGGCAATAATGCTTTATTTACCGATTCTTATGGTTTGACTTTTTAAGGGCTCCTTTGGAGAGTGTCAGAGGAAAAAAATTATGTAAGTCAGTTGTCATTGAGCAGGCTTTTTGTATGAAGGAGGACTCTAAATAGTCAAAGAACTTGAAACCTTGCTCAAAATTTGCTCTTTGAAACATAAAAAAGCTGTTTTCAGCTAGGGTTATCCATGCCCATTCATCCATAGATAAAAGATATGACAGATTTTTTTTTTTTAATATGCCATATTCTGACTGAACTCTGTATTTTCAAGATTTCGTCTATTTATTTAATTTTTTTTTTCATTTCAGTAAGCCTCTGTAGATCCAATAATAATCAAGTGATTTCTTCACCTACATTTAACTATTCAACTATTATGATAGAGTCACCTACCAATTCATTTTTTGCATGTAAAACATTTTTTTGATTTCTTTCCTTTAAGTGACTGGGGACTACTCAGATACCATCGATATTTGGGTAGATTAGAAAGAAAAAAAAATAGATTTAGTAAGTCTTTAGCAAAATGTTGGAAGGCAAATGCTTTATCTAAAATTTGAGATTAAATCCAATCTAGTCAAAACACAGTTTGAAGCCAGAACACTAAATTCCCTGGGAATTCTTTAAAACATTTTGAGTAGTGTTCAAAGAAGGAATCCTTAGTGACATGAAAAGAGAATGGAGAGAGCATGATACAGCGTGTGCGTGTGTATGTGTGTGTGTGTGTGTGCACGTGTGTGCACGCTTGATTTTGCCAGAACATTAATTCCAATAAGATAGAAGAAATAAACAGAGAAGCAGAATCTTAGAAAGATTGAATAGTTAAGCACAGTTTAAACTATTTAAAATTTAAATGTTAGTTATCAGACTTGGTTAATTTTATCTGAAAGAAAAAATGACTATAGCAATATTGCAAGATATCGTTATTGCTAGTGAAAATTATGATATGTAAAATGGTAGGACAGCCCAAGGTGAAGAGGAGGCATTGTCAGTGGACCTTTCTGTATATGAGTATGTAACTGAAAGTCAAAATTGCAGTACAAATGAGTTAGACTGATCACTGAAAAGGGACATGATGAGAAAGAAGAAAAAGTAGCAGAGAAGTAGCTAGAGTTCCGGGCTACCGTGTAAGTTGCCTGTCTGTACTGAAACTGAAGGAAACATAGGATATTTGTGTATCTTTCTCAGCCTTCCTATATTTTCTTCATGTTTTCCACTGAGTGGATTTATTTCCTGCCTGCACTGTGGAAGTTTTACAGGTAAATGGAGTACTGGAGAGAAGACAAAAACAACAGATAAAGGAAAAAAGAGGAAAAAGTAAGGCAATGTTAAGAAAATAAAATGTCAAAAGTGAATGAAGAAACAAATGTGGAAGAATGGAAAAGGATAGAGGAAGGAAAAAATGAAGGGAAAAGGAGGAAATTGGAGGAAAAATGAAATGAGTAGTCATTAAATTCATAGAATAATTTAGACTGGAAGGGAAATTTGGGGATTATCTAGTCTAACCTCCACTGAAAGCAAGGATAACTTTGAAGTTAAGATAGATTGCTAAGGGCTGTGCTAAGTGAAGTTYTGAAAGTCTCCAAGGATGGAGATAACACAGCCTCTCTGGGTGCCTTAGAACACATTTAGCCATGCTCATGACGAAAATATCTTTTTCTTTATATGCACTAGCAAATTCATGTTTTTTCTTCTCTATCTCTCTTGCCAAATGAAGACAAGTAGTCAGATTTCCCCTTAAGGCTTCTCTTCTCCAGGATAAAATGACCCAGCACCCTAAACCCTGAATGTCTTGTGCTCAAGCCCCTTAACCATCTTAGAGGCCTAGAGTACAGTGTCCCTTGTATTTAGGAGACCAACATTAGACTCCAGGTGAAGCCTCATGAAGTCCAAGTAGAAGGTAATGCATCACAAAATAATTTATTATTACTCAGCTAATTTCCCTGAAAAAGTGTTAGGCATGGAGTTCTGGAGCAGTGGTTATAACACTGTAGCTTGCAATCAAGATTAGTAAACAATCACAGTGATCAGACCTTAAATCTGTAGGTCTGTCTAAACTGACAGAATGCTGGTAAAAGCTACATTTTGAAATGTCAGAAAAAAGTCTGTGAATGATTCATGAGCTAAATGAGAAAAAGTTTAAAACTAATCTAACTTTTTATTTGGTGAATCCTGTTTAAGTAACTCTAAGGAAAAAGAGAGAAATTAATTTGTCTTTTAGACTCCAGGCTGAGTCTGCAAGACTCTCTGTAATAGGAAAAATAGGCAAAATGGAAAAAGAAATTAGCAATGGGCAATGGAGGGGAACATTCCTTCCCTTCCTTCCTTTGAAACACATACCAGAGTAGTTTTGAGCTGTAAATTACTGAGTAACAAATTAACTTGGAGCCCCACAATGCCGTTTCTTACAAAATCGCTTTCTGGATTGGGATTCAAGCAAACCTTCGTAAAAGTTTTCAGTAATCATGCTTCCACAGAAACATAAGATGAATTGTGTCCAAATAAGTTACAAAGCTGAAGTTCACCTGCAGAACAGAGTCTCTGGGAGGGCATCTGTGTTTGGACATATCTTCACAGCCATAGTGGATGTTTGAAATATATGACAACTACCTATTTAGAAAAGTGCACCTGAATTTCACAGAAGTGTTGAGAAAAGGAATTACATCATGCTGCCAAGACACACTGCACCAAGCCTGTTGGCCTTTGTCTGCTTTTTTCCTACCTCTCTCTGTTGTTTGCTGACAGCAATGTTCACATTTCTAAGGAATGATTTTCATTCAAGGCCTTACAAAACTGAGTAGATCTTCACTGGCCATGACCCGCCAACAGAATTTCAATTTCCAGAGTGCACCTCCAAGTACACCTTTTTACATATTTGTAAAATTACTAGAATCTAATATTTCTTGAGAGACAAGTGACAGCAGGCACTGAAGCTGAAAGTGATGTGACAAACATGGCAGCACACTATGGTAAAACAACTCAAGCTTGTAATTAATTTCTATCTTTAAATTCCCATCACTAATGTTTGGTTGGATGATTCCGACAGGGTGGAGCTATTGAGAGAGAAAATTCCTGCTACAAAGGTTGCAATGCTGTTTGCATATTTACTGTGGAGGCCACAGGAAAATGATTTAGAACAATATGCAAGGAAAACCTTAACAGACCTTAACATAGTATTTAATGAAATTTTGACAGTATTAGTAATCATTATAATGATTATTAATAGAAAAAAACCTTTGTATTTCAAGTCAAAGAAAAGTAGGAAATTCATCTTGTAACATCAAGTTCAGAGGTACAGAAAGAATTCATAAATAGGTCACCATAAGTGTGGTTCTAGGGATTTTTTTTTGCAAATCTCAACAAGCCGAAACAAGGCTTGGGTGAAAGGATTCTGAAAATGGAGGAAAATATACCGATGGGACAAGAATTTGAATTTACTATCTATTCCACAACAGGCCAGCTATGTGTGATTCCCAACATCATTTTCCTTTGAACATAWCTCTTCTCCCAGTCTTTTACCATAAAAGGCAGGAATACTATATCAACACCTTGCTCCAGGTATCAAATTCCCTACAGCAATGTCAAGTAAATAAGACTAATGAAGCTAAAAATTCTGTTCTATTTTCACATCAGAAATATTATGACTAAATTTCTTATTTKTATTAAATAGCAAAAGTAATCAAAATGAAAGAACTTTATGTTTATATGTACACACATATATAGAGTCAGAAAGATGATTATTAAATCCTTTGAGCTTCTCTTATCTTGAAGAGTCTTTGTGTTGGATGTTTTCCAATCCCAGTTATAGAGACTTGAAAATTACTCTAATGATGGCTTCCCATCAAACAYAAGATCTTTTACCGTAGCCAAAAATTAATGAGATGCATAATGGTCCATGCCTCTGTCTGTGCTCTGCCCAGGGAAGGATCTCTTTTCAAAGCCAATGGAGACTTCCCTGAATATCTGATTTGAACTGTTGCAYGCAAAGTCATTTGCTGTGCACAACATAACTTATTGAGCCTACAAACWTGGGAAATGTCCACCTTGGTGATGCATACCATAGAACTCCTTATTTTTCTCCATTACTTATAAAGGGAATCTAGACAACAAGCTCAGGTCTATGCACTATGGTCATCTAAAGGTACCAGCTAAATTTTACTGCTTAAGSTTCATGTTACAAACTTGTTAATGCAGGATCTCCTCTATTCTATTGCACAATCACTTCTATAATCTTATCAATTTACATTTTAAAATAGTTGAGGTTACTAGCCTCTGGTAGTCTGTTGGAAGACTGTTTCAGAAAGTCGTTAACCATTACTTCCTTTATTCRTTACCAATCCATAACCATTTATGCAATGTATTCTCAAGCACCATCTACTGGTGCTTTTTCTACGTCCAAAGTATTTACCGACATACAACATGCATGTAATACCTCTTCTGGACTGAGTAATCTGGCTTTCAGTCACCTTGATGCAATAGAGTAATGTAATGCTTAAACTTTGATTTATTAAAACTGAAATAAATTCAGTCACTTAATTTGAAGTCCTCAGCATTTGTGCAACTTGATAGTTCCTTTTCAGATGCCTACATTGAAACTAAACTGGCTATTTTCTAATCTCTACAGCTTCATTCCCACACTGAGTAGTGTGAGGTAACATTTCTTGGGTGACAAATTCTTTGGGATGAAAATTTCAAAAAAAAAAATACTTCCACTGTATTTTTACCTGGCTAAGTGAAATATGTCCCCTTATTAAAGGAAAGCTCATAGCCTGTCTCTTAAGTAGAGGKTTCTTCATTTCTTGTTCAGCACAATGAAAGCTCAATCTTGAGATCACTTGTTAAATGCTATAATAATGTTTTAATTGATRGTATAAGTATTTTCTCTCAGGTAGCCACGATAAGACAAATTCAAACCYTTTGCTGTAGGCTAAGTATATAAGAAGTTAAGATTTGCCATAATGGGTTGAACAAAACTCCATCTCTCTTATTAATTAATAGGAAACTCTTAAAGAGTTAAAATAAGCTGTAAATGGGCTGATCCAACTTAGAGCTCAAAAACCCAAAGCTGCACGTGGACTTCTACTTTGTTTTGCTTTGTTTTGTATTGTTTTGTTTCACATAAATATATTTTYCATGAATTCAACTAATTATTTTTATACACCTTTACACTTTTAGCTTCCATAATTTTTCTTGGTAATGAATTCCAAAGTGTAGTTATGTGTGGGTGAAAAAGTATTACTTTTCTTTTGATTTAAATCTCCTGTGTGTTAATTTCTCCAGCTTCCTTTTCCATTCTTCTATACTAAGAACCACTGAAAGAAAATGTCATATTTACCCATCCATGACCAGCTATAATTTCTTATAACTTCTATGATATACTCATTCATTTTTCCAATTTCTAAGCTGAGGAGTCTTAAACCGTTTAGTCCCTGTTCATAATTACAAATTATTCTGATTATTCTTGTGCCCTTTCCTGCAGAACATCTGCTAGCCCTTAGTTCTGCTATATTCTATGATTTGTTCAGGGGGAGTCCTGCTGAATGTGTACTGCTGCATGCACATAATTTCAGGCAGACTGTTCTGTAATTACAGAAACATTGATTCTCCTGTTTGTATCTGCATTTGAGTACCATACATTCACAGGCACTTTTGTATGATGAAACTGAATAGCAGTAGTGAAAGTTATACACATGTGAATACTAAAATATCAAGAGTTTCTTTTTTCCCTAATCTTTTCCTCTCCCCTTAATCTGACTTCTCTTGTCCAAACGTCTTCTATTGTCAATGCTTCTCCGCTCCTGTTACTGATCACTGTGAGTTATACGAAGGTCCAGATTACTTAAACCTCAAATTTCAAGTATCAGTACGTTTAAAAGGCTGGACTGCTTGTGAAAACATATCTTCTTCTAAGAGTTTGTTCTGYTTTCATTATTACTACGTCTTTGTTGTAGTCCTATGATCTTTTGAGCTTTGATTGGCTAAAATTTAATAAAGTCAAAATGTATGTCTTAATCATCTTTTTGTGGATTATAAAAGCAATGCCTTCATTCAACAAGGCAGTAATGGTGGGGAGTTAGTTATGGAAGTCAAAGGCAAACTGAGTATCAAGTCCATTTGCCCCAACAGAAAAATTATGCATTCCTTAAACAGAAAATCAGCGTGCTCACCAATCTCACTCAGGTACTGCACTCCACAGAGTGCACACATCTACTGGAAAGTGCCAGACATTTATTGCCACTTGATGGAAGACTAATTTACCTTTAACTGGGTTTCTTACTTGTTCTGAGACCACTGATAAGTCACTTTTCACAGAGTAGAATATGGATGTTTTGATTAATTTATTTGTTAATTATTAATCTATTGCAGCTGAATATTTTCAGCAAGCAAATGCTTTAAAAAAAAAAAAAGAAAGGAAAAGGATTTTTACGTGCTTAACTAATTTGTAACTCTGACTTATAGCCATGCAATCAGAATCTCCTAAATGTGAAATGATGTGTCTCAGTGGAGTTTTAACCTGTAAATAAAATGAAAAGCAATTAATGAAGTAAATTTGTATTCTGTCCTGAGAGAATGAGTCAGGTTTTTTAACTTCCGTGCATGAAAGCTTCTTCAAATGTAAATCAAAATAGGTTAATTTGCATAGCTCAAGAAATATTTTTTCCCTATATTTTTATATTAGATTTTGGAAAAAAAAGACTAGAACACAAGTATCTTAAGTGACATTGAAGAACATGTACGTGTGGGCTCTCTAAATTATCTCTTAATTAGAGACTTTTTATTATTAATTAGAGACTTTTTATTATTATTAATTAGATATTTATTCAAAAGGGTCTTTCTTTCTGCGAAGCCTGTTGGTTTTATATAGGTAACACTTTTCCAAAATTTTACAAAACGCTTCCAAAAAAAAAAAAAATTTTGTATTTTATTTCAATTATCATTGTTATTAAATTTTTGTTAGTTGTAGAGAATTTCTAATTGCTACTTGGCTAGAAAACACTCCCTGAAATCTATTTCCCACTCTGCCATGGACTTTATGCTAATAATTTTTGGAGGCAAAGGACTTAACATTGTTCAGTTAAACCTCATATCACAAGTGTAAATTTGATAGCTATAATTACCCTCATCTTTGTGTTAGTTGTTTGATTTTGCCCTAAATATTCCCAGAGCCAGTGACAATTGAGAGAAGACCTAGGAATCAATTTTATATTCTCAGCTGTTAGCTACCAGCTCCCATTTTATCTACAACACATGAAAGAAGCAGGGGCCAAGTTCACATGTCAAAAGGGAAGGAAAGGTTAAAATGTGGTTAATTGCCAGACATGCTGTGACTGACCTGGGATCACAAGAATGATCATGCGGACATATTCTGGCTAAAACACAGGGAAGGAAGTAAATAACCTGCTTTTCAGCGTGTCTCCCGTCCATTGCAGAGGAGACAGATATAATTCTATATTAGATGCAGGGATTGGCTTGTCATACAATTTGTAGTGTACGTACTGCAGCTCTCCATTGTCTGTCCTCATAAATCCTGACCTTAACTGATCTCCAAAGTGCCATCATGCACTGATTTTCATCAGCAAGACTTCAGCTGTACTTTTCGTTCCAATACTCATCATCTTTTCCTTTTTTTTTTTTTTTTTGCAGAGTTTTATAAGATCCCTAACACACTGCCCCTCACCAGACATCTCTTCCTCATGTGAAGTAATTTGGTGACAGGCCAAATGTCCTTTGTTTTTGATCTGTTGTAATAGGTAGAAAGATATTAAGTCATTTGCAAAATGACACTTGCAGCTCTTGGGGTGAGAAAGTGTACTTTGGTAGCTGATTGCACAAAGTCTGATGAGAATCATTATATTGCAAAGAGAAGGGAAGGAGTGTAACTGAAAGAGTCAAAGAAGATGATAGGATCAATGCTTCACTTTTATTCTCTTCTAGAATCATGTTTCCGTATTTTCTAGCGATTCATAGTTGGTAGTAACAATTTATTGAGGCAGTTAACAGTTAGCAGAAGTTAGAGACGCCTTCCACAATCTCTAGCACTGGGTGAGAGGTTGGACATAATAAAATGGAGAGTTGGGCTGAATCAGCAACAATACTTTTAGCACAGGTTGTACTCTTCTCTTCTTCCTCGCATACTGCAGCAGAYGGTGGAGGTGTGGCTGTTTCCCCTCCTCAGACTCTCTTGGAGCAGTGGTAGGAGATGTAGAATATGATTTTGTTCATGATACAGACAGGAATGACTGATGTGTCTGTTAGGTTATGTGATGTGCGGTCATCTCCGCACATGAGGGACATAGAAAGGCCCAGAACCAGTCAGGAGAACACCGATAACCCATCACAAAAATGATCGCCTTCCCCGCACCACCAGCTCATCCCAGAGGGGTGCCTGCCCCAGGACTGGTGGTATCTGCCACCAYGAGATCATGGGAGAGGCTCTGAGCTACCTCCTATATGAGGGTACCACCTATGGGGACAGGGATGCAGAGGAAGGGAGTTTTGGGATTGTACAAGACTTATTGTGGGATGTTTAAGGGAGCAGACAAAGGTGGGAAAAGGGAGGGATCAAAGTGGCTTGAGGAGGGTCAAGTGTGGTAAAATAGATCCTGGATGAAAGGGGCTGGTCCTGTGTGCACAGGTTGCTGGTCAGTTCCCTTGTCTGGCTGTGCCCTGAGCCTGGTCAGCACAGTCTGTCCTGGCTTCTCATGAAACTCCATTTCCACTACACTCCTAGGTGAGGGGACGCTGCATCTGTGCACACGTGTGTAAGGATATCTAAGCGCTGGCCACTGCAGAGGGCCCCCCTGTGTCCAGGATGCCAGCAACTGGGGAGGGTGAGTGAGTGCGCGCACATGTGTGTGCGTGTGTTTGTGTTGATCTGAGGTGTGTTCACCTCCACTTGGGCTACTGGATTTGGCAACTCCTAGCAGGAAAGCACACACCCAAATGAGGAATGCACTACCYCTACTTATTCTGGAGGTCCGTGAATAGATCCTTAGAGACATGTCTTCAACCTAACTGAATAGTTGATACTGAAGACTATACATAAATACACCTATAGGAAGTACATACATAGATATACAGGAAGAGGAGGAAGAGAGAAGAAAATTCTGCATAATAGCTTGTTYAAGGAAATGGACCTTGGATTTGAGTTCTGCCACTTACTTTATCATTATTCTTCCCAAGAGAACACCAGAAGCCCTGGGAATAGATTAAATAGATTATATTCCTTTCCAATACTTCCTCCATTAAGAAAGTGAGTTTACCTGAACTCCTGTCTGTTCAACAGTGACAAAGTAGGAACTCATTTCTCCAGTAGATTATTCTAAATCTTTATATTCTTTGTGGAAGCATGAATTATTCCAGACTAGTGAAACATCCTTCATAGGCTGTGGATTTCCAGTCTGCRGTGGATTCACATAGTCTGACTCATGCCAAAGTTAAAAATTAGAAAACTAAATAGAAGAGTGGAAAGTACATGAAAATTTTCTTGCAGTACTTTGCCTGAGTGATCATTTCTGCTAGCTCTAGTCAGAACCAAATTTTAAAAAAATCTTTGCTTAATGGCATAAAACTTTTGTACATTCAGCATCCCTAGAGTTACAGATATGGGAAGCTCTGGTCCTAGCCTCTGGGACAGTTCATCTAGGTGATGGAGCTCTGAAATAACTAGAACTTGAACTTTAAACTAGGGCATTCCCTGGCCCTTCTCTAATCTCTCTAGAAGGTGTCTCAGTCAGCTGTTGAAGAAATTATACATAATTAGTAATTAAAGAAATCTCAGTCATTCTCTCTTTCTCCAGGAAAGTGATCGTGTAAGCAGGCCTAGTCCAATGAAGTATCAGAATACATTAATCTTTTCCTGTGGTCATGAAAACAGATTGTGGTTGCACAGATACGGCTTAACATMGTAGGAAATATGACTTTCATTATCTAATTGACTTTGAGATGACCTATTTCTCCATGATAAAAAAGTTAAAACCATATGCACCCTAAACAGTACAAAATTCACCTTTGTACGTCTCTGTATACCTTTGCAAAACARAAGCAGAATGACTTCTGGTAAAGACATGACTGTCAGTGCCAGGTAACACTGGATTCTTTGGGAATTGACTAGTATGAGATTACCCAATCCTGTATTAATCATTCCCTATCCAGTGCTTTGAATTCCATCAGACTCTATAACTTTTCATGACAATCATATTATTCATTTGCAATGTATGATCAAATATTAATGGCAACAATGCTCTCATTTACCATTTTCTTCATCACTTGACTACCTATATGTTCAATTAAGTAGTCTCTTGAACATGGTGAGAAGTCCAAGACACCGGTACATTAACTTACCCCTTAGTAATGTGTTCTCAAYGTCTTTGTAACATCCTAGTATTGTTAAAAGAAGAAAATTTAATATGTACTCTTACTGTAATTGTTAACCCACCTTGAAACTAATAGGTTTTTTTCATTTCTCTCTTTTGATATGTTTCAGTATCACTGATCTCAGCACATCTTAGAGAATTGTTTCCTGCCGCTTAAAGAACAAGAAAAGCACAAATCATTGCTTTTCAAATATCCCCTATGGTTTAATTACATTTGAAGAAAATGTGGATTTAAAAAATAATCTCTAGATTTCTCAACAGATAATAATTGTAATTGATTATACCTTGGAATAAATATGAACTTTTTATAGTAACATTTATTCTTGAAAAGTTTAAGCAACAATTATTATTTATAAAACATGAAATCCTGTGAGAGGTACTGTATGTTACTCAAATCTTGCTGAAGATACAGAAATAACAGCCTCTCTCTTATCTGCATAGATGCAATCTCTTTGGTTTTTACTACACTGGATACAGTGTATAATGCAAAATTATTGTCTGAAAAAGTTATGGCAATTAGTCTAACTGTTATCTAGGAGAGATCCATACAAATAGTATATTGAGGTCTCAAAGCAAAATTGCTGCATATATGCTTTGGTTGCACTATGACAAGCCACCATTTTATCTTTAAAGATTTTGGTTTTATGACATTTGTGATGTAAGTTAGTCATAAAGATTATACACAGAGACAAAAGCACCTTGAAAACTCTTCATTTCAATGGAACTTCACCTAGCAATTCCATTAACTGTGCTGCTTATGTAGATGTAGGAAAATCAAGAATTCAAGGCATTCCCGTGTGGTACAAGAAAATGTAAATTCTTACTGTTTTGCGCCTTGCCAAGGCAATTACACGCCATGAATTGAATTTCAAGGTTGACCACCTCTTGCATTTCTGTCAGAAGTGCTTGGATATTTGTTGTTTATTTTTTAAAACTAACTCTTGAAGTTCCTGGAGTCTAATACTTATATAAGAACTTCTGCTTTGTTTTCGAAACCTTTGGCTTTTAGTTCACCAGACTGTAGCAAAAAGTTTGAGCAGCCAATCCCTGTTTGAAACAGCAAATATCCATTTGGAACAAAGAATCTATGCTTACATACAGACCTTTAAATTGTGTGATTTGAGAAATCAAGTTTTATTATTTTGAAAAAAAAAAACATTATTTTATTATTTGGTTGTTTTGCRTACAATGTGGAGTCTATGGAACACTTGCATAAGCAAACGTTYGCCAAAATAGATAAAGGTGTGACTGCAGCAGGATAAACTAGACTGTGACATGTATATCTCATGACTCTATCATGTGCTTCTTGAAAGTGTTTATGAATCATACATAGAGCGGCAGCTAACTACAGAGCCTAGACAAACAGTTCAGAGAAGTTTAAAAAATATCCAGAGAATTAATAAATAATTAATATTAAATAATTAATCCAGAGAAGACCAAATACATGATAACAATCTTAATTCAAAATAGCAAAATGTTGGGCATAAAGAGGAAATGGCCTTAGTTTTGAAAAAGGAATATTTCACTCRTAGACAGACATTCTTTAAAGAAAAGGCTGCAGCATTTTATGTTGCTATCCCCAGTTATTTGATTTCACCTCTCTTCTAGGGAGTAATGTCTCATATCAGAGCAGCCAGACTGGAAGTATGAGACCTTCTCAGATACTCCAGAAGCTTAGTTCCAACTACCTCTCAGAAGGGTATCTGCAATTTTTTGGAAGGCGTTTAATCCAATCAGAGTGTCTCCTTTGAGGGAGCTGCACTGTTTCTTTATCTATTAGTTCGAACAGATAAGCCCCGGTAGATTTAGTTATACCCAAGAGTCTACTTTGTTCTGCTGTTGGAAATGCACCACCTCCTTAAAAAGGCAATATTGAAGAGTCTGTGCTTTAACCTCCCAGTCCCCACTTGTGCACATTAGGCTGAACTGCTATGAGTCTGTGCTAAGTCTCTGGGCATCTGGACTGAGAACACCTTAAACTGCCACAAGTAATCTGCCCAGGCTCCAGGTCCTTTAAGTCTTTTAGCAATTACATTTATTGTAATAGCAGTTCTAGATAGACACAGCTCAGGTTGTATTTTCAGGCTTTATTTTGCTACATTGAAAGGCAGAAGAATTTTCTTTTTGAAGCAATAGACGTTTGACCTTATCCTGCTGCCCAAGAGTCTGGACTTAGGTGCAAGCTTATAACCACCCTGGGGACAGCAGACTTCTTGGAACCCATGACCTGAACACAAGCCTCATGCAAGCGGCCTCACCTCAGGCTTGCTTGGACTAGGGCTCTGGCTCACACATTTTCTGCCCAACGCTGACACTCTTTCATGGCTCCAGCCTGGCATCATGTGCAGCTGCCATCAGATCTCTTAATTTAGTCACCAGCTGGTATGGGAGGGTGGCAGAAGAGGAGTTTGCTGTGTAGCATTGCAACTAAGTGCTCTATCTTCTTCTGCGGTTCACACTAAAAGGGGCCAAATGATACCCTTCAGATGTCTTGAGGTACTGTGCATCCTCACTATTGTATGACTTGGTGTCCTGGATGGCTCTTGTCTTTTAAAGAATGCTTTGTTGTGTGTGGAAAATGAGGAAAGTTGAGAGATCTSGTATTTCATGGTCTTACACTCAGAACAGAGATACAGAGACAAACTGTCTCTAATCTCCTTCTCAGTATGTAAGAKTTCCCTTTAGCGTCTTTATAAAAAATGCATATATATACTTATGCCAGAGATGGCAATTTTCTATCTTCTTAGGCAGCCTTCGGAAGTTGGAATACATTGTTTTTTTTTTTAAAAAAAAAACCCTTCAAAATAACTGCAAAACTTCTTTTAAGACACATGTAAAGACAAGAACTGTGAAGATAATGTCTTCATTAAAAGCATCTATTTTTCAACAATAGTACACTTACTTTTTACTTATTTCTCATATGTGTGAGGAAGTATTTCCACAGGACTTCCTGCTAAGTGGCATTTTCCCTGTTCTGTCTGTAATGTTGTGTGTATTGTGAGGAGGGGAATGAAATGGTTGATCCAAATTTCAATAATTTCAGAAATCACTGATTTTCTACAAGCTTCCTCCTTTCCCTCCCCCTCCACCCCTACCCAAGGTATTATTTGTTTAAGAGCACTCTGCAAATGAAAGTTTAGGATTTCATTGTATTTTTATACTAGCTCTTTAAACAATTCTGCAATTATTACATTCTGGTATGTGAGTGACTCAGTATTATCTCTTAGGCTTATGGGATCGTTTTCCCCAATCAGCGCTTTTATATAACAAGCTAGTGAAATTAGAAATCTGATTTGGAAAATGTGACTACATTATCTAAAACTTATACACACTTTTGTATTGCTTCAGCTTTTTAAGTCCCAAGGGAACTGACAGTGATTAGGATCTATTTCTAGTGAAGCTACTGTTGGGAATAAGGGTGGTTTGAATAAGTGAATCAACCTTATTATGACAGAAGCTCCAATAGAGATGTGCRTTACAGTATATTGCTTTCTGCTYTTGAAACCACATGAAACCTTTGCATAAGTATTCACAGTTCTACATGGACTAACCAAATGGAGTACAATAAATAAAAYAAAAAATTCAAAAGCTAATAATCTTTCCYRTTTCTGTTCTCACTGCAATGTYACACATTCAAAGCAATGTTTTTGTTCTTTGTGTAACCAGGATTGGTATAAACCTTTAGCAATGTTTTCTTCTTGTGAATATCTGAACCTCCATATTTAAAAATAGATCCCAGTTTTGCACAGGATTCAAAAAGTGCAGCATAGGACTGAACTCTCCCTACTAAAGGCTAAGGTAAAAAATCGCTCTGCATGAAAGAAATGAGATTTAAGTTTTGTTCTCCCATTTTTTATGTTATAAGGGGGGCTAGACCTCAGGGAAACACAAACAGGACAATATTCATAAGCATACATAACACAGTTTGCATGTTTCAAAATGAAGTAATTATTTCAGCTATTCTAAAACAACTTAAGCCTGGATGACTGGGAGTAGGAAAAAGGAAAAAAAAAAAAAAAGTCAGTGGAAGTAGGACTTCAAAGGATCTGAGGCTGAGGCTACTGAGCTTAATGACTAAGCAAAAGCGTCTGGAAAGGAGTGGGCACAGCCTGACATGGATATTAGGCCAGGAATGGGGGTTCTGAGGGATAAGGTACGTTATTCAAAACAGAACAAGATTAATGGGACTGGATCAGACCACAGGTTGTCTAACCTACTGGCTTGATAGTAGCTAAGAGTGTCTCCTAGAGAAAAGCATAATCTTAAGTGAAGAGCAATCTCTTTGCTAGCACATGATGCCACCTTGCAGCAATCAACATGTTATCTCTGATGCATTTCTACCACTATGTTTAACAGTCATCAATATATATATTTATATAAATTATTTTTACCTTCCATGCATTTCTGAAATCTCTTTTCAAAACTAATTATCCTTTTTCCCAAACAATGTCCTCAGACAATTAGTTTCACACTGTAATTATTATGTCCTTCTCCACACTATAAAGGATGTAATAAACTTCCATCATATTCCTCCTCAACTGTCTCTTTCCTAAACTGAATGTACACAATCTGCTGCATAACTATTTTTGTGGAAGTTRTTTGCATATCTGTTTGAACTCCTCTGCTCTTTTGTCAGTTCTGCCATATTCTTTTACAATTGTGAGGACCAGAACTGCAATACTCAAAAGGCGTCTGCCCCATGACACAATGGCACCTTGATATTTCCTACTTTCTGAACAATTTGCCAGGTAGGGACAGGGAAATGGAAGATGAGTGTGTAGAGGAAAGGACAGCTGAAGAAGGAAGGATAAGTATCCTGGTGATGAACATGATGTAGAAGGGTAAGGAGCAAGTTATTCTCCATATCCAGTTGTGGACATCATATTGAAAATATAATTTAACAGCACATTATATAGTCTTTTACTCAGGAGTCTACACCTCTACACCTATTTTAAATCTGTTGCTAGCTCAGATGCTGATTTTGAAAGGCCTGTGAGAAGGGGAATTGTGAKAGGATCTACATGGAAGGAAATAAGAATAAGGATATACTGAGGAYTTTTCTAAGGAGAGAAGATCCTTATATAGGTAATTTAATACAGTATGTAGGCTAATTTTGACTGTTAAGAATATTCAAAGAAGCCRAGATGCCAGCCAAGATATCAAGCAAGTGTGATGGAGTTTTTCTTTCACTTAATTCCTATCCATCTGCCTATGAAAGAATACAGACAACCAACAGGAAACTAAATCTTTCACTTATATGCAAAGACATTTATACATAAGTGCCTAAGCCACAGTCTCCAATGTGAGTCAGGATGACAATAACTCAGTATCATGAACAACTGATACTGTAGTCATTTTGTAGGCATGTGAAATAAATTAAAGAGTCTCTTTCATTGCTAATTGACAGATACCCAAACCTCATGTTTCTTTGCTATAGCTGATGCAATTGGTAGCTGACATGTGATGGAATACTGGTTTCTCTAACCGTGGAATAAGATCACAGAGGTTCAGGGGTAATATTTAAGTCTTAGCAGCCGTGGTAGGGAAGGAGTTCAAGTTGAACTACTATGAAGCATTTTCCAAGGAAGACTAAGGCAGCTGACAGGAGTTAAGTGAAAACTAGTATTGCATTGTCCCATGGTGCGGTGACTCTAGTCAATTTAGTAAATACTAAATAGCATTTTTTTGATGCACTAGTTGTTTAACTCTTCTTTCATGGCTATATTTTAAACACTTCTTTTCCAGATAAAGTTTCACAATATCGGCGGCAATCTTTTTCATTCTTCCACCAAAAAGGCATTCAAAACAGTTATATTCACATTTCACAGGAACTTTAACAATTTGGGATAATTCATTTTAAAACAGACCCTTTGAATATTATATCATTGTTAATGTCACATACAGCATGCAGCAATGACTGATCAGTCTGAATTATGAGTCTCACTGATTTGGCAACATCTAGAAGAGTCCCTAGTAAGTATGACTCAAGCATACTGTGGATGGAGAAAWAGTGTCCTCTACTACCACACAGACTATAGTTTTCAATGACTGATACTTACTGAATCATTTTATATAGTACCCTCTTTTATGGTTTAATATTTTTAGTAGTATCTAACATTTCAGTCAGCTTATCTGTGTACATTAGCTCATTGTTTTAACCACACCTTTTCAGAAGAGGAGGGCCAAGAATACTTTATATTTAAGTACAGTTTGTTTTCCACAATATATAATAAGATTTTTTTGTTTTGCTTTGCTTGTTTTGTTTTATTTGTTTTGATCTATGTAAAATACGGAGTATACTCTTAACTCTTCCAGGCTCTTTCACATGTACTGTTTCATATGTCCTACGTATTATATTTCTGAAGTAGAATTTTTCTATGATTTTAAGGAACTATTTTAGAGGACTCAAAAAGTTACAGAATAAAGGAGATGAGAAATATAGCAGGAAATTTATCTGTTCTCTAAATATTCTTCTGTTCATATGTCCACAAATCCTATTCTTTCATGGGTTGCCATTGTGAAGTGCTGTCTTTGTACAGATAAAGGCAATGTATATGAAATTAAGTGACTTTGCTCTCCTAAGGCTGCCAGTAGTAACTGGATTAGCTGAGAACCATTTTGTTATCTGTTTTTCTCATGACCCACCTACCTTTTCCTTTTCTTTTTCTTTTTTTTTAATTTCAGTTCTTCTTTCTTTTAAAAACCTTCTACTCCCAAGATATGTGTATTTCCCTTAAGTATTCCTAATGCTTGCTTCAAAGTGCATATTAAATTCATACAGAAAAGAAATATAGTTACATAAGAATATGYGAACATAATAAAAGAATCAGCTGTTTTAAAATGTATCTCATAAACGAAGCTCTGTTGAGAGAGGGAGGAGGGAGGAAGCAGAGATGTGAGTCTATCAGCCCTGGGGAAAAAGTGGACTAAATTAAAAAGGCAATTAAGAAATGCTGAACCTCTGCCTTGTCAGAGAGCTCCTATGGTAGATAAAAGTGTGGCAAAGAAGAGCATACTCATGCCCATTGTTTCAGAACAGTAATGTGTGTCCTGCTTGTAATGCTGTTGTTTTAAACGTATCTCATAGTGTTTCCTTTCTTCTCTGTGAGCTCAGCAAGCACAGACAATAGACAAGACATTTTTTGGCAGAAAGACAAAGGACACTTTGCCTCAGCTACTAACAAATTGCTTTCATTAAGAACAAATGGTCTTGGAGTGTTTTTGTGCCGTATAATCTCCACAAGATGTCAAGCCCAAACGGTAACCCAGTGTTTTCCCTGAACAATGAAGTAATAGCTAGGTGGAGGCAAATACAGTTTACTTTGAACGGGTTGTATGGTCCTTACTGTTAGATGAGTTCAGTCTGTGTATGCATGGGTACAAGAACATACGTTCTCCACCCCGTAAATAAGTAAGTATGATTATACTGCAACTCTTACAGGAACTGTTTGGGACTTGAATAAGGCTGACAATATTAWTTGGTAGCATAATTAGAAAGGTGATTTTCTCAGATACACTACTATTTAGCAATATCCTCATTCCCGTTCTTAAGTGCTTTAAAGAGTGCCTTTAGAGATGTTACAGAGATGTTGTACAGCAGCACTTGGCTGTCCTGTCAGCATTCCTAGTAAAATTTATATTTTCAGAAGCTCTATTCTTTTAAAATATATTGTCTACTCCTTCTTGTGAAAGAAGCGTTCAGCTGATATGCAAACTCAGTTTCTAGTAGATAAAATGAGGTGAAAAGATTGTCACTGAACAGTTACAAAATATACTTTTTTCTATATTTTTTCCCTCCCCTTATTGCCATTTTTTAAACTCAAAGTAAAGATATTTATGTTTCCAATGAGGAAATACTGCCATGTTATGACATGATGTGGTTTGAGGATGTTTTGATTTAGAAATAACTACAATATGGTCTTTAATATTTGAAAAATTGGTCTTGATTATGTGTTCTCTCCTCTGTTCATAATATTATTTTATGAGTTGTTTTACCACATTGTATCTTCACAGTTGTAATCTTCAGTTGTAAATCTTTATTTTGAAAATTCAGTATTTTGTAAAATCAGTTTAGGTTTCCATTCTGTATTTAAATGATGTCTGGATAAAAAATTGGTTGGGCAAGGATATTTAAAACTCCCATTGTCTCTGCTAGACAGGTCTAAATGCAAATGCTGCAGAAAGAGGAGATGGGGTATTAGAGACTGTGAAGCCAGAAAGCCAGATTCAGCAGCATCAAAGATTATATCTTCTCTTTCTGCCAATATCAGATTTTTGGAACAAATTAAGAAAGAGATGGTTTACTGTGCACCAATGTGTGTTCTGTATTTCTGCTCACAACGCAACTGGTATACATTGCATAGCCTAGGGTTAAGTCTGGAGTTTTTCAACTGAATGTTTTTTATTGTTTCTACATCCCTCTGTAGTAGTATATTTTATGATTGTGTTATTAAGGAACCAGGGAAAAACAAAAATAATCAATCATATTGTCAGGAGAAAAGGAAATAAAGTACTTAATTTCATGAAGAGTAAGTAAAAGAATTWAAAAAAAATCATAATACATCCCATCTCAATTGCAACTGAAACTTAAAAGAAAGGGAGAAGGGATCCTGGTATGTATATATATATTTTTAATGACCATCAGATGATAGGCCTTATCTGTTGAAAAGGTAAAGGATAAATCTATTTTTAAACCACAGAACTCAGCAGGAATTTATATGAAAATGCAATGATAATACCCCAAGGCCAGAAAATGAAAACAGGAATATAATTTCAATGCATACAAGCCTCAGAAGACAGTCTATGAGTGGCAATCTCAAGAAATCAAAGAGAAATTACAAATTAGAAACAGCAAAAGCAATTATGATCTTTCTGAATTCTGAACTTGAAGTAGAAGAATGAATCCTTTTTGGACAGAAGAGGAGGAAACATTTCCTCATGTTGCTTTAGGTTGAGAAAGATCTAGTAAATCTCCAAGATGATATAAAAACTTGACTTCAGCTGAGATAGCTGCGTGGTATGGTAACTTGGGGAAATGTAGCTGCATACAAACTGCTTCTAAATTAAACTTGATGTTATAAAGTCACTTAACGTCTCAGTGTATCTCAGCAATCAGCCACCACACTGGTATAATGTCCCTTGGAGACAAAGGAGTCTTCAAAGTCATCAAAATAAATGCCTGTCTTTCACAGGAAAGTACCTTAGGACAATAGAGTGGTTGAAATGTTTGGGAGTTATTTCTTTTTCTCTATAGGGATCAAGAGACTGAGCAGAAGAATTTCCACAGGAGAACTGCCAGTTCCTCTGCTTAAGACCTTGAAGAGGAGGAAGAGATAAGAAAGAAGCCAAATTCTTGGAACGAAAGGGAACCTTTAGGACTAACAGATTCATCAAGGCAGGACAAGGAAAGAGGAGCTGGGGGACAGGGAGTGCTGGGTCAAGGAGGACTCGACAGCCTGAACTTTTGCAGCAGAGATCCAAAGTAGGCTCTGAAGGCTGGAAGGAAACAAATACGAACTCCACTTCAAACAAACAAACAAACAAAACCRTTCAGTGTTGATGTCTGAGGCAGAGCTTTGTGTAGACGTTTTTGTTTTCCTCTGTTAGTGTGTCATTTGTGCTCGAATACTAAGTAGGCAATAATTGTGTTAAAAATCCGGACCAAACACTATCATATTTATCTGAAGAACTGTCAGTTAAAATGCCTGTGGCATAAGAAAGGGTTTTGTTTTGTTTTGTTTTGTTTTGTTTTGTTTTTAGCGTTTATTACAGCCAGAGATAATTGGACTGTGAAGCCAAACTCTTTGCAACTTTGCCAACACACTCTAAGTTAGCGTGACTCTACAGTCCTGGGGAGTTTAGCCTTTGTCTCATGTTTTCAGCAGGGGACAACCATTTTCCTTGCCAGTCTGTTCAAGCGTCTCTCCCTCCCAAAGAATGTAGTCTTTGTAGCATGCATCATGCATGTAGTATGTAGAATGTAGTCTCTTTACGGAAATTGACTTTAATCCTGCTACCCAGAACATAAAAAATAAAAAAWWAAAAWWAAAAAAACCAGAAAAAATAATGGAATATCTTTCCCCTGAAGYATTTCGTACTGTAAACAGTAATCTTTGGTATTAAAGATTGATGGTAGACATGGTATCAGTCCACTGWCTTTGTCTTTATAAGCTATGGATCCCAGCCAGCAGAAGTCAAAAAAATTTGAAAATAACTAGTATTGACTTGCTATTACTTCCTTAAGAGATGACTAGACAAAGTTTAGAAGTTTACTTCGATCGTTTATTTCTGATGTATGTGTGATCAGTGCAATGGCAGTTCACTAGAGATTTGTCTTTGTGATATGCATTTGCATCCATAGTAACAATATTCCACTGCTTTTTTTTTTCCTATCTACAAAAGATTTGTACAACCCTTGGAATATTAAAGAGTTTATAGTCATCTGTTAATCTATACTTCTGGCTTCAGAACTCAAACTTTCTAAAAAGAACTATGCTAGGAATTAAAGGTGGTAATACTCCTCTGTGCTGCTCACTGGAAATAATTCTCTAAACCTCTTATGTGAAAATCAAAACACAGCCACTGAGGTAGTGATCTGTGTGATCTCATATCGGTATGATATGAGTTAGTGATCTCATATAGTCTGGACTACTGGATTTTTTTCCCCGTATTCCTTAGATTTTTGCAGTTGGCTGCCCTCTTCAATTATCTAGRTTTCCTAAACTTCTCTTCCTAAATGGAGAGTTGAAGAAAACACATTTGTCTTTCAGCATTTGTTACTTGCTCTGTTACTCAGGGTAATTTGCAYTAATATTAATTAATAACATAACCATCTTCTATGGACATTATTGCGTGTTGTCATTCCCAAAGAAAAAATAAAAGTGGTATTTTAAATTTCTACCATGGAATATCTGAATAAAATAATCATTGGAACATCACCACAGCTTCGGAATTATTGTTTTAGATTCTGAGCATTCAACAAGATCAAACTGCACAATTACACTCATTGTACATCTAATGAGATGGATTTTTTTTTAAYGAAAGTATAGATTGTAGAGAATAAGAAGACAGTGTAAAAGGGTGGCAGTATACCTCAATTGTGTTCCTGATCATACAGCAAGGTTTCCCCTCACACTGAAAATATTTAAGGTGATAAGTCATCACCTCAAACATCATCATCTTATAATCTCTTGAGAAGGACAAATGAAAGACAACTAAGAGCCAGAGTTTGCCAAAAATGCAGAATCGTCACACTACTGTATGACAAGTCAAATGTGGAAGCCAAGACCTATACTTGATCATTTGATTACCATCATAAGCTTCAAATAGAACGTGGCACTTTCTGAATTCATARCTCTGAAATACATGTCAATAGAAGGAAGTCTGAGCCAAAGAAGTTTTCTACACTCATGCCYGAAACAAAATAAAATAAAAAGTTATATTTTCAAGAATCATGGAAGACTTGCRACTAAAAAGTGATGAAGAAACAGTGAAAACAGATTTCAGAGGAAAACCTAGCAGCCTGTAATATAATTTGCCTTGGCAGCAGAGATGAGCAATGCTCTCCAGCAGATAAGCTGCACTCAGATTCCCAAAGCTGTGTGTGGCCATAAATGGCAARTGCAATCTTGATGAGAGATAAAAGCACTAGCTCTTTCCCCTTCAACATCTTGGCAATCCTTTTGACTTATTATGCAAAAATTTATTTAAGTATTGTAAAACTCCTGGAGCATGAAACTTGAGATTTGTCTTAATATAATGATTTCACTAGGGGTATGTCAAGAGTGAATATGATTCACTGAGAACTGAGGAAAAACTATGAATTATTATTGGTTATTGAATGTCATTTAGTCAAAATTGGTTAATAGTAAGTAGCTTTGTCAGAGCTTTTAGCAATACTGTTTTTGTACAGCATTTTAAATTCTGAATTAAAGTTTGTAATAATGGCCAAAATTCCATTTCAGACAACCATTTATTTTTACTACATTACGGTAATTGAAAAATTAGAAWCTTAAAGAAAATAATGTCAGTATTATCACTTTTCTTCAAATGCTGATCTGAAATTTTAAAGGAACAAGAGGTGAAATAAATGAATACTGGTAAGCTCTTACCGTTATAGTGGTGATTCAGTGAAGATTTTGTGCTGTATTTTTGCATAGAACATAAATAAATGTAAATGTAAATGAAAGGCTAAAAATGCTTCTTCAGATAGTATTAGTTTAATATTGCTTATTGCTGCTGATTTCATAGTGCTTATTCTACTGTACACAGAACACCTATTTCCGAGATTTTTAACATTGCAGAGGTACATAAACTTAAGCAGTCAGAAGAAAATGGAGTTTGTACTCATTACATTATATATATATATGTACATATATACATATATATATATATAAACAGAGCTGTAYAGTGCAAATGTTGAACTCCTCCTGGTGACTCCACCTGTTTTAGTCCGGCAAGGGGCACTTTTTTAGATTGAGGTCTATCTGTGTGCCTGCTTCTGACCTCCTCACCATGGAAGTCCATTTGTGCGTACGAGCCGCTTGCCGCACTTTGCCATGCGGGAACCAGCGAGCCTGGCTCCGTGGTTCCCCTGCCAGCCACAGTCCAGACCTGAAAAGTGACAGACTCTGACAGCAAAGCTCTCATGCCTGCATGGAAAGGTTATACAAAACTAGTTGCAGCTGTATAAACAGACCCATGCACGCCCAGTGCTGCTTTGTCACAGGCAGTGCTGAGAAATAGCTTGGCACAGATGAAAAGGGCTGCAGAAGACAGCCTCGCTCGAGGACCGTGATCATCTGGAAGATGTACATAGTGCACAGTTGTTATTGGAGAGGATAGGAATGCTACTTATGTGCTAAATCAGCAGAAAAATCTATTTTTTTCTTCTATTCTCCTGCAGATTTCCTCTCCAATCTGAGTCCTCAGGGGAAAGAGGTAGACGAAATGGATCTTCATACACCTAAAAGTTAAGAAAAACAATGCCTGTTCCCGAAAGAAACCAGCAGACTTCAAAGAAGTCACACGAAAGAGGACAGTTCCTTCATTAAACTTTTTTGATTATTTGGGATATCCTCAGATGACAGGCACCTGAGGTACAACTAATTCAAGTTTTTTTTCTGGAGCCTTCTAGTATACTTCATCCTAAATTCTCTAAAATTATGTTTCATTATTAATTGGAGACTATTAACTGTTTACTCAAAAAAATACAAGACATGACACCAATTAAATAGAAAAAATGGAAAAAAAGCTTCCTCTAAATTGCTATTCACCAGAGAGTAATGGRCCTGAAGCTTCTGGTTTTACCAACTGAAATAGCAAGATGTGGCAGCTAGACAGCATGTTCGTGATAYTGGCCAAGTTCTAACTTTTGCAAGAAATATGAACTGTTATATACATGAACTGTTTAAACTGTTTGTACTTCTCACATGTGAAGAGTCTGGAGTACAATGCTTCACATCTGGACACATGTAGAAGAGTACAATAAACATAATTTCAAAGGAAATACAGAAAGCAACCTTAGGGAATCCTTTGATAGGTTGCAATTATTATTTAAGAAAAATAGGGCAGATAGCTGAATAAGTAAATTTTTTAAAAAACTTCCATCTTCTTACTTTTTTTTTTACTGGTCAAGATAAAATATAATTGATCAAAAGGAGATAGGTCATTTCAACATGCTATGCTTTGCAAAGAAAGGAGAAACCTATTCATCAATAATGTAACTTAAGAAGCTTCTGGTACTGGTCATAAACTGTTAATGCACTCTTTATGTTAGAGTAGCATTTTTTWAAATTGTGTCAGCAGTCCTGAGAATAGATCTTTGGGTCCCATTTGCACCAGTGAGGAACCGTCCCTAACTGAAGAAGATTTGGAATCTTATTAGTATTTCCTCTTTGGTCTATATAATACTCTGACCAGTAAACCAGATAATTTGAGCATGGTTAAACCTTTTGATTGAAGAGCTAACATACTTCCTCTGAGGGCTCTGTGGTTTGGAAGACCTCAGTCTGGACATAAAAAGATTTTCTGTTTCAGTAGGGACAGCCCACTGTTTTAATAAAATGGAAAAGCCTTGAAAGGTAGAGCAAAATTAATGGAAACATTTTAAAGATTAAAAAAAAAAAAAAAAAAAAAAAAAGTTCTCCACCCTTACATTTAATTTTCCTCTTTTTCTTTACTTGGATCCAGCTCAAACTAGGAGTAAGGTACAAAAATAATATTAGAGAAAATTGTCAAGAGATTTTGAAGTTAATTTTGAACACTTACAATTCGGATTTAAGCAAGCATACTGAAACTGTCATTCCTCCCTATTTGAATTATACAAGGCTCTCTTGTTAGCAACTTATACTCCCTTTATTTTTAATACTACTAATAATAAAAAGRTAAGGTCTGTCCAGTCATCACTATTACATTTTTTTCTTATAGTTCTAATAATTTCTGCTCACTCAAGACCTTTGTAACAGATATCATTACAATCACATTAGAGTACTCTAAATATAAGAGTACAACACAGTACTAATAGGAAATAAGCAAATATTCTTAATCAGTCTTTCCTTGAATTTACTACGCAAATGCAAGCTGAATAGTGGGAAACAGTGAATAAAGAAATCATTCCTTCACTTCTGTCCTCCACTGCTATTAGATTAACTGAAGTCTGGCAGATTAGCAATGGCTGTTGTTATCCGTTTGGTTGCAGAGCTTTTTGATCACTTTATAGGTTTTTCTATGGGGTCTTGTATAAGGCAGGATCCAATTCTCAGTCTCATTTGAATATTTCACTTAACTGTCTGCCCATTTGGTATACTATGTTGGTCTTGATGTCTCCAATAGTATGCTGTAGTTTTGCAGCTTTTTGGTCTTTCATGCTATCTGAAGTTTATGGTTTGTAATGTTCTTCTGTAATAATCTGTTCAAGTGACATATGGGTACTTTACTAGAGACCCACATTTCATATATAGAATAGTCTTGAGAAAGTTTTGTATCCAGTTGTAAAATTTCTGCTTGTCTGTCCTCCAAAAAAAGCTTCTAATTTTATTTTATTTCGACAAGGAACAGAGGTTACACCCCAAAATACCATTTTTTAAATAGTGTTTTCTTAATCATATATCTATAGCATGCTGTAAAAGCTATATTTCAGTTCATATAGAATCCAGTTTGTCTGAACTTAGTCTGTAATTGAGGTTAATGCAACCTTGCATTTGGAAAGATTAAATCTAGAATGAATATGAATTTAAAAAATCTGTTAATAACCAGTTTTCAATACTGAATTTTATTTAATTGTAAATTATATTGAAACTTTGCATAAGCAGTGAGATGATAGAGTCAAGACTGAGGAATGCATTTTTCTAATTCAGTTATTAGAGAACTTCAAACTGAATCAGGCTCTCCGACAGCGTTCATTTACTGTTAATATCATTCCTTCTCTAACATCCTCTTTTTCCCTCCACTTCATTCCCCTCCCAGAATACAGAGAGGGAAATAATCAGGACCTTTGAAACACTGCAGGGGATTGCCCACTGCGTTGTCAAAATTGAATAACTTCTGCCAATGACATTTCTGTTTCTCAAGAGCCTACCTCCCCTTCGGTATGAGATTATATAGAGAGTTTAGATTAAAACTAAATGCAGAATCTTTGTAAAGGTCATTCTGGTAAGGCTGGTGTACGTTTTAGGAGTGAAAACAGCACAGTTATGCTTTCAGGGGAAAAAAAAAGCATAAAAAAATCTAGCAAATTAATTCAAATGTGTTAATCTGGAAAGTTTAGATAGAACAAAAGTGAACTACAAAACCTACTTGCGTTCTGCTTTATGGCAGCTTACTGCTGACAACAGAAATGTCACTGGATGCCATCGTCCTTGGAGTTYGTAGAGTTACAAGGATATTACATCACCTAGCAACAGAAATATCTATTCAGGATACAAGGCTCAAACGCATTCTTTTAATGTGTTGTAGATCCCCCAGGATATACACAAGTAAACTGCCATAGAAAACCGCATGGTTTGCAAGGCAGTCTGTTTGTTTGTCCTTGATGTATCAGTGCTTTTTGCTTGGAAGTCTTTGACCTTTTGCTAGCAAAACTGATAATAGTCTCCTTGTTATTTCATTTATGCTCTTATTTATTTATTTTCAGGCTGAAAATCTATACTTAGAGTTTCACTGTTCCTGATAGGACTGAAAGAGCCCAGCGATCACAGTGCAGATCATGCCAGCCAGCTCATTCTCCTGTCTCCAAAATGAGAGTTTTCTTGCGTTTTAGTACTTTTTTATATTAATAACCAGAGCTGGGAAACAGCAAGGCTACTCGCTTGTAGGAAATCTTTTTATTTATTTATTTATTTRAAGAAGTATTGAAATTCTCAGCAAACTGTACTTTATCAGCCTAGCTCCCTCTCAGAAACATCATGCTTATGAGTTTTTCAGCCCACATCAGTCTAACATTCAGTTAGGTAGCTAACTGAATAGCTCTTTAGGATTGCCATGGTCACTTACCCTGCGATCAGATCCTTCTGTCCCATCTGCCCCAAGGCCATGGACCCCACAACTTTCTAGGTTCAGGGCAAACCCACCAGGACTGCAAAGAGTTCAYCAGATCAGCTGAAGTAATGAAATGATTATGTGGGGCGGGATCTATACAACTGAACTGATTGTGGAAACCCATGAAAATCCCCACTCTGGACAGATTTTAAACAGAAATTCAACATTTTTCTTCTGTTTCACCTCTCTCATCCTTTGTAGTCTGCAGCTAGCTCTACCCTATAGAATACCACAGATGATACAAGATAAATTCTAYTCTTTAACTTCCTCTGAGTAACTTTTAGGCTATTTTTCAGCTAGTCTATTTTTAACATCACTGAGCTGGAGAGTGTGTATCTGGGGCAAAATAATCTGCCTTTTCATGACTCAGGAGTGAGTTCTGATTTTGCTATGTAATTCTCTGAATGCATCTCTTCTCTTAGTGCTTTAGTTCCCAGCCCAACAAGYAAAAATAGTAATACTTCAATTGCCTCTACTTCTTTAGGAACAACATCTTCAAAGTGGTTAAATATGGTTTGAAATCTTCCCATAAGMCTGAAGTTTTAAAAGTCTAGCCTAGGTTTGTTGTTGTTTCTCATACTTATTCCTAATTGATAGTTCTATCATCAAAAGTTACARTGTAGCTAAAGCCAAAGATGAACTGAAGGGTAATTTCAATGGAAAGACTAAAAGCTATGCAGCTTCATAGCGACCCATCAAGTGACAGGGAAAATGTAAGCTTTATTAGGTATTTTAAACTACCCCAGTCCTCTTAGAAATCCACATCAACATGGAGTTGTAGCAACGACGAGGTTCAGAAGAGCCTGCACTAGGGGATTCTGGTATCTRTTGGAGCCTCCAGTGTAGTAAATATATGTTCTGTTCCACACGAAAAAGAACAACAGAATCCAACCCAACAGCTGTAGTTGGTTCTGTCATTTTGTATTACTTTTTAAAAAATATACCAASCATAACCAAGCACTGAGCATCAGAAAGCTATCATAAAGGAGCAAAATTATAATTGTCAGATATTTAGTCTCTCAGACCTCAAAAGCTACAGTTAGTCTGGGAAGTGTAATTATTCTACCCTTCTCATAGCATTTGATAATAAAAATAATAAATACTGTAAGTTTACTTTATACCCAGGATTATATTATAGTGTAATCATATGGTAGATAAATATGTCAAAAACAAGACTAGTTTTCCAAGCCAAGCACACAAATGTTGCTGTCGGCTAACATACCTCCAAGTCCCTTGGAGACAACTAGCTGATATATCAAAGAATTCTCAAAGACTCATTATTAATACACCAAAGCAATATAAATTCAGTGAAACAATCAGAGGACATTAATAAAAGGCAGTTTTATGACTACTTCGGGCCTTTTCCTTATCTGAGATAAGTCAAGGCAAATTCCTATCATATCATATTTTCTTGCTGTGGAATAACACTTTTTGTGGGGAATTAAGAGGCCCACTTAGCTCTTTTKTGTAACTCATTTAAAATAACCCAGATTAATGAGAGTCTGTCTATTTTACCCTTRTAGAAGATGATAAATATTAAGAATCATCATTGAAGCCATTCAGCTGTCCATTAATAATGCATTAGTAAATATCATATGATCAGGTTTCACTGAAGTATGTTTTTTACATCAGYTTGAAGCTGAGCCAGTGTTAGCTTAAATATTAGCAATATTTCATTCATGAAAGGTAAGATTCCTGGCAGCTTCTACATGGGAGGCAAAAGGTAGATTTTTTCTCCTTGAGATTTTCAGAAACTTCCTAAGGATTTTTTTAAGAACTAAGACTTGCTGATACAAAGCCTATAACTTTGCCGATTGTAGATAACTTTCAGACAGACTCGATTAAAAATTAAAAAAAAATCTACAAAATGTTACATGTGCTTTAATGAAATAACACAATATGAAATGAAGTGTATCAAGTAAGACTAATAAAATCTCATAAAAACAAAATTGCATTGATGTAAAAAATCAAGTAGATATAAAACTTTCTCTAAGGTTTTATTTTTTCTTATTTTTCCTTTTAATCTTATGGCGTAAGAAGGAAGGAAAATCCAGCCAGTGAWCATCTAACTTGACCCTGACACTCCACATTATGTAATCTCTTTATGAATAAAATATCTTAGATTCTTTGTTCGTGGAGCAAAGTTTTATTCAAAACATTCATCCTTTTTTTAACATAAGTGTGTAGTGCTGAAGTTTCACTGCCCCACTGTTCCTATAAAATAGAATGGACACAGATGTTCATGTCATGTTGAACCTTGTCTCTATAAGGTACCTGGAGATAAAATTTTCCTTTGAATTCTCTAAACAAATTATTGACAGAAAGGTCCCTACACTTATTTATACCTACATCAAGGAGTAAGGGACTTTAAAAGCAAAAGAAGGAATTCTGATACAGAGAATTGTCCCTCWGAAGTGAAAAAACATTTGTGTATTACAGCTTTAGTTATAGAGCCTGAGAGCATCATTTACTTATTCTCTTTAAACACCTGAGCCAAGGAAGATGGAGGGCATTACGGTAAGTGTGAGATTTGCTTTTCTCTTTTCCTGAAATGAAAGGAAATGGGAAAGCAAATTGTGATGATTTCTGTTAAAATGTGGTCTGATACTTGGTCGGAGGTACTACATACTGTTTTCTTGTGTTTATAGAGCTTGTRCTGAATTCAATTCCTGCCTTGGGGAGCAAAAGTATAATTATTTCTCWTTAATCATAAAATGGTGTCAAAATATTATTTATATAACTCTTCACATTCGGAGACAGTGCTTCATTATCAAGACAACAAGAAATAGATATTTAAAACTCTATAYATAAAACAAGGTGTTCTCAGATTTCTTTGTTGGGAGAATGAAAAAAAACTGTCAAATAACAAAATACTTACTTAATATATTACTTGGTAAGTTACMCAGAAAAAAAAGAAAAAAAGAAAGCTCTTATAGTTATGACAAAGAATATGCCTGATTGCTTTTCAAACATGAAATTTACTCTTAATCTGTACAGATTGTACTTAAATCACAAGTTTGAATGATATAAGATGGGAGAAAGCTTTTTGAGAAACTGTAGAATGTAGGGAAATGTTTTCTTCTAAGCTAGATTTTAGACTATCAGAGATATCTACCTCGTTTGTCTCATGGRAGAAAACCTGTGAAATGTCCTAAAAGTTTATTCTCCTGAATTGATCATGAAGTACACCACACATTTTTTTGAGCTTTCCTTGTGCAATTTTATATACCATCTTAAAGAGTGCTTTTATTTATCCTTAACTGAAAATGAACCTCCTTTTACTAAAGAATCAACTGCAAGTTTTAATTGTTATTTAACTCTCCCTGAAGCCAGCTGGATAGAGGTTTCATTTTTCATTCAATACTTGGTAATGAAATGATATCTTAGCCACTATAACTGTTTCTACCATATTACTCATCACAGTGACAGGGTGTTAGTGTGTCTGCATAAATTCCTGAAGTAATTCACATTGATTGATTAGAAACTTATTTTAGCCACTGTCCCTAAATATTCTTTCATTCCAGAGTAAACAACTGTAGCTAATAGATATAGTATCTCATTGGTATGTGATCGAAGAGTAGCTTTTAGGAAAAGAAGTAAATGGAAGTCTAATCTTTGTGGTGCCTTTTAGAGGTACTTAACATTGGTCTACAAAGAGCACTGAATGAAAAGAATTAGTAATACTAAGTCATTTGTCCACTCTTCTGCCAAAGTGAGATTGCTTGCCTATGATATACTATGTTTTAAAATGTGATGTCCAATCCAACTTTAAATTATTCAGCTGATCTGTTACTGCTTTCATTATATCCTTAGACACACCAGGTCTATTTTATAATGTGGTCAGGATTTTACTTTGCTTTATCTCATTTCAGTCCTGTAGTAACATCCTTTGCAACAACTTACACAATCTTTTTTCCCCTTGTATTTCTCTGGTACTTGCTGACTTAGCCAAGATAACCCAGTGTGATCATTTTTGGTGGCCACTCAGCCTGTGAAATAACTCTGTCTTGTGTACAAAACTGCATGCTTGTACAGTGTTACACTGGAAGATCACATCTAATTTACTGTCTAACAGATTCATCAGGTGTTATTATGTTTTTGTATCCTTCCAGTGGTATTGTGTTCTCCTATGCAGCATGTTTTTATATGTATTATCCAAGTCATATTTGTAAATCTGTGCATTTAATTAAAGGAAATTTGACTAAGATTTTCTCTATATATACTGAGTGCAATGGTGCTTCTCTTTTTTGTGTTATCTACACYAAGAAACAGAATCTTCTTGGCTCCGTAAGTGGTATACTAATAAATGTCACTATAATCCTAACTTTAGCGTTTGCCTCTTCCATAAAATACCACGTATTTTATTGTCTCTGTCCTAACCTATTTGGCTGTCTGTTTGCATTTGCCAGATTGTGTAACTTTACTTTCTGCACAAATTTCTTTCTGCACAAATTTTTGCTAATCCAACTCTGATTTGTGAGGAAACAGGGAAGCGGCAGCTCATTTACACTCTAGTGTGAGAGAAACCATTACAAATCCCAGCTTTGTGGCATCATTTAGAGCCGCCTACACAATTGCTCTAAATTACATTGGACAGGATGGCTATTGAAATCAGAGTGCTGTAACCAGACCTCTTATCTTTTCCAAGCCATTTTGTCTGGTGCTGCGGGGAGATGTGGCTGGAGGGAGTCATGCCCTTCATCCTTGCTGCTCAGGGCAGTGGTGCATGTGGATCGGACAAGTCTGTTGAGGAGATGGAAGGAAGGCAAGAGGGAGGAGGGGGCAGCATGCTGGACTTCTTTCAGATGTTGTTGAGTCCTGAGGAGGTATCAACTTATTATTAATAAGAGAAAGTCCTTCATAAAATGCCACCAGAAGGATGGAAGTATTTTGAAATACCATTAATATGCACGACCAATTGCCAGAATCAATATTGCTAATAGATGCATCGTAGTGAAAACTGACTGTGTAGTTTTCTCTTCCCAGGTAGCTCTACAGTGTTTATTAGAATGCAAACTCTTTTCTAAGGATTGAGAAAATTAACATCAGTCAAGATGAGCAACATATGTGAAATCTTAGGGAACATCAAAGCATGCAAAAAAACCCGCAGAAATCTTTCTTTAAAAGTCTACTTCTCTTTATTTATACATATTTTATAAATATGAATCCCTCCTCCTTTCATATAATAAAATGCAAAGAGTTCTAGSTAGTAAGCAGCAGTAGGAAACCTGTTTAATAAAGTCCATTTATCTTGTTGATTCAGAGATTTCAGCTGTCTTCCAAGTTCTCCARTTAAGAGATTTTTCACATCAGCTCTTAACATGCTCAACTTCAATTTGTTGAGCTGAATACTGAATATAATCTCTAGTCAATGTAAAGAACCATCCGATACTGCATCTGCCCTATAACTGAACGTGCAGACTAGAGTGAATTAGTAAGAAGTCACATAAGAGATCTTATTCTCTTAAGAGTTTAAAGCAGACTTACACTGATTTACATCATCCGAAGATCTGATCCAGTGCCTTACTAAGTAAACTCAGAAAAAAATAAAAAGGRCAGACAAGCTAATGGGTATTATTCATCTTTCATCACTTACACTGATAGCAAGAAATGCAGTAAAACAATAGTTGGCTATTTTACAGCACTCAGCGACAGTACTCTGCCAGCTTTTAGGAGAGGTGGGAAAAAGCTATTGTAAGGATATTAAGGAAGGCATGCTAGAGTGCATAAAGAGTATTTCTTTGGGAATGGTTGAACTGGAAAGAATATTGCCTTCCAACAACTTTGACTTTGAAGTTCTATCTTTCCCCAGCACAGCACAAGATCCTACAAGCAATAACTGGTCATCCATCAAGACAAGGCACTGGTGATCATCTCTTATTTTTTGTTGCTTAGGAGACAGCACATGCAACTATATGATTAAGTAAATCAGAAGAAAATAAAGAATGCAAAAGGGCATATATCAAATTGAGGAAACTTTTGAATTATTATTATCACAAAGGAACTTGAGTCTAATCATTTTTAAGGTGTCTGATGTTCAATCACTATATGTGATACTGTGATTAAAAAAAAAGAAGTGAACAGAAATAGTCTGTCTCTGTAATTTGCAAAGTAGTATACTTGTTCTCTGTTTCAGAGCAAATTGGTCATGGTCACAGAGACCTGTTTGAGCTAATTAGTAACTCCTTATGTTGTTCTACTTTCATGGTTTTATTAAGAGCCTAAGCCCTGGTGGCARCAACTTTTTCTAGCAGTTGCCATCTACGAACTTCAGAAACTATATCCAGCAGCAAGAGTGTTTGAGAAGAATAGAAGAGAATACATTACAACCAGAATTACAACATCTATCTTCTGAAAACAGGAAAGCAGCAATATTCAAAACTCAAGTTTTGTTTTGTTTTATTTTGTTTTTCTTTTTCTTTTTTTTTCTCTTGTGTGGGTCAATACCTCTCTAGCAGGAATAATTTATTGCTGAGAAATGTACTACAAAGAAAAATACGGCAGAAGGTCACTTTCTAATTCAGTCCTTCACCTTACATGATGCTAGACGCTTCTGAAACCCATACAATTAGTTCAGCTGGTAACTAGTGCAGCAAAGACAAGGAAATGTTGTCTGCAAAAGAGAGGAAGAGACAACATGAGACAAGCGATGGGTGCAGTAGGATTCTGTGACAGGATGATGAATAGATTGAGGAATGTGATTGGGAGAAAAGAAAAAAAGCAACACAGTAAAGAAGAATGAGGCAGAATATATTAACATAGCGGTAGGAAGGGATAGAATAGTGAATTGCAGAGGGAGGCAGTGCAATATGCACAGTATGAAATAGTACATTGTAATAAAGACAGAGGAAGAAGTTAGGATACATTTCCCTGAAGGATTATATTATTTCTTAAGAATACTATGTTGTAGAGTTTTTTGGATTACATTCTCAAGAAGATAGATGTCAATTATGTCAAAAGTTCTCTGTTACATACATTATACATATATATATACACACACACACAAACATACACACACACACACACACACATATATACGCATATAGTGACATTAGTCATTTTTGACACCAGAATGAAAGGACTATGTTTGTGTTTATAGAATCTAGAAACAATGAAGAATATTTTCTGGAAATAATAAATGCTCAAAAAGGCTGAACACAGTTCCCAGGTAGATTCATTGTGCATGTTTGTATTAAGGCCCAAGTGTGCGCCTTTGTTAGTGCTAGGAGTGTATTTTAAACAAAGAAAATGCATTCCAGACTCCGAATATAATTTGCCAGCTTTGCTTCTGGAAAGCATGAAACAGTRAAAGTAGGAGTCATTTATTTACCTCCTGCTCAGCGACTCATCTCTTCAACACACAAAGGTATGGCAGGCGCAAAGTTCATTAAGTTTTAAGAAATCAGGYTGGTAGAAGTGAAGACAGGATATTTTTTATTAGCCTTGTAAGTCTAGTTTGTCTGGGTTTGCACATGTATCAGTCCTTAAAAATACTGTTAAATGGGTCATTCATATCCTTCCATAACATCTCATGTTCATAATCAAACCCATGCAGKTAGTATATTAATACTAACAGGGGTTAAATGGAAAACACAACAGCCAAGTGATCGGATTTGGGGTTTTTCTTTTGGATGAMGAAGTAAGAAATAGAATCTTGTCAGAAAGCAAACTGAATATTGGACAGACTTTCAAATCTATGCTAGTTTTTTATTCTGGCTGTTAATATCATTAATCTTTGCATGGGCACCTGAGGAGGTAGGTATACTGTGTATATACAGATACTGCCTGTTGCACATGGAGTCCTGATTACTAGATGAAACTTCTATATATTGTGATAAAAATAAGTRATTTTGAACTTTTGTAAAAGTGGGCTTTTTTATAATGGGAGGAAAAAATGGAAATCAAAGTAAGTTAAAAGCTTCTTGATTTGCTGCATTATTGTTTATTTTATACTACATTCAGATGAAATCAAGAATTGTATACAAGATTCACAAAACCTTATAACAGCACAAAGAGACATATATTGGAAACATTGCATTRTTGCAAAGTGAAAGAATAACTTGAAGTGAAGCAAATACCATTTTCTTCCACTTAGAGTACTAACAATAACAGCTTTTTTATTAGGTAAATAGGTAGTGTACATCATATTTTATGACATACATAATGACATACAAAATGACATACAGGTGTCACACTCTGTCTTGCCAGACAGTGCAATACTGAATGAAATCTTCTACAGCCCTGTGCTCAGACCTGATCTGCAGTAACTAGACTGTTTCCATAGGAAACGATGAAATCTGAAAGAGGTTCATTACCTCACAGTAGTGTGAAGGTTAATGGGTGTCATCACTGTACCAGCATGATGTTCAGGTTTACAGATGAGTTTGAGTGCAAATCAGACATCACAGTCAATAGGAAATGCCCTCTCTTGCCCCATCTACCTGGTTATATTGTCCACGTGATTATGTCATCCACACAGCTAACATTTTTATACTGTTCCTTGTTCTTATGATTAATGCAACAACTTCTCTTTCTACTGGAGAGAACTCCTCTTTCTGTCTCTTTCTGCGGTAACTTCTCTTTCTACTGACTTCTACATCAGTTCTTAGCTGGTCATCTTTGCAGCCTGCTTTCAGCTGCATATCGAGGATGAATAGGCAGCATTGAGTGGTGTCTCAGTGGGAGTCAGATACAATAGGCAGGTTCCTGCTACAGTGGGTGAATTGAGGAGCAGCTCATGGACTCCCACACAAGTGATCTCATCAACTTCATGGGGATTGTTCACGGAGGATAATCAGTGTAATCTGAAACTGAAATCTGTCACATAAATAAAACCTGCAACATACTGTTGTCCTTGGTGGAACTATGAGGCAGCAAAGCTGTCTTATTTTGCAGGTAGACTGTGTATAACTCTCCCTTGCCACCTCCAAAGCATCCCAAACACCATTTTCCCAGATAGTCCAGAGTAGCTTTCAACAGAAAACAGAAAACACTGAGTTATTGTTTCTCTCTGCTTTCCTTCAGCAGATAAAAGGGGAGGCTAAATCATGTTTAGCCTCTGTATCTGCCAACTAGTACTACTGCTCTGGGAGGTAGCCCRTTGAATGTTGTATTAGAGAGCATAGAGTGCAAAGCTCTAGACTAGCGAGCAGCAGGATCGGTGCCATTTCCCTGGTACTCTTATAACTGGGATATGACAATACAGTACTTAATAAAACATGTGGCTGCATGCCAGAATCCAGCCTTAGCAAATTTATCTTCTGTCAGATTATAGCTCTGATCAGAACAATACCTGCATGCATTCTCCAAAAGACACGGTCAGAATGCAAGTGATGACACAAGGCACTTATCAATAACTTGAAAGCAACAGAATTTTTTAAAAAACAAGGAAATCACTCTCTTAATGAAGTCCTTACTACAATTTTTCTAACAGGAAGCTGCATCGACAGTCTTTGATCCTGACAAATTGTGAGACAGGTACCTCAACCATGTAGAGCTTCTTGGCTTTGGCAGAAATTAAGACTAACAGCATCCTGGGCTGTATTAAGAGAAACATAGGCAGTAGATTGAGAGAAGTGATTATCATCTTTTACTCAGTGATTTTTAGACTGCTCCCAGAATACTGTTTCTGGTTTTGTGCTCTCCAGTACAGAAAAGACACCAATAGAGTGTCACAGAGTCAGTTAAGGGAATCCAACAGCAACCTTCTAATACCTATGAGGAGAGTATCAGGAAGATGGAGACATGCTCTTCACAGCAGCGCATGGTAGGAGGACAGAAGACAGTGAAGATAAGTTGAATTCAGAGAGGTTTAGGGAAAAAAAAATAAAAAGCTATGACTAAGCATTGGAGCAGGTTCCCCAGGTAGCGAAGTCTCCATTCTTGCAGGTTTTCAAGACCCAGAGGAACAGAGCACAGAATAACTTGGTCTCCACTCACAGTTGGTCCTGCTTTGAGGAGATTGGACTAGAAACCTCCTGAGGGTCCTTTTCATCCTGACTTATCCCGAGAGTTCTATGATTTTAATTCCATCCCTAAGAAAGGTAATTTTTTATTCCAAATATAAGACCAGTAAATGCCACTGTACTTCTCATGGAATTGAAAAAAGCAAAAATAGACACTAGAAGTTAAAAAAAACAAAAACAAACAAACAAACAAAAAACTAGGAAGTCCAGAGTGAGGTCCAGTAGCTTAAAGTTCATACATAAAGATCAAAGATGATGGCCTAATTCACTGATGAGCTATATGACTCTTATACAGTCATGGAGGGACTTGTTTAGGGGTCTGCTGAAAGTTCACTCATCATTTATTCATGTTAATTTTACATTGACATATGTAATCTTACAGGGTTATAGCCAGTAACTCCCTTTTCAGTGAAAAGTTAAATTGGTGCTGAAAAGACAAAGAAAGAAAAAGACAGTATCGTATTAAAGAGGTATTTATTTTTCTATGTGCCTACCATTAAACATTAACCTTCCATTGCTTAGAAGCTTTACCCAAGCTCTGATTAAGTGTAGTTAGTGTGTTAAAAATTCATAAGCAGTGTGCAGATGTTGTCTTTTAGTCAGGATGGTCTAATTGACAGGATCCAGATTCTACCTGTGGAAATCTCCTCATTTGAAAAATTGCCAAGACAATGCCTGTTGGCTGTACTTTTCAAGCACTCATATGGGTGGTTACTTACACACTACTTTAGGACGTGGAATGAGGCAGAGGAAGATCTCCCATTCCACAGGTTATATCCAGCCTACAGGCTATTAGCTGGATATATTTAATAGTGCTATCAGTATCTGATGTAATAGTACAGAAGCAGTCGATGATCTGTACCTGGGAGACAGATGCTGGTATTGTATTTTTTAAAACCCTTATTTCACCTTTGTATTTTAGAATCAATTTGAAGTTCAAATTTTGAAAATAAAAAAAAAAAAGAAAAAAAAAAGAAATATATTCTAGACTTACTTGACATAAAGAATTTCCAATAATATATTTATGGAAAAAGTAATTTCTTATTAAAAATGTAATTTTGAAACTGCCAATGAAAAATATCACTGGAAAAAATCTTGATGCATAGCTAAAATTGGTCAGTTTTTGTCTTTAATAAAAACACTAATGAAATACCAAGAACAAAAAGAGTAAAAAATGAATTAATTGCAAAAGTTTTATTGTTTTATTTGTCAGTTTAAATCAATATAGAAAATGAATACCAAATAAAATTGTTATTTCTGATTGATGGAATTGTATGAACCTATCATCTCCTTTATAATTGCTCATTTATCTCTTATCTAAGTCTGTTCTGGATTACAGTTTAAGTCAGACATGTTACTGAACACATAATTATAGACATGTAACCATAATCATGTAATCATATGCCTTCTTGTATTACTTCTTCATCCTTTTCTTCTATTTACTTTTTTTTTTTATTGTGTCTCCAGCTATATTAAATGCTCATTGATGTAGAGAGTGCCCTTTACTTTGGGCTTCATGGAGAAATAATGCAGAACTCCAGAAGAAGGTCACACTGTGTGGCACTGCCCTGGATGAAATTGTGTATATTCTTTGTTTTAGAGAATGCAGAAATTCTTCTCCTCTCTGCCTACTAATCCTGTCACTCTCCTGAGTCCCCTCGAACCAGATACTGCAGGCTTATGCTTCCTTCCACCCACACGCTGTCCAGAAAGAGTGCGGTCTTGGGTCTCAGCTAGGGGTGGGGTCCTGAGCTGTGGCTGACCTCTTCGTGCATGCTCTAAAGTTGAGGGACTTTCCTTCCTCCTGGCCATGCGGAAGCTGGACATGCACAAGAGAAAGCACAGCTCTTCTGCTGCTACCACAGCCTGAATAATTAATTCAGGACAACCATTTTGCTCGAGTCATGACCTCATGCTCTGTCTGCAGAAACTCCAGTGTTACAGCCAAGATTCTCTTTAAAGTTTTATAGCTTTTTAGCTGTGCTGAGTAGGGACCAAACCGCTACTGCAAATGTGTGCCGTGCACACACTTTCTTCCTGTTTAAGTTTGGTTCCACAATGTAAAGAAAGGCCAAATCCAGTAGAAATTATGAAATAACCTCTGCAAATAAGGCTTTTGCCATTTCTGGTACTGCAGCATTGCTGGGAATGTTTTCATAATTGTTTTCCGCATCTGGGAAAAAAAAAAAAAAAAAAAAAAAGAACATGTGGAAATGTGGAAAGTCATTATTTCTCTTCATCAAATGAGTTAAGCAGGAACTGTTTCCACACATATCTGAAAACCATCTTGCCTCTGAGAGAATCTTAGCATACACTGAACCCTAGTTAAACATTAAGAGGCTTTTTTCTTGGAGCCATAACCAGTCCTTGTTTCTCCAAACTATGTTTTTTTCCACCCATTTTTGTATATTATCCTGAATTTATATGATGCAAATGACAAATCTGGAAGAGGTTCTGAACAAGCGTTAGCTGAATTTCTAGTTATTTTAAGCCAACATATGAGTTTTCTTGCAAATTCTGTTAGTAAGTTAGACTAGGCTTTCCTCAGTAACAGCGTTTACTTGAGSGGGCTTATGTTGCAGCAATGCCTGTATGTTTGGCCTTTTCCTGGGGAGTTGGTTTACTCGCCAAGGAAGGAGTATGGAAAAGGGCCGTTTGGCCTAAGCCACCTCTAAGTGTACCATGCTGTTCTGTAAACGTGTGAGACATCAGCCTGGCACGTCTGGGAAGCTAGAGGCAGAAGCAAAATGTATATAGGTCAGACTGACAAAGCGAGGCTTCACAAGTGTCAGAAAGACATCAATTTGGCAACCTCTTCAAAATTTGTGTTCAGTATGAGATTGAAATTCCAAGGAGTGGGAAAGAAAAAATAAAAAAAAAGTAGCAGTCATTAAAAGTAAAAAAAAAAAAAAAATCATGGATCTGTGGGACTTTAAGAAATTCTCATAGCCGTCTCATGCCAAAGTGCTTCTGGAAGTATTTTGTGAAGCTCAGCATTTCTGAGAAAACTTTTTTTTTTTTTTTTTTTTTTTTTTTTTTTTTTCCTCCTAGTGTATGTACATATTATGGTTCTGTAGCTGGATGAAAAAAAATGTTCCTTTGCACTAGAGGCAACCAGCTTCACCTTCCTTTTTATATCTCTGCAGTATTTGACTTTGGGATGAGTATGTAAAAAATACTTTCTTCCGTGTGCTTTAACTGTGAGCACTTCAGGATAGCTGTTAATTGTCGATATAATTCTTTATTTATTTCTCACTTCTAACAATACTCGTTTAACCCAAAGCACAGGCTCTGAAAATCTCAAGTCCAAGAAATAATAGTTTTACAAACAAATCTTGTTGGAGAGAAAAGCTTGATGCTTACCCAGCCTGTACATTTTTTTTGAACACAGAAAGATCCCTGAGTTTGTAGGTTTGATTTTTGTAAGAAGCAATATTATTGTGAAGAGAGGTAGACCTGACAAAGGCAAAGTATCTCAATCTGAGAGATTGCCTATCACTAGCATTAAAAAAACAAGAAAGAAAAAAATGAAGTCCAAAGTTATGATGCCTACCTTAAAGATTGGCGTTTTGCTTGATCCTTCCAATCTTTGCCATTTTTCTTTGATCCTAATGCTCTGATTATGCTACTTCAGCTACTGTCTAGCTGACCATATCTGTAAAAGTTTTTAGAGTTTTAAGATTGATTTTTAAACAAGATGGCACCCAAGGATTCAGAGAGCTGCTACACTAGCCTTGAAACCCACATTTCATTTTTTTGCACTCCCAGTTTGACTTATAGTATAGAGAAGATAAGCTCAGAATACCTTAGAGTCTATCACTACAATTTCACATAAAAGATATCACTAATCTTGCATATATTAAAAATATAGCAGAAGTTTTGCTTAATCTTAATTACTCCTTAAATGACAATGTAGTTTTGCTTGTGAAGGCACAGTTACACCTTTTGGGCAAGAATAAATTCTAAAGTGGAACATGTTTCTCTGACTTTTTTTTCCATTGTCATCTGCCTGAAGGGATTATGCAGCTAAATATATTAAAAAAATAAAAATAAAATAAGTGTATGATAGCAAATGAATGAATGAATGAATAAAACAACTTTTTGAATTTGGCTTTTATATTATGAGGTAGATTATTCTGACTGTAAAACTAATGCAAATAACAAGGTTTTGTTTCTGAAAGACACTGTGAAAGCAGAGATAATTTCTTTTATGTGGGCAATTCCAGGAGTTCAAAATTACTGAAAATGGATGAAATTTCAGTGCTATTAAAATCAATGACTTCTTCAGTATAGCTGTGACTTAGCCAGGTAAATTTTTGTACTACACTCTGGATGAACAATTCATAGTTTGAAATGATTAGAATGTATTAGTTTCTCTGGAAGCATATTTTTGAAGTCATAGCCATTAAATGTTGTGCATGGTTTCCATAACTGAGATTTACAATTTTTCTTTCCTTTTTTTTTTTTTTTTWKTWTKCTYTTTCAATGCATTCCAACAAGCTCACTTACATAGTTACACATATTATTATGTAGCTCTGATACAGTTAACTAGTAATGCAAGAGGTCTGTGTTATCAGGGCATTTAAGACTTCAAGCAAGAAAGCATTATTTCTTGATAAGTATACAACTGAATGACATTTTCTTCAAGGTGCAGCAACAGAGGTTAAAGAGATTTACCCTCTTCAGATTTGAAAAATACAGAATTTTTGCACTTTTCAGTGCTAGTCCTGGAAAAAGGTAAGTTTCCTCAGCTTTTTATTTACTACTGTGGTAAACCAAACATATGATAAGCTTTACGGTACTGCTATTGTTGAAGCCAAGGAGCATAGAAGTTTTAATTTCCTTGTCTCTTATTGTTCCCTCCCATGTTAACTCTCCCTCTAGGACATACCTTTTTGCAAGTTGGTTTTTAAAAAAATTGCAAAAACAGTTAGAACTATCACAAGCAGAATTTGATTTACACAGTTGAAGATTTCTCTTATGTTTTCTATTTGAGTGGAAGCACAAATAAATGGGACTAGTATACGGAAATGAGAAAGACTGGGATTTCCTAAAGACAGTATGAAAGAAATGTCAGAAAAGGCTGAAGAGCTGTCAGTCTGACCTCAACAAAAAAGTTTGAGGAACAAGTTTCCAGGCTGCCCTCTGGGATTCCTGTTGCTGGATTCTTCCTATGTACAGGGAATTGCAGGACTGTATTGCACTTCCCTTGCAAATATGCAGGCCATGCTACAGTAATATCAGAGCCTACTCTCAGTTTTCTATCCCAGAGGAAGATCCCCATATGTAAGCAGATTATTTGTTTTATAAATGGTAGTTTTTTATTATTAATTTACAAGCAAAAGGGATGAAAAAGCCCTGGCACTTTCAAAGATTAGACCACAAATTATTTTGCTTTGTGATGATGTCATTAATCCAGAGCAGTCCTTCTTTGATAATGATAAAAAAATAGATAAACAAAAACCATAAAGTAGAAAACTTAGACTTATATAAATCTTTCTACAATTAATGATCTTGGAGCACTTTATTTGAGAGACAGAGAAAAACAAACAGATCCTTTCTCAGCTCAGGGGGAAGAGGTATGATGCAGACATAGACTTATAATAGGAAGGTAATCTGATGTGCTTTATTATTTTCAAAAGGGAAGAGAACAAGCATGACCTGATGGTGATTAGCAGCAAGCAATCACAGACAAGCTCCAAGGAATTGGCGGTTGCCTAAGTTCTTGTACAAAACATATTTTTGGATGTCATTATTTGCATCTATTGGACATTGGACATTCTTTCTTTCTTCTTTTCTTTCTTTTTTTTTTTTCTTGTCAGCTCTCCAGATGAAGTTCAATTACAGAGCAGCTAGATTTGTACCTAAAGTAGAACTCACTAGTTTGCAAAAGCATTAAGAAATTAACATGCTCTGCAGAATAAAAGTTTATTTTTTTCTGTGAGAGTTTTTATGAAGTCATAGAATCATAGAATCAGTAAGGTTGGAAGGGACCTCTGGAGATCATCTAGTCCAATCTCACTGCTCAGCAGGGTCACCTAGAGCAGGTTAGACAGGGTTGCATCCAGGCGGGCCTGGAAGATCTCCASAGAAGGAGACTCYACMACCTCTCCGGGCAACCTGTGCCAGGGCTCCGTCACTCTCACAGGGAAGAAATTCCCCCTCACGTTCAGGCAGAACTTCCTGTGCTTCAATTTCTGCCCATTGCCTCTTGTCCTGTCACACGGGACAACTGAAAAGAGTTTGCCCCTGTCCCCTTGACACCCTCCCTTCAGGTACTTCTACACATWGATMAGATCCCCCCTCAGTCTTCTCTTCCCCAGGCTGAAGAGGCCCAGCTCTCCCAGCCGTTCCTCATAGGGCAGTTGCTCCAGCCCTCGGATCATCCTCGTAGCCCTACGCTGGACTCTCTCCAGGAGCTCCATGTCTCTCTTGTCCTGGGGAGCCCAGACCTGGACACAGGACTTGAGATGAGGCCTCCCCAGGGCTTAGTAGAGGGGCAGGATCACCTCCCTCCACCTGCTGGCAACACTTTTCCTAATGCAGCCCAGGAGACCATTGGCCTTCTTGGCCACAAGGGCACATTGCTGGCTCATGGTCAACCTGTCTGTCATACATGGAAATTCTCAGCCTAATGAAAACACATATACAAGGCTGAATGAACAAGATATTGATTTAACTTGACTCTGTCCAAAGTCTGTGCCCCCTCAGTCAAGGACAGCATATGCTGAGGTGGAATCTGAAAAAAACTCATTTTTTTATATGCTTTGGCCAACTTTTCCACAAACGTGACCGTGATGAGCTACATCAAAAATAAAGATCCAGGTCTGCCATCCACTGTGCACGAGCATTTCAGATGTTATTGGTGAACTAATCTAATAGTTCTTTCCAGATTGGTTTCAATTCTCTCTATCTGGTTAACAAKCAGGAAAAAAGAAAATGCAGCTGTCTCAATTCCACTGAGAGTGAGATTAATCCAATGACTTTGGAGAAATAATGGAAATGATTGACTCACATGGGCTCAACTGTGTAAAGAGCCAAGTTAGAAACAGCACTTTAAATGGTTTAGCATCATCCACAAGGAACAGTGAACACTGGAGAAGTGCTCACTTCTCTAATTATTTTATGGAAAACACAAATGCTCACTGTGTCAAGGTCTGATTTAACTTGGAATTAATGATTTCAGGCAAGAAAGAGGTACATTCAGTAATTTATCTGTGTTTTTCTTTGTTTACATAAGTACTTTTGGTTTTATTTTTACTTTTTTATATATATTTTTGTTTCTTTACCAGGTTGCCTAAGATTTTGGGGGTGATTCTGAAGGTCTGAGAGATAATAAAAAAAAATAAAAAATAAATAAATAAAAAAAAAAGCCAGTGCGCTGGCCTAATATAGGAGGCTAGGCTGGTGTGTAGGAAAGGCATTAGCAAGATAATCTTTTTCTTGATTTACAGGCATTCCCAGACGTCTTGTCTTCTTTCCTTCTTCCCTTTTTTTGGGGGGGAGTGTGGAGGGGCCAAATTAGCTCTTTCTGGATTAGCACTATTCTAGCTACAAGCTTAAGTGCTAACTAACAGATCATACAGTATACAACAACTTCTTTTATGGAAGTGTCTTCAACATCTTGCTCTGTTAGTGATGTTTGCCCTTTCCAGAAACTCATCTATGTTTAGCAATTAATTCTTTTAGTATTCATTAGGGTTCATGGAGGAACAATCACAAGGTATTTTCAGCCTTGTCTTTCTTCCTCATTACAAAATACAAATTTACCTAAATATCCTTTTTTTCTTTCTTTTTCTTTTTTCTTTTTTTTTTTTTTTTTTTTCATATCCAGGGTGATTGTTCTGCTTAGGTATAGGTTTCTTCAGAATTGACTTCAACCCAATGGTTAAGGAACTTGCTAAGTATAAACCTATAAACCAGACATCACCTCTCTGAACGAAGCAGAGATGGGGTTTAAATAGTGACCTCACATCTCAGAGAGAAAGCAAATGGCTATTATGGGGGGTCTGCAGAAGATTTAAAAGATCCTGTTATTGTCTGATAAAATGATGTCCAAATGATGTGTAAAATGGAGTCATTGCTTCCTTAAATCATGCTCCTTTGTTTTATGATTAATGTTATGTATTTTAAGATATCACTGCTTATTGAAAGAGTTGTATTACACTTACTTAGAAATCTTGATATGAAATTTGTAGAATAGAAAGCATTACTTTTCATAATGAATCCCTACAACACACCTTTTCCCCTCCCTTTCCTCCGCCCCCTAAATTATCATTCCATGGGCTCTTAAATTCTCCTCCCTCCTCCAAACCCTGTCCAAGTCCCTGTTACTATATGCTGTTCTCCTCCTCTGAGTATTGTCATATCAARGATCAGAGCTTTAGGTAATTCTCTCAGGGTTTGAATCAAATTCTCTCTACTTTCTGAGAGTATGTTTACGTGATCTCAAGTAAATTACTGCTCAGCTGAAACGCTCTTAAAAATATGAGCATGTTCCTTCTCTGTTGCTATAGGCAAAATTGATTAGCTGAGCCCAGTTACATTTTTCATATGTAAATCTGTGGTTCTCATTCTCATACTGTATTAAGACCCAAGCAACCTGAACCTAGGACTTTTCGTGTAAGTAGAGTATTTGGCTCACTATGCCACCTAGCCTTCAAACACAGTAAATATCTCCTTGAACACCAATTGCTTATAACCTTTGGCTTTTACATCTACTAAGTATTTCATTGCTTGTTGTTTCCATTAAGTTCTTTTAATGCAGTGGGAAAATTCATCCCCTTTCTTGACCTCACAGGCATCTACAGCATCTGTCAACTGTGGAGATATAAATGAGATAGAAATGATTGTTATTCTAACCAAAGAAAGGGAAGAGTACTGGCACTGAAATCCRTTTGTTTTTTCTTTCTTTTACATTTTCCGTTACACAAACTTCTTGGCATTGTAAATGACAATTGGCACTACCTCAGGAACCTAAATACCATTTGTCTACAATGTATTTACTAAAGCATGATATTCACAATTAAATCTTCTCTAACGGTTTTTACAATACAGTAAAATCAGGTTGTAATCTTTCTCATGCAATCAATATTAGGTTTTGTACTGACTGTGGTTATTTAAAGAAATCAAATGTAAAAATCTGTACTGCTTTCCCAAAGTTTTTCTTTTCCAATAAACTTTTCAATGYCAAGTGTTAAGAAAATAGCCAAAGCAGTACAGATTCTAAGAAGCATTACTATTTTATTCTAAACTAACTCTAGAATAATGCAACTAACTCTATATATTTCACTTTAAAACTAAATAGATTGAAGCATATGTGTTGAATTCAAATACAAATACATTAAAGCCAAATTCTTATCTATTTAACTAAAAAGAAGATGAATCTATATAAAAGCTTATTCCATTTTGATTTCTAGCTCTGTAGAAATCTGTAGAGTCAGGCAATACATGTAATCATCTTAAGCTGCATTTTATTCTCATTTGCAGTAGTATGTTAGTTCTACTGACTTAGATAAGTGGAATTATTGTATATACCTAATGTAGAAGAAATATAATTTGAAAGTATTTCAAAGTAAAAAAAATACATACTTTTACAGGTAATATGACCTATTTTTCTATGAAAAATGGACTTACATTCATCATTTTCCTCAGATACAGCCAATTTAACAATTAATAGAAGATAAGATATAATAATAACAATAATAATACATTTTAATGTTATAAAGAAACCTATAATGATCTCATTCACATTTATAGTCTTTGATATTTAACATCTTTCTTGTACATCTACCATAACCGTTAGTTTATGATACCAATATATTTTGATTACAAAATTTATCTACTTTTGATTGTGCTTTTAGCAGTGTACATTGACGAATTTCACAAGAGAGAAACAGCTTTAATGCATCAAACTCAGCAACTTGTGCTTGACCTTCACTGAAACAAATGGGYAGGTAGGCCTATATGAGGTCAAACAGAAAAAGTGAAAAGGATTTGTCCAAAATAAGTCATTGATAGAATTTTTGATAGTTTGACCCATAAAAGACTTGAAAAAACGGGCATCATGGTAAGGAAACTACATTCAAGTTCTAGAAATTAGCTCAGAATGACAGTTCCAGATTGGCTGAATCAAAAGTCTATAAAACTTTATTTTATTTCATTTTRTTTTGTTTTGTTTTGTTTTTTGTTTTGTTTTGTTGCCTTTTCCATACGCAAATGCCATAAAGATACATGCCATTCTAGATACAAAATGTCTGCTTTCATAAAAGGACTCTGATGAATGCAGTGAAGGAGAGCAGATTTTTTTTTCTTCTGTTTTTGGAGAGGAAAGGCAGGGAGAATTATTCTGTTCTCAAATGACTGATAAAGAAACTTTCCACCTAAGTGGTTTTGGYAGTTACTGTCTTGGCTGATGCAATCTGATAGTTATACTTCTATAATTTTTTATAGTTCATCTATTATTTACTGCATCAAGTTGCTATCCACTCTTACTTTGTGTCTATCCAAACTTATTTTGAAGGGGAACATTAAAAAAAAAAAGTTAATTTTATATGAAACAGCATTAGTGAAAATATGGCTAGAATTTATTACTGCCTTTTCAAAATRTGTGAACAGGCTCCTGAGCCCTGCTGTTCCTTGATAGACAATGTTTTAATCACTTATAYATTTATAAGTGGGCTTAGGGGCTACTAGAAAAGAGTGCATATTTACTATATTGACACTATAACTACATTTAAAGACTATTGTAATTTCTAGTTACGTATTTTCTACAGTCCAGTTATCACCACTGTTCTTTATGTGCCTATACTATTATCGAAGAGGAAAAGGAGATTATATCAAGCTGTTACTCATGGTAGAAGGGTTGAATTGGTTTTCACACACATTTTGAGAAAGTCTGATATGATTTGGTAAGAAAATGATTAGCTCTCAGCAGTGATTTCCTGTTGCACGTCCAAGCAGAAATATTGTCCTCATGAGTGCTTGTTATCAAGGCTTATGGTTGAGCCACTGAAGTTCTCAAATTTTCCCTAACAGCATCTCTATATCAGTATAATTTTAGTATTATCCCTCACTCAGGATTTCCTGGAATACATTTTGGGGAGTTCTCAATTAATTACAGCAAAGGAGAGTTGAAGTTATTAGCAAGCCTTGTGGCAAATAGCTGGGCATTAGTATTTATTAGGGACAGAGATGCAGAGAGGTGCAGTCAATTATGTCTTTGTTGGATTTTAACATCACTGAACTGTTCATTGATTTGGGAATTTGAGAGGATTCTAGGAAACAATTTAATAAACCATTTTATAGCACCCACATGACAGTRCAGACTATAGATGTCCTTACAATTCACAGAAGGGACCTTTTCTAGATCAGTTGATGTACACTGTCTTTCATCTTGCTACCTAATAGTCTATGGKAAATTGTGTGCTTTAGGTAATTTCTGTGTTAGATATAAAGGATACAAAAAACAGTTATCTCACAGTTTTTGTTTCATCATCATTGTTTTCCTTTCCATTATTACTTTTTATTTATTTTTATATTTTGTTTCTAATACTATAAGGAGATTTACCTGGTGCATTTCAGTTCCAGAAGTCAAACCAATKAAAAAGACAATTTTTTCTTACTTTGTTTTTTGGGTTTTGATCGTTTTCCCCAAATGTCTCTGAAATTCRTGCAAATTTTGTCAAATGTAATGGATTTACCCAGCTGGTTTACCCAGGGTACATTTTCTGAGGTTTTAACAGGACATACTTACAGAATTTTGGTCAAAATACCTTGGCAAATAGCTATGYAGCAGCCAGAATTTCCAAAATCAGCTTATGTGCATAACTTCCATTAAAACATTTCTTGAAACCTTTAGACATCTGAACATCTTTTAAAAACTGTCCTTTAGGCACTTTGACTCTACTATATTATTGCTCATTGAACAATTGGAATTTGTTATGTCCTATTCAATATTTGTTACAGTGCATCATATAGAAAAGCATTAATTTTCTGTTAGGTGACAGTGTTAACTGTTCCATAGGGGCTACTAGAAAAGAGTGCATATATTACTGCATTTTTTTTTTTTTTGCAACAAAGTAAGAAACTAATGAGAAATCTTTTAAAATAGGATTAATTTTCCCTCTCAGAATGTAGATTTCTGCTTCCAAACTTTATGATATCTTTTAGTTGCAGCAGAGTGTATCTACCCATTTWAGGTGTCTAATATACTTCATCTCCAGCAAAAAATTATGTTTTCACATGGAAAGCTATGTATTTTTCCCAAAATAATAGTGCTCTTTTTTGCCTACACACTCATCATTATAAACTAGATTATTATTGTCTTTTAAGAGATTTTTTTTAATTGAAACTATCTGGGAAGCAGCATAGTCAAGTGCTTTTTTCATTTTTTTAAGGTGTGACACAAAAAATTCCTGTTTGTGGCAGCTATCATCTCAAAAAATTATTTTTTATCAGAACCAGTTTTTTATTTAAAAGTGAATTTTTGATAGCCTTTCCTTAAATCCAGTCTTTAAGCTAATACACTGAAATATGGACTGTCATTAATCTAAGTCTGCTTTTGTTCAGATAATGCCTTCTTATTTAAATTAAAGTTATTGTCTTTACTGCTCCTTCTCCCTTTAGTGCTAATCCAATTATAGCATTCTCACATTTAGACTAGCYATATTTTAATGGCTCTGTGCTAGCTAAGCATCCCCTCTCCCTATTTTTTTTTTCTTCTTTTCTTTTTTTAACCCATTCCTTCAGAGAAAAATCCATCTCAGGTAGAAAAATTACTACCTTTTCTTACCAATCATCTTTGATAGCACTTTACTTTTCCTCATTATTTCTCTTTCTCCATGAGATGTAATTATGTACTTTAAAAAGTTACATCTTCAGGCATTTGTCATTTTAAATAGAATCAATATCCTTACAGTGAAATAATCTGACAATCTTTTTGTCCCACATTAAAATTAAATACAGTAACTAAACACTTTTATCCATGAGCTGTTTAAATACCACACTTCAGTAGGAATCAAATTCTCCCTTACGTGCTCAGCCTGAGACGAACGGCAGCGATGTGTTGTTGGTTGTATCGCCTCCAGTTACCTTCAGTTACCTCTCGAATTTCAATCCTTATCCAACTGATGTGATAATTCCTTAAAACTGTTTTCTTATCTATTCCACATAAATCT
>NW_028186413.1:127958-165999 GCF_003343005.1 Rhea americana | reverse complement strand
AAAGAAAGAAAAGAAAAGAAAAAGTAAAATTTTAGAATTTCAAATGTCCTAATCCTGGTGTCCTTGCCTTATGTTCTTTTTATAACATGTCCATTTGGGGTTTTCTGCCTGTTAGGCCTCTGAGTTTTGACCTATTGGCATGTCAGGGGAGATCTGATGCTAGTGTTATTTCTCTTTTTAAGGTCCTTTGCCTTAAAGCCTTTGGGGAATTTTGTGTACAAGAAAAGTTTCCATTTTACAGTCTCCAGTTTTATTTTATTGGTTTAAAACCAATGTCTGCTTGGAAAAGCTAATGATGCTTTTTATTAGATTAGCTGAGTACTTCATTGACTGTTTTTTTTTTTATTATTTTTTTTTATGGTGGGAAGAAATGTCTTGAAAAAACAACAGGTTTTTGTCCCTGTACTTACAATATAACATCCTATTTTCTAATGACTTTCATTAAGGGGTACTTGTTTTCACAGAAATAGAAGCAGATAATACTTCTAAAACAAATATTATGTGACTATACATCAAAAATTAGGTTACTTCCCCATCCATTATCTTTATCTTGATAGGATCTTTAATATATACCTTTTGGCAGTTTTATTATTTTGCCTGGGAATCCTTTCATTCTTACATTGTTCAGTGCCTAATTTTATCCAAATATTTTTTAATATCAAATCATATTTCCTATTTCCATCTGACCTGGTTGCTCAGTGCAGGGGATCTCAGTTTTTGGATCTGGGACTCCTCACACTTTTTCTCATGGAGCTGTGGACCCATGTRGAGATTTCATGGATTCCTCTGTGGTTTATATATATTATTCACCTTGCAAAGGCCTCTTAGAGSCAGGCAGACCATGGACCCGTGTGGCCTGCATTTGGCAGGGGAGCATCACTGGCTGAGGCACCTTTAAGCCTTTTCCATCTTCAGTCAGGCTATCRGCAACTGCTTCTATCTTTCTGTTTTTATCAGCTCCCTGAAGGAGGCTTGCACCTCAGGTACCATTGATCTTATTTCAGATAATAATTCCCTAATATCCATCTTTGTGGCACACACTTTCCTGTTCAACATCAAATTTATTTTTATTTGCTTGTGATACCAGTCTGGTCCTACAGAGGGTTCTAGTGCCTTCTTCCAGCGCTTTTGAAAGAAACAAACCTATTTCTTTTTTTGTTTTGTTTGTTTGTTTAACTTCATCACTACACTTGGTCTCAGTGAACTCCAGAGACTTTTTAGCTGGGAGCCTCAAATTTCCTAAAAAATGAGCTGTAGACTTTCAGACTCCCTTTCTCTGCCARATCTAGTACCGTGTTACTGCTCTCCTCTGTTGCAGGGAATAAGGAGGAGGTGGACCAAGGCTAGCRCTCTGGGGCTCAATTCCTTTCACTGAACGAAGAAGCCTTTTGTTGCTTGTTACTACTTACAGATRCCACAGGTAAAATAACAGCAGATTTTTAAATTAATTTTGAGTGATTATAAAAGGCCATGGCATTGCTTCTTCYGGAGTCTAACACTCTACTGTTATTTCTCCAGGTAATGGCACAGAAAAGAAAACTTGTGTCTTCTAGACTTTCCATGGAYTCTCTGAGGAAGACCACAAAATGTCTGCTGCATAACTTAAGTTCTTTTAAAGTCTCACTCAGGAAGGTGTGTGTGCTCACAAAGATATGTGACATTCCCTGAGTTATCCTTCTTGGAGGTATCTGTACACACTAAGGGCAGCAGGAGACCACTAGCCCTGACAGGTCATGGGGAGAACTCTAGGGGAGCTTATTTTCTCTTGCTCCAAAGCTCCCCAGCAAGAACCTCCAACAGCCCCATTTTAATGTTTAGTCCTGAGCAAGGACTATGATTCATGCTGGTGCTAACCCTGTGGTATGTTGCTCTGCCCAGACCTACTCCATGCCAAGGCAAGTTCCAGTAAGCTCACCAAAGAAATAGTCCCTGGCCACACCTAATGCTCTTGGTTAAATAAGTGCTGAAGGAAAGGAGGAAAATTGTTTTGCTTGAGGAAAAACGACATTGCATTCTCCTACGAAATAAAATATACTAAATTGCCTACAACACTCGCTACTGTTAAGTCTGAAGTTTAACTATGTGCCGTAACAGCTGTATTACAGGCCAAGAGGGAATTTAGGTAGCTTTTCAAACAAGAAACAACTTAGTAGGTTTGGTATTTCTAAGGAGTTCTCATACAAAGTAAAAATATCAATAAATTGAACCTGAGTTTCAAAATTTATTTTCTTTCTAATTCATTGCCTGCAGGAAAATATATGATATTCCAGTGTCTGAACTTATGCAAGTCCACGTATTTCTACTTATGTTTTGTCAATTTACAATGGTTGAGAATTTGGTCAAGTATTTTATTGACTTTCTAGCAAAAGGAAAAAAAGATCATCAATGCAATTAAAGCCAGGTGCTGAAGCACTAAGTCCAGCTGATTCAGTTACTCAGAATTCAGAATTTATAAAGTTTGAATGACACAGCATAATAAGTCCAATAAAAGAGAAATTGGGACCAAGTTTACATAAGCAAGCACAGTACACTTTTGGAATATGGTATATTTCAGTGTTAGAAAGAAGAAAGAAAGAAGAATGTAAATGCATTTAYTGAAACTTCTTTTCTCTCAATGTTAAGGACAAAGAAACAAATCAGAAGAGAGCAAAACATGCGCCGACTGCATTAAATAAAGCTGATTCAGACAGAGCTGATTAAAAGAAATTTGTACCTCGTCATAGTGACAGATGTAATTTGGGTCCTGTTAGTTCTCAGAGGATCCATCAGAAGATTGACTTATACTTTAAGTCATAACCTTTGCCTTTATTGCCAAATTTCAGGATTAAAACAACAACAGCAACAAACCCTGACTCAGAGCACAAGTAGTGCAAGAGTGGCCAAAACTCATTTTTAGGATAAATAAGAAATAACAGCTTTCTTTGACTTACCATTTTTTCCACTTCTCTCCATACCTGGTGTAAATGTCTGTATCTATACTTACTCATTTGATACTAACAGCTGTATCCATACTTGCTGCATTTTCCCAGAAAAACTATCATCGACAGCTTTATGAGACACTACCAAGATTTCAGTAGTTTTCTCTCACTCCTTCCAGTACCATAGGTCTAGTTCTTTATTTCTTTTCTAATCCCTCAGCTGATCATCCTCCACTACAATGACTAATTTTTAGTGGCAGCCTTAGAGAAAAAAACACACAAAATATGCTTTTCTTCTGATGAAGGACATTCAATGATATGCAGAGACAGCAGTGTTCATCCCATGATTTGGAGAAAATCACTCGCTGAGTGGAACAAAAGCCGCATAGTAACTCTTAGTGTACGTGAGCATACATGGTCTCTCTCCGCCATATATGAAAGGAAGTGCCAGGGTCCTCTCCTCCAAGTGAAGATACAGGGCTAGGGACTTGGCAGGGAAGGGTCTCATGGGTAGATGTGACAGGTTAGTGTGTGACTTAAGGTTCAGTGGAGGAAGGAAGAAGTTGGTAGAAGTGGAGAGCACATATTTTTGATCCTGATTTAGAAAAACAAAGATATGATCAAAGATTTAAGGAGATAATGGTGTGTGGAGTTGAGGTTTGTAATTGAAAATAGTGCTTAGATGGACCATTAGCATGGGCAGTGGATGGGTCACTAGCACATTTTCCTTTTGAAAAAAAAAATACCTCAGAGCATTTTTTTTTTTTTTTTGAGGCTATTGGTCAGAACTCAACCTTTGCAGATGCCACCATCGGTATCTTACTTCTGGAGATTCTGATGTATCACTTATCCCTCAGCATACGTCTACCCTTTCTGTAGCTGTGGAATTTCTTCACTCCAGTCTGAGATTTTTTCTCAGAAGGCAGTAAGAAGCAGTAGAGCAATTGTTAGTTGCTACTCTTTTTCTGATTTCAACTCCCATACCTCCCAGAGGAGATTTTTGAGTGAAGAAATTGAGTTTACAAAAGGAACGTTGAATGGTTGTCTTTCTCCCAAAGGCAAGGAAATAAGAGTATATTTTTTCTCCAATAGAGYTGAAAAGTCTTTGGAGGATTAGAATTTCCTTTGTCATTAGAAGACTACCTCTACSAAAGGCAGTTTTACCCCATTTACCCCATATTGTAGCTAATAACCCCAGTCTTCCAACTTTGTATCTCTGTGSCTAAGTGTTGAGGAGAGGAATAAGCAGTTATTGCCCATCTGGGGAAGTTTGGTGGGAGGAAATATGACAGAGTGTGTGACATGATAGGTAGTCAGTCAGTCCTTTGTRGTTAGGATCATAATTTCACACAGGACCAAGCCTTACTCCCTGACAGTTTTGCAAGATTGCTCACTCTTCCTGAAGTGGCTATTCTGTAGTTTCTGCTGTATGATATATGCCAGGTGTTTGCTTTACTTTCCATGTTAAAGCTAGCTTCAACTCTGTGTTCATTCTTCCTTCTCTACTTCCAGTATTAAACCAAGGGTGGAAATTTAAAAGTCACTTATCATAAGACAGGATCTAATATTTAGAAAAGTTATGGGCAAATGTGTCATATATTTCACTGCTTGAATATCTGCCTCTGTGCCATCTGAAGGGAACACTTTTGTTCAATAAGAAATGCTTATGCTGATTCTCAGAAGAGATGTGGCTATAAAAGTGTAATACTATTTGGGTCCTTCAAGATTTACTCTGCCAATGATTTTCTCAGTACATTACAGAACTAGTTACAGCTGTAATATAATGCAGATATGATCTGTGTTTAAATGAGAAAAGCTGAACTGAGTAGCTTAGTGTATTCTATACCAGAATACCAGTTTCTTGCAGAACTAGGATCTTCTCAGAGCAAATCTTAGAAAAGAATGAGACATATAGCTTACTGCATATCATAACACCCTTCCTTCCATGGGAATTTATCAAGGATCACTTTTACCATTTCTTGGGAGGAATACAGCAATTTTTCAACAGTGCACAGGACCACTTCAGAGAAGAGATGATTATCACATTTTTTAGAATAAATGTTTTTTTAAGCCAAGCATAAACACTTGGCAGAATCAAGACAATTTGGCTAAGACTATTTCCTTGCAAAAGATTTTGTTGCATGTTTAATGGTGGTAAGACTATTACATTTATATATGTGACTGTCCTGTTACAAGGAAAAAAATATATATATATTTCCTTAACAGAATGACTGATAAGCCTTTCCCATGGTTACACTTGCTTTTATGCAAATGTTATTCTATTTAATCTATAGAGATTTAGAAGGTAAAAGTGATGAACAGAAGAAGAATTAGTCCAAAAAAAGATCTGGACATTTACTCAAGGGAAACATATCACCCATAATGCCTACCAACCTTTCTTTAGATCAAATCCTCAGCTAAAGTAAAACAGCTCTTTAGGTTTTCCTTAGTGAGGGCAAGGTGGGGAAGGGATAACCAAAAAAAACAAAAAACAAACAAAAAACCCCCCAAAAAACCCCACTTAATTTGCTAAAATTGTTAAGATCATAAACTAAGGTGTTCTGGCTGCAGGTTCTTAGTTGTAATTATATATAATATAATTATACATATATATATATATATAATTTCATTGATCATATATTCATCCTGTTTGACATTACTTTCATAATTATGATTATTCTGGTATTCAGAAGGTTAGCCATCAATTTGCAGAAAAGTTGCTTGCCAAATTTCATGGCTATTTACATTTGTATTTACTACAGTTGGGCAGTCAGAGAAGGTAACTGCATGCATTAGGGTGTATGTGATATTTCTTTACAGAATGTATTTGTACTCCCATATGTGCATACACATAAAATTTATTCATCATTTTTCACAAAACACATCATTTTTCCTCAAAGCCATCTTATGTTAAAGCTAGGCATTTAACATATATTGGGACTACATAGACTTCATCATTTAAGATGGTTTTCTTCTGACATATTTTCTCTACTGTTTGAGGGTTTTACTCTCGTGGAAACCTTATGAACTCATAACAGGACCCATATATTCATCTGGTTTTATCTGCTAAGAATAATATCAAGATGACAGGGAAATAACGTACTGCTCTGACAGAGACTGAGTACCTTGATATAGAGTTTGCATTCTCTGATGCAGCAAGATAAATTACAGGGTTCCATTATACCACTTTAATACTTTTTATGGTAACAGAAACAGGGTGGTCATTGATAACAGATAAATAAATTGATCTGTTAATTTGAAATTGAACTCCCTGCTGGCTGAAACTGATGCACTGTTGGTCCTTTTGTCTTACTAAGTTGACTACATCAGTGAAGCTCAATGAATTTTTTTTTTTTTTTCACATTTTGGGGGTAGGAGGAGGTGCCAAAATATTTTGCTTTCTTAAACCGAGTTATTGGTGCGTAGGAGTCTACAGGAAGTGTTTAAATTCAAAGTGATTTAGAATCTTTCTTTTGTATCTTCTKTCAGATAGCAGTAGCCTTTACTACGTATCTGAATGTTACTATCTCAATGTTACTATCTTCCTATGTGTGTGGCTAATCAGTATTTTATAATCATATACATCATTTTAATGTCCGAACATTAAATTCTTCTGCCTTTGAGCCTTCCTATGCTAGTTTTTTTTCTCCTCTAAACTTGGTACACGTGCATAATGTYGTTGAAGCTATTTTGTACTTGCTGGAGTTTGACCTCAGCATTTTAGTGCAAATAAATGAAGATAGGAGGAAAAGAAACAAGGCGAGATTTATAAGATGGGGCTAAAGGTGATAAAACAAATTATGAACTGAGAAAGAGTGGGGCAGATGGATGGGAAAGAGTGAGCAAAACGGCACTTGCAGTTGAAGTGGAGCACGACTGTAGGCAGATCCAGAAGTGCCGACGTAGCCGGTGCGGCAGGTGTGGTCTCTTCAGGAGCCTCTGCACTGCTCCTTCCACGTTTGACTGCAAGAGCAAGAGCCGAGCACGTAGAGGGCTATAATCGCGCTCAGAGACTCCGTTGTTTATGACTCGTCGGAGAAAGGATGAGCAGCATCTGAAGCTAACCACAAAATGAACATCCTAAAGTCGTAACAGGCCGGGTGGTGCCATTTGTCCTCTTTGTTACTGTCTGTCGGGAGGGTAGATTAATGTTCGGTCGTTTCCTTCTCTTGTTGCAGTCTTTTGCTATGATAATAAAGTAGGAGAATTTGAATGTCTTGCATGTCCTTGGAGTGCAGGAGCATTTGACATTTTCCGTTTTAGTACCTAGCTCTGCTTTCCCCAGAAACGGGTAGAGCTGTAAATGTTGATGAGTGGAATGACTAGCCAACCAAAATCAAGAACATTATAAAGGTCAAGGTGATTTACCAYGACCAGTTTTTTTGTGGCGTATTCTGCGCACTAAATACCGTCACRAAGTTTTCAATAAAAACAAGGAAGGAGCACACAGTTTTTGCTGAAAAGACAGTAGCAATAGTAATAAGAAACAGATGAAAAACAAGCCACTTTTCTTACCATCCACAGATTCTAATTATATGGTCTCTTTTTTCATATATATAAAATAGCTTAAATTTCTAATTTCTTTTGCATTCGAAATTACATTCAGGACAACAAAACTGAGTAAGATCCATTGAAAATAGACTAATATACCAAAAAATATTCTTCATAGTGCTTCATTTTAATATTGTGTGGCTTTTTCTCCTCTTTTTTTGTCTCATAAASATTAAAATTGAAAATCAACGGTAACTGCATCATTCCAAAGAGAAATGGAAAATGACATTTGTCAATCCAGCACAAAATGGTTGCAAAGAGTTTATGTATGTTGTCATAAAACACAGCTGTGATATTGCTATAATTTGAGCCAAATACAAATTGTAATTTTAATGGCAAAATGTTTCTGTTGTTTAAAGCTCKCACAAAAACATGATTATGTGTAATGTTTTGCTCTCATCCAACTGGAGAAAACTGCTGCCCAAACATGGACATACACTTCTATTATTAGATTTAATCTATTTGCACATCAATTTCACCCTTCTTAGTTCACTGATCACTACAAAAAATATGCATCCAAAATGCTGTGAAACAGATTCTATTATAAGAGAAATTATTTAATCAGCACACAGGACTGGAGAAAGACCTAAAGTAAGAGCATTTCAATGCAAAATAAGAAGCTCAGTGTAGACAGGTCACAGATGCTTCTTCTTTCAAATTTTCCTATAAACTGGAATTCATGGCCATTGTCTCCAATCTGGCATGCTGTGATCTCAGATTACACAGAAAACAGGAAAACAAAGTTATTTTTTCACTCCTTACATTTAGGTTGCCAAATCTGATCCATTCTAAACTCTGTATCTATGTCAAATGATGAATTTCTTAAAGACAAAATAGTTTTGACTGGAAATTTTAAGAAAAATAGTACCATTCTGAGCTGTAAATACAAATACATTTTGATTTTTTTAAACAAAAACATAAAGTCTACATTTTTATTGAGAATAATAGAAGTGATCTTTTATTTAATAAAATGTTAATAAGAATATAGCAAGCAGATTTTGGTGGGATTTTTAGTTATAAAATGGCTTATTTGTTTGCATGAGTTTTTTGACATTCTGGAATTATATAGGTTCAGTTACAACTTTTTCCCAAACACATCATTTTCCAGTTTTATTTTTATTGAATTATGTCAAAATTTGAGTGAAAAAAATGTTAGATTATTGTTAGAACACACTTTATTTTGTTGTGGTTTGTATTGTTATAAATAAAATATATCTCATGCCGCCTGGATAACTTTACTGCAAAGAGAAGTGTTATCAAAATAGGTAATGGTTATGGTTGAGAAAATAAACACAAAAGAAAGCTTAAATCTAATTCAACAGAAGATTACTCTGCCAGTCAGACATAAAAGAAAATATATTTTAGAGACAATGTTTATGCTTGTGCTTCATTTTTCTGATGTTCTTTTCTCCTTCCTCTGCTTGAATTGTACCTCACTTTGAGCGCAATATGACATCCTTTGATTTGCTAACAGATGTCATATTTACCTCAAAGATGCAAGATCAAAGCTTCTGAAGGCAGACCCTGTCAGACTGGCTAGTGACCAAAAAATAACGTAAATATTGTTTGCATTGTTGGATATKCACTTTTTTATGTTCTGTAGTGTCTAGATAAAAACATTTAATTAATTGAATTTCTTTTACGCTTAAATGTAATGGTACTTAGGGGAGGAAAAAAGAAAAAATAGTCATGAAATTAGCAAGAAGCTTCAAGTCAATGACTTGTTCTTCTAGCGTRAGCTAGGGGACATGTCTCTCTAAAACATCAGTCCATCCTCACACTACAAAATCCTTATCTTACATCAGTAATAATCTTAGTACTATGCAGCTGCATAGGTTTATCTGCAACAAGATCCCTCAAGCAGAGGTGCAGAATTTGCAGTGGCAGAAGTTTTCAAGGACGTCCCTGAAAAGCTGTCTCCYATGACATCAGATGGAAAAGCGAAAGTATGATAACATACCACCGAGTCTTATTTCTCAAGTCGTGAAATGTCCAATCACACTACTGTCCTCTGAAAGACARAACAGAGTCTGCCAAGGAAGGTGGCGGAGATACCTGGAGTTAGCCTGGACTTCGTGGTGCATTAACGTATTGTATGTCAACGGCCTTTGGTGTACTGTGTCTGGGCTAGAGGCCCAGTGGCATTTAGCCAGCGAAGGAAAGACAGAGCAGCCCTTGCACTTCCAGAAAATCTTTTCCTGGAGATCCCCTAGTGTCACCTGCCACAGATGACTTTTGACAATCAGAACTCTCTCTGAATTCTGATTAACTACATTTAAGTAAAAACTCTTCACAGTGTTATCGGTCAAAAGCTGGAGCAGATGGTTTAGGGAGGCTGTGGTATTTCTATCCTTGGCAAAATGAAAAAAAAAAATAGTTTGGATAAGGTTCTGAGCAACCTAATACAATTTCAAAGCTGGACCTGCCCTGAGGGAGTTGGACTAGATGGCTAGATCTAGTTGGACTAGATGGACTAGGGTCCTCTCAACCTAAATGATTTTAGGAGATGAGTCTTGTTATACTATATAACCAAAAAATACTATTCACTACTATTATTAATGCAGCTTTCATTTCCAAGTAATTTTCTATTAGTAATTCTTTGCTTGCCCCCCTTTTGGGGACAACCAATGAAGAACTAGAAGAATTTAGGAGATTCAAGAATATTAGTAATATAATTTCAATTAGCTTCAAAAAGGACCTCATAGCAAGAATTCTTCTTTCTCAATATCCTTTATAAGTACTGTGCTGGACTCTCTTATAAATCTTTTTTTTTCACCTAGTATGAAATGAATGTTTTTTGCTTATGACAAGATTGGACTTTGCTAGAGTAATGAAGTATTCATGTGTCTTTTTCTGAAAAGAGGACAGATCATGATGTAGGTTTTTAATATATTTTTCCCTTTTATACTTGTATAGTCTTGAATAAAACTAGAAGAAAAAATTAAAAAATATGTTTCTGGTATTCTCCTATAGCACAGATGTTCAAATATGGTAACTATACTTCTGAAGTCAGTATATATCATTTTCTGCTTAAGATGCAGAGAGGATCTGGGAGATAAGTATTCATAAATGGATTTTTCATTTCTCTTATTTGAAATCTTGATAGGGTCTTCTTTTTTGACAGTCTTGCTAATGGCTTTTGGGTGTTGGGGGAAAAAAAAGAAAAAAAAAGAGCCTAACTTTTAATATCATCAGTACTTACTGAAGGTTGCCATAATCTGCAGTTTTTCCGCCTGGAATGTGCTGTGCTTATCATAATAGCACTGTGATATTTAAGAATGTTATCCTTGCCAATTTGTGGATGAGCCTTGCTAAAAATGATTTCTTTGTTTTGCTGACATGAATGGAAAAGAGAAGAAATTGCAGGAGATGGGGAAGGAGAGATGGAGTTTGCTGAGGGAGAACACGTTTCAACAACCTCCTCCCCCACCCCCGTTTTGGAAAAGGATCTCCTTTTCCTCTTCAGTGTGTGCCCTGGAAAGAGATAAAGAACAATGTATCTTCATCTGGATATATGCCAAAGTATGTGGTTAAAGCAACCGAAGAGGGGGAAAAAAAATAAGAAATGACAAACTGCAAGGGAAGCACAGAGAGAAATGGCTCCTCTTCTCTGAGAGCRAGATGGGTGGTGAGGGAGAAGGGATGCTTTCTAGCCCTCCATTACTTTAGTTGCATCTTATCAYGCTTGAAGACCCAAATCACAGTATTTTTTGCATTATCTGTCCCTCTTCAAACCTAGACGCTGAGGATAGGAGTAGTTTCATCCAATTAGTTGTCTGAAAGTTTCCCATATTAATCAAAGTTATTACTTACTATCAAAGATTGAAAGAGCCTAGAGGAAAGAGAGAGGCACCTCCAGAGTGCAATTATTCCTAACCTCTAGGGACTAATTCAGACCACAGAGTACAAGCTTCTCTCTTAAGATGGCATGAATAGCTTTCCAGAAATGCCCCTCCTTCTCTCCACTGACTCTAGAGGAAGCAGTAGACACCTAGCTAAGCTGGATACCTGCGTTGCCAGACTTAGATAAAATAAATTTCCTCTTGAATTTCCTATATAGTTGACAACTGCCAAATAAAATCAGAATAATGAAAAGGAATTTACTCACTAGATTAATTTACAGTTAAATAAAAAATGTTCTCTTCAGCACCAGTGGGGTGTTGAATATATGAGAATAGGTATGGTGGAATGCCTTTTGTTGCTTAACAGTACAGAGAGTGTACAATATTTTAATTGCTAAGGTAAAAACTACATAGCAATTTAAAGTACAAGAGAAATTTGTGCAGTGATCTGAGATTCAAGTAAATTAGAGTGAGTAAGTTGTTTTATGTCTYTTTGCCTCAGTTTTCCTTTACTTAACATGAAGTATTAGCTCTCTGGAAGTAGAAATGATCTTGAGAAGAGCAGCAGGGGCTACTATCAAAAATGTGGAATAGCTTRTGTACTATGAGAGATTAAACAGACTAGTACTCTCCAACCTGAGGGGCAAATAAACATAAAATAAAATAATGACTGGCATAGAAAAAAAGTAAGAAGGAAAAAAAAATGCTTTGTGTGATGAAAAGGTTGGAGGAATCAAGTAAAAACATTAGATAAAAAGTTTAAAATAGGAAAAGGAAATACTCTTTAATAACATTGTGTTTGAAACTGCTGAATCATTTACAACAGGCAGTTGTAGACAACAGAAGTTTACATGGATTCAGAAAATGTTTATACAAAGTCATAAAAGAAAAATCTGTCAAATATAGTCTCTTCCACCAGAAGTCTCCAAATGGCTCATTGCCAAAAGATGCCACAGTATTTTGGGAGAAATATTACGTTGTATTTGTCCTATTGTTATATACTTTCCTAGACTGGATTTATTTACCAAAGTTGGGAAAACATTTTAAAGATGAGTTTCCTTCCACTAGTACTGGGCCCACGGTGAAGAGAAGTAACACAGTTGTTCTCTTTTCCTTTTCCTTTTCCTTTTCCTTTTCCTTTTCCTTTTCCTTTCCCTTTCCCTTTCCCTTTCCCTTTCCCTTTCCCTTTCCCTTTCCCTTTTTTCCTTTTCCTTTTTCCTTTTTTCCTTTTCCTTTTTCCTTTTCTTTTTCCTTTCTAAAATTACACTAAGAGACTTAGAGGGGTCTGCACTTTCTTCAAAATCAGGCAATCTAAAAACACACCCTATAAGACAGTATCTTTATATAAAACCACTCACTGTTTTGTCACCACTGTTGTTCTTCCTTTTTTATTTCTAATAAATAATGTCAGTTTAGCTCCTTGCCAGCATATGGTTAAAAATGTTACCTTTGACAACTACACTGCTTGCTGTGGTAACTGTTATACACTTAATGCTTGGATATGACCCTACGACAGAAAAAAGAGCTGATTTTCATATTTCCAATATAYTATCAGTGTGGAAGAAAAATCCTAGAAAAAATCAGTATTGCAGGTAGGACTTTCAAAACTTCTCATCTTGATCTTTCTTAGCTCTCTTGAAATCAAGCTTCCTTCAGCTTCAAATTAGGCACCTTAGATTAATACTGAATATTTTTATCTCACATCATAKGTGATATCACTAGTAATAGTGACAGGTTGCAAGTAATTATCAGTCAAAAATTCTTTTAGCATGACCAATTACTTTTATGTTATTTATTGATGCTAGATTCGGTGCATCATTTCTACAACTGTCATTACAGAAAATGTCATTTCTCAGTTTGGCAATTTAGAACCAATTGGCTGTTTGTTGTCTCCTAATGAAGTGCGGTCATCCCTAAAAACTCCAGTGATTTCACAGATTTCTATTTTATGTGGATCTGGACAGGAATTTTTGAATAAATTTGCTTTCCTTTAGAAAAAAAAAATGAATTAATCAAAACTGCAATTTCTTCCGTGTTGGTGTCATTGTACACGAATGGTTTCAACTGCCCTCTCAAATCTTTTCACATGATAGGAAAAAAGGTCTTCCTCTGATATCTTATTTTTAACTATTGGCAGTTGATGTAATGTCACAGATATCCCTGCAAAATATATCAGCAAATTAAAATGGAAATATCTTTTGTATTGGTAGAAGAAAATCAGTCCTGTCTGAACTAACTACTCCACGCTGTCTTTACAGCTGCTGGAGAAAARTAGGCAAGTCTGAGTTTCACTTACAGCCGTCTAAGTCCTACGTATTGTCTCCAAAATGTTTCTACTTCTCTCCCTTTTGTCCAAAGGGATTCTCATTTTGAAGCAGATTTTTCTTCCGTGAACATCCAAAGTCAAGTGACTTGACAAAGTCAATCTCGCCATAGTATGTATGTATGTATTTATTTATTTATTATTTAAATGCAACTGCTGAATGAAAATAATCAAACATTCAGATCTTAGCTGGTATATGGGTTCACAGGCTTTTGCTTATTGGGACCCTCRGTGCTAGCTACCAGATATTTTACATTCATAAAGTATTTTGTCTGAGAAAATGGAAATTAAATCTCTTCCTATGCTCAAACTCTCCCAAATCTCAGACATCGTTACCAGTGATGACACAGTCATCTCTGAAACAATCTGCTCTTTGTCTAACCTACAGAAAACATTTTGTTCACCGATCAGAGAGGGTTCTAAAGAGTGAAAAGTGGATCTGCTGTTTTCTCTGTATAAAACGCAAACAACTCTAGAATCACCTCAGTTCTAAAATGCTGGAACATGGAGAGAAATCAGTAAGTCTCAGATGTTTTGCTTGCCTTTGCTGGTCAAGTAACCCTGCCTCAAACCACAGTGACTGYTCTGGTAGGATGCCTGATAACCTCTAAAATATTCCTGTGAACCTTTTGTTTTCTTCTTTTTTAACACAGTGATAATCAGAACAAATTGATTTTGTTTCTGAGATTGCTAAAATCCTCCCAACACTTTCTTCAACACCGATACTGAATAAATCATTGTAATGTTCCCCTGAAGTGAATTGAAAATTAATTTACACAGCTAAGATGATCCTCCTAATAACAGGGTACATGGAATGGGGAAATTGGAAATCATTACCCAGCAAACATTATCTGCATCATTTTTGTAGCTGCTTTAGATTGCATTGTAATAGAAAATTAGGAGACTGGCTGTGAAGAAGTTTAAGAGGGTCCCCTGAAGAGCTTCTGCTTTAAAATTGATTCTTTAAGAAAGCATTAAAAAGCTATTGGAATTGATTGCCTGCTAATATAAAGGAAAAACTCTTTGCCACCATTTGTGTTAAAAAAGAGCATCTTCATTCATGCATGTTATTAAAACTACTGGCCTGAAAGCCCCTGTAGAAAGATAAAGGATATGGATGGGATATTAAAACAGCAATCTTTACTTTATCTGGGATTTAAAGTTAATATGTCGCTTTTATTAATTCAGCAGGAACCATTAGTTAGGATGTCAAATAAGGGATTTACAATTAAAATACTATAGAACACAGGTGTCTTTAGTAAACAGTGAAGTAGGAATTCTTCATTAATCTTCCAAGCATGAGGTGTACCCCTGCAAAGAATAAATCCTGAATTTACAGTTTTCTTTATTGCCTGATTTGCTATGCAGTAACAATAAAAGTTAGCTTTGATAACACCCCTGATTAGCTCCAGCAACTTCCACTGATGTGGAGTAATGAAGAACCAGATCTTTGCCAAGAACGAAATGGGATCCACCATCCCTTATTTACAAAGAGTCAAATGAATGAACTTTGGAAGATGGCACTGTATGTAATACATTTGTATTATCTTAAAATTATGCAGAAATATAATTTMTTTTCCTGATATTGAGCTTTTTAAAGCCATTTATGGTTTTCTGGTTTCAAACACATTTTGAACAAATTTTCCTTGTCTCTCTGAGTTTGGGATTACAGGAAACATTAAAAGGTAATGAATATTGGGGAGAAAAAAATGTTAATAATGATGCTATTTGAAAAAAAAGTATGAGTTTTAATGCAGCAGTTTACATAGATTATTCTTTAACTTTCATTTCCTTTCTAAACTGTAAAATAGATTATGGATAAGAGAACATCATCTTGGGAACTTTGCCAAATCAGTAATCAAGGTTAAATCTCCTTAGGTGAAGTYGCAAAGAAATGCAAGTTAATGAAACTTTATTTTAATTGCAGATTCAGAGAGAAAAAGGATAGAAACAGAAGAGTGACAGACTAGATTAGCAGCCAATATGGAGATTAAAGAAATAGCCCTGTCAAGAATGTGACAGGCTAGATRCAATGGAAGGGCACCTAGCTGATAATAGTAGGCAATGTTTATTTATTTTGTATTTTAAATGTCAAACAGTAGGAAAATGGTCTCAGAAAATGAAAAAAGTTGGCAGAAAATAGGGATGAATTAGCTGAAATGGAAAGCAGGTGCTGATGAAGAATGAATAAGGATATTGCTTACTATCAGGACATGATCAGAAGGACAATGTATAGTTTTCCAACATTTTATACCTTTAAGAGTGAAAGCAGAATTATTTTATAACTTAGCCTATTTACTAACACTAATTTGGGGGCTGAGCAGAGCTGAAAAGGAAATAGAAAAGGCTACAAAGAATTTAGGCCCCCAAAATTCTGTAAAGCCAGATGACTTTCCTGGGAATCTATGGTTTAACCTTTATGCATATCACACAAACCTATAAGAATTTTAACATGTTGCTCAGGCTTTGGTAAACAATTTAGTTTGTTAGACAAACAGCAGGAACTTCTGTCCTTAAGAAAATTCTGGGATTTCAGTGTTTGGCTTTACCTAGAATATGTAGGGAAAATCCTTATTCCTTTTCATGAAATAGTATGTTTTGAAAATATTAAATATATTTAACAAAATATAAATTCAGTTTGAATATAATTGATTTTATGTCTCAATAAAACTGACTTTGCTGAAAAGACAAATATTGATGGTTTTAGAAAAGGAAAAAAATATATATACTGTATGAATTATTTTAATTTTTTCATACTAAGGTTTCCTGGCAGAAAGCACAGCTAAAAGGCTAAAAAATGTTCCACTAATCGTATTAATTTCACTATTCTTCTGTATTCATATTTCTTGTAATGTAAGATTTTAGGGAAAAAATGAAATTCAAATATTCTATGAGGAAAAATCCATGTTTTAAGGAAAGAAATGATTAAAAATAAACAGTAGGTTACTTAAGAGATAGAAGAAAAAAAAAAGAAAAACTCTTGTTTATAGGYAGAAAGCTTCCATTCCTGAGTTCTGATAGCTGACGTATTCTAATATATGGARTACTCTTGTCCTTGATATCATAAAAAAGGTATATTAGCAAGATGAGAAAAGTATGCATGCAATTCTGAACCTACTTACAATAAAACTTCTTAATTGTCCACCCTCAAGTATTTATTCTAAGTATTGTAACTCAGTGACTGAGGAATTTAACTGCTTGTGCCACCTAGACTGACTTTCATTGATGTGCATACATATCTTACCTGCAGGCATCACCCTGAGGTGGGTCTGCCATTCAGAGAAGAAGGATAACGACAGTAAATAAATAAATAAATAAAGCAGGAGGAGTCTTCTGATAGCAACCACAGGAAAAGCCAGGTACCATTTTCCTAAGCACATATTTATGCATGACAAGCTTGATGTGTTGTTTATTGAAAAAAATCCTTAACTTCTTACTTTTTTTTTAAAAAAAAATTATTTTAAAACCTTTTGTTGTAGTTTTGMTAACTGCAGTGGTATGCTATTTTATCTACATGTATTTATTATACTTGAGTTTGTAGAATCCGTGCACAAGAAGACAGCTACATGAATAAGTTGTCGCAAGGCAAGCTGAAATGTAGATTTATAGCATTTTTGCTACTCTCTAACAATAATCTGAGTTCTTACTTTCACTCCACAGTGAAAGCAAGAAAGCTTAGCTCTCACTGAAGAGGTAAACTACTTGCATTTACCATGGCATGTGAACAGGCAATTACTACAGAGTGGCTGATATCATAAATTCAAACTATAACTTACAGCTCATTAACCTGTTCAAAGACTGGGAGTCCTGCATGATAAGCACTGTACAAACACACAGGGATAAATATTGTTTGCCAGAAAGAACAAAGAAAACAAAGGATGAGTTTATAAATGATGATCCAAATCATGGAGATCAGACAAACTGCTCAAGGACATATGTAAAGATGTGAAGTTGCAGACCTGGGACTAGAGTATTTATCTTTGAAATTCCAGTCAGAAAGACCATCCTTCCTCACCTCAGAAGCAAAAAATCCTCTTCTGCAAGCATGTGTGTGTATTTAAGATTTACTTATGTCCTTTCACTTTGGCCAATGCTCTAATTTGCTGAAATCACATCTCTAAATCTTCAAAAAGACATGTTAAACTCATTGTATCGGGTAGGAACAGTTTCATCATGATCATTGTAACAGATCTCCTGGGTGTTACCTCCTCCTGCTGCCCAAGGGGTATCAGGTCTTTTGGTCAACTCCTAAAGGGAGATATTGTATGAGAGATTTCTTGGAATGAAATGTGTTTGGGTAACTTATACTGGTAAAAGTTAATAGCTCTTCTTTCCTAACTGTAAAGATGCATGCTGAAGCTAAATAGGTAACTGGGTAGTTACGCTTTTTGCTGTGACCCTGCAATAGATGCATTAGGGTTTTTATTTGTTTGTTTTGAGGAGGAGAAGATTAAGCTGGATCAATGGATACAAAATATCATAGAATATGATATTATTCTACAACTTATTGGAAAAAAAATGCTTTAAGAACCAATATTTCCCTTTAAAATCTTTGCATTTGAAAATTATTTTATGACAGTGATCTATGATAAGTTGTCATTATGGAATAGACTGTGAAAGTAATTTTTTAGTTTTCTTCCATTTTTCCTGCATTGTATTATATTCGTAACTTGTTTGTTGTGGTGGAGGTGGGTCTAGGTCTTCTAAAATTATAGTGAGAAGTCATCATTCTATTTTTCTCCTCCTCTGCTTGGTGTGTCTAAACTACTCTCTTGTTGGCAGCCTCTGTTTCTATTGAAAAGCTCACATCAGAGCATCTTTCCAGGCACATCTTGGACATTTCAGCAACAATGTTGCTTTGCAGTTGCCAAGCAAATCAGTACCCTCATGTAATTAAAATAATAACATAGCACTGCCTCTTGTTGGTTACCAACATCTATCTCTCTTTTTCTTATTTTTTTCCCTGCAGTTATCACACTGAACAGCTGTGGTCATATATAAGATACACCTGGCAGCTTCAAATGTCCAGATGCCAAGCTCATCTTTCCAGTATTGGCATTCATTTATGAGTTTAGCTGTTATGTGAAGAGGGGATTTTTGCCTAGAAAAAATGTTCCAAGTGACAATTGTAAGAGAGGGGAGATGCTTAGCAGGAATAATTAACCTCCTGGGTGAAATTTATCTTGAGTGGTCACAGCTATCATGATTAAAAGGGCAAGTGAATTATGGAACTAGAGGAATCATTGCCTATTTGGAATACATTAATGAAGATTTTAAAAGTCAATGTTGTTCATTTAGGTAAATATTCCAGTGGAGTTTTGTACGCATCTCCCTCAGCAAATGGCACATCTGCTGATCACATCTCCACTTATGGTTAATAGACAGGAATGGGTTAGAAGGTAATAAGATTTGCTTTTCTGGAGCACTCAACTCCATCTAAAATTGCCAGAAGATACTCTCATAACACCTCCACAGCATAGACTGTGTCATTTTCCCCCGAGTTTGCTGCAAAATAAATTGAGGAACAAAGACACTAAACTACTTGCACATGGATACATGCAAAGCCTGGGACACGATCAGGGTTAGAATACGATCTTCTTCACTTCTAACCTATGTCTTGCCACAAGACCATTCAACACTTMGTAAACACCAGACTTGTAACTCAGACATGGAGAAAATACTGCAGTAAAATGTTCTTTTCYGTCTTCTGGTAGGAACAAGGAAGCTCTTGATCCGAACAAATGACAGCTTTTGATAAGCAAGGGATCCAAACTCTAAATGTTTTAGCTCAAGGACTATCAAGTACTTCTCATTTATAGATCGTATAAAATTATATATACTGGATGATTAAATAATTGAAGAATCCATAAACTACAATGGTAGAGTTCAAGTTGTTGAGGATGGCAATCAACTCCTTGACTGAATTATTGCAAAAATGAAACATTAAGTCTAATGACATTGCTGTCTTCTTTTTTCTCTGGCCTACCTATCTCTGATATTTCCTTCTGAGATGCCCTAATAGTTTAATAATTCATTCTCTTATTGAAATTATTAAATTTGATGCTGAGTCCCTGTTCTTCTCAAGATGGAGATAGTTAGGGCATACGTATCATCTCACTAAAATTKTAMAAGGAATTATATTTTAAATGTGCCATCTAAAAAAAAAAAAAAAGACATAATCCAAGTCTATGCAGTGTCTACATGGTTTGCTCTGGTTTCCAACTTGCAACAAAATGAAATTTCCCTTTAAAAAAAAAAAAGGAAAGAAAGAAAGAAAAAAGTCTTCTCTTTAGGATGTCATCATTTTACAGAAAATTGAGACATTGACACTTTCAGCTTATCTCCCTTCATATCCTCTGTTTTATCTGAATCACAGCAACACAGCGATATCTAAYCTGGAGCCTCATTTAATACTTCAGTGTTGCTTTTTTAGGTGAACTCTGAAGCCAAAACATGGGAAAGCTCCCAACAGGTGAATCTCTGAATTGCATTCTACATTACCTCCCACTGCAATTCTTGAGAATGTCAGAGACATTTCCAGTGAAAGGCATAAATAACTGGTTAGAAAGTGTCATAAACAGGTAGGTAAAAATTTCATAGAGCTAAAAATTAAAGTCTGTCATTTTCCACTGTCTTATGAAATAGTCTTACAACTCCAGGCAGTCCCCAAATAGATAAGTTTGAAATGGAAACTAAAGGAGGATTTATGTCTGGTACTTCTCCCTTGCAAAGGCTTGTGCAGAATCAAGAGTTTAGAAAAGATGACTCTACAGCAAGATATCCTACTAGTATTTAATCAAATATTACTATTYGTTAACAGAAGAGCACAAACCGGATGACTTCAAACTGAAGAGCCCTTGAAAAAACACAGATCAACCTAAAACATTTAATGTCAGCAGGTAGCACTCGGTGTGAATATAGATAACAGAATTTACTGATTTTTTGTTACTCTGTACTAAGTATGGTAATATGACACTGAACTTTCCAGTATGTGTGARCATGTTAAAAGTGAAACTCCTTGGTATAAGAAAAAAATTATATTAAAACCCAAAATTGCTGATACCTATGAAATCAATTAAAGAAAGCATAAACAACTGTTTTAATAATTTGAAGCTACACAGTCTTTGAGAAGGTGAAGTGAATAATACATGTTTTCATCTAAAATGTAATTTAAACAAGAATCTTTGTTGTTGTCCAGTTTTTGCTACTTCCCTAATAGTTATTGGGAGGTATTGCATGTATATATCATTAGGATATTGCATTAATCCACAAACTTAGAACTTAGTCTAGACAGATACTCCCAGACTTTCTCAATTTTTTCTTATTTGTCATTTTAGGACATAATATATCCCTAAATTCACAGAGTATATGGGAGAAGAGAATTTCTTTGGGCAAATACCGATATACTCATCAGATTCAATAACATGCAAGCATTTAGAATGAAAGAAAGGCTTTAAAACAAGTCTAGAGGGGAAAAATAATTTAAAGGCATAAAATGTCATAAAACAGCAGAATTTTACAAAACATACTTTATGCTAAATTAACCTGGTAATTTTCTTTGAAAATACAAGGAATTTCTCTGAGATGTTCTTTCAAGTATGGTATATTGAGCTTTGGGAGGAAGTATTAGCTAACAGGGAAAAAATGAGGATTAGTATAGCAGTTATACAGAAAGTAAAGGAAAGGGACAAAACAGCTGGAAATGTTGAAGGAACTTACCATTAAAAGATCAGTACGGGGAACTATCCAATTTAATATTTTCTTTTAGTGACCTTGGTGCAAAAAGAAAGCTCATTTTAATGGAATTTATAAACGTCACAAAGTTGGGAGGCTTCCCCAATACAAGAGAGATTTGAAAGATGTGATAACCTTGGGGACTTGAGTAATAGTAATGAGATAAAATCCAATCATGTAAAGGGCAATGTCATACACTAAGGGGCTAATATTAAAAACTTATGTTATGAACTGGTAGATCATGAGCTGGAAACATTAGAAAAGAATGATCTGTGTGTATTAATGATGCCTGTGAAACCCTGGTGATATAGGCACAAAGACAAATGTAATTCTTGCTTATATTAGATATTTCCAGAAATGGCATTTGAGTGACTTTACATGAGGTGTTGTTGACTGCTTTTGTAGAACAGGGTATGAATTCAGACCACTCAGCAAAGAACAAGTGAAGTAAAAGGCTCTTGGAGTGATCAGAAGACTGGGGATCCTAGCAGAAGAGAAAAATTGGGTTATTTTGGTAATCTAATAGAACAAGAGGCTAGGAGGATATTGAATTATTAGCTATAAATACATAGACAGGGGAAACACCAGAGTTGCAGAGGATTTATTTAAACTAAAGGACAGTGTTGGCACAAGAACAAATGATATAAACTGGCCATAAATAATTTTAATCTAGAAATTAGAGGGAGGTTTCCAGCCATTAGGAGAAGGAGATCCTTCCAGTATGCTTTTTGTCTCCTCCACTGCTAATAGCTGCTCTTAAAATGAAATTCAATAAGTTTACAAAAGGAATTATGAAGGATGTGGTAGCTGAGATTCAGGACCAAAGACTCAGAACTTCTCAAGCTAGATTAAATGCCCTCTCCTCTCTTAATATATACAAAAAATCTGCTGCACTTTGTGCCACAAAACACTGAAAGTTAAATCTCTCTGCTAGTTAATAGCTGAAATTGTATTGTGGAGGAATTTGTTAAGAAACAGATGTTTTGTAAAAGAAAAACCAGCCTAACTGTGAGTCTATTTGGTTTTATCAAACTGTCCTTTAAAACAAGGAAGGCCAAGTCTTGGGGCCTAACCTGTAAAAAAACACAAACTTCTGATTATATGAACTTCCCACATGTCCTCTTTAGAGGTTACTGGAGAGCTGTGCTGGCCTGGGAAATGATACTGCCTAGATCATTAGGTCTTTATTTATTTATTTGTGTTCAGATTTATGTCAAAGCAAGACAGGAATAAACACTAAGCTTTTTACTCTAATGAAGTTTGGCGTTTGACTTCTATTATAAACAGTGTGAACTAAAAATGCCTAGAGGCACAGTACCTTGTACATCTAGCATTTATACAGCAGATTACTAGAATTCTCACCGACCTTGGTAGCTCTACAGGGGACATACTATATTTTTATTTAGCTGATTTGATTTAAAAAATCTCTTGCCTATGTGCATCCATAGCAGGCTGAAGCTCACCACAGCTCTGTGCAAAAGGGGTTCATCCGAACTTCATCGGGCTTCCTGCAAAGCATATTTGCAAAGGTGTGACGTTAGATGGCAAGTGCATTTATAAGCCCTCTTATTCCAAAATCCTCAAGCACTTACATGTTTGCTGCCCATTAGGCTCAGTGCAAACACTCTTGGGAGTTATTTTTTTCATACACTCAAAAGCTTACCAGATGAGAAGATGTAAACATCAAGGGTCAAGCTTTCCCTAGGCTCTTCGGCAATTATGGGGAATAGATGCCCCCAAGAAGCTTTCTCTCTTCTTATATGCTCTGTGTAAGGAAGTCCCTGGCTAATTGACTTTGCTATGCATAAGAAATTAGCTTCCATCCACAAGAAGAAACAGAAGAAAGTTCTTCCTATTACCTACCATTGCAAAGAAATGTTGGAAAGGTAGAGCACTCCCATTAGATATGCTGGATGGTAATAAGCTCACATGAAAGATTTGGAGGAAGAAATGTAGCACTCACAAGGACACAGAGACTCCCTTCACCATCTTCGCTCATCTTCCATTGTACTTTTAGAATACRTCCCAAAATTCCCATTAGACTAGACGGTTCTGGGCCAGGCAGTCTTAAAAATACTTAAAAGCTACAGTCTGGCTTTTGCTGCAGTGAATGTGAAGTTTTAACAGCAGTAGCTGTGGCAATATTCCTTGTCTCAATTTCCCCTACTGTTAAATTCTATTTATAAGAGGAGTTCAAATAATTGAAATGGGAAATAAAAGAATGAAAATGAGTTCTTCTGGCAATTTATTTTGTGTGTTTACTTCCAGCACAGTTTTCATTAAAATAGTAACTTAGTGAGYGCTTAGAATCCAAAATCTTTGGATTTTCTGAGAAATAAAACAACCAAGATCATATATACTGTGTTAAATAAGAATTAATTTGTTTCTAGGCTATATATATTATTACATATATACGTCTTCATAAGTATGCATACCACTTCAAAACTTTCTAAAAAGATCTGTTCCTTTTCACAGTAAAGTGAATATCTATTAAAATCTAGAGTGTTATTTAGACATAACCATCTATAACACTTCTTTTGAATGTAGCATTTACCATTCTAAAAACAGATCTGATAACTGTGCATACCGAGTTTTGAAAGAGCTTTAATTCATATACTTACAGAATAGAAGAATCTTTTCTTTCATTGGATAATGCAACAGTTAGTGTCAGAAATATCTATCTAAATGTGTTCTAAAATTTCCTAAAACAATGATATATTTGCACTTTGAGATGGTAGGCTAATTAAAATATGTACAAATTTTCTTAAAAAATGTTTACCAAATAACATTTCTCATTTTCTTTATATGTTTTTTCAAAATTGTCCATAGATCTTTTTTTTCTTTTTCAGAAGCAGAAATGGAATAACCACAGCCACCATCTATTCTTGCAGTAGGAAAATACAAACCGCAGATCCAGCAAGCCTAACAAGAAAGAAATATAAGAATGTTAGGTTTYCATCTATAATGTCGTTTTCAGCAACAAAAAACATTGATCAAAATACTCCCTAAAACAAATTAACCAGTTGTAATCAATAGCAGGCCCAGTGTTTCACTCACTTAAGCAGGTTTTGTTCATTTGACACGTTTAATTCTGGCTGCCAAGCACAGATGAGCTCTCCAGTCATTTAATTACCTGAAATTATGACCACCTTCCTGACAGGGAATGCCACGGTCACTGCTAGATAGTCAGGGCAGAATTCTTGGCTCTCGTTCCAGATCCTTTATGTTGCTGAGGCAGCATGAAATACAACCTCCTTAAAAGAAACAGTGACATTCCCTCAGCACGAAAGAGTCCCAGATAAGCAAAGCTGACCCACTTGCTTCAGTTCCCAGCCTCCYGCTTTCTTCATAAGTGTTACTGAGGAGGGAAGCGTAGGGATGAAATGGCCGTGGAAGAAGGTAGAATGAGGACTGCGGTGCTCTGTTAGATCCTTGTCCACTGAGAAGCCTTTGAAACGTTGTAATATAGAATACCCTAAAAATACWCTTAAATTACGGTACAAATTTTCTTATCTAGGTAAGAACTGTAAAGGCATAGGAAAATGGCTGAGAGCTACCCTCTCTCTAGACATTTCTCCAGTAATTTAAAAGAATGATTTCCCTGCTACAGTGTAGGTATCCAAAATATCAAATTTCACATATACTAAAAGTATGAAATAATGAATACCTGTCTGTGACCTACTTTTAAAAATACTGTATTATTTAATGGCAGACAATGTAAGAGTATTTGAAGCAAATGTATGTTTCAGTTCTCTCTTTGGAGCAATATTTTCTATARACTTCATGTATAATGAATAGGTCAAATATTCTATTTCTCTGGTAGGACCCATGCTGTCATGCTTATTGACATGAAGGAATTAGGGACTGGGAAAAAAGATCCATAAAAATTGTAGAAAATAGCAATGGCAATTAGCATGCATATTAACATTTAAAGAGTGTTATGTGCCTACTCAACAAATGAGGCAGAGTTTACTGTATTGGTGCTATTTCTATGTTGCAACAACCTCTTCAGGTCATACTGTACGGCAGTATCTCATCTAAAATGCAAGAGAGAACAAGGAGACGATGTTTCCTTCTATCTTGCTGTTTCAAATATGATCTTAGTTCTTGGAAGTAAATTTATACTGTTTCATTTCTCTCTCCAATATATGAAATTTCAAGAGTGTCAATTTATTTTTCATACCTATTTTTGAGTGTATTCATGCTGAGTGCTAGTTTTCATGTTTTTTGCAAGTTCAGAGTGCCTGTCTCGTGCAACCTGAGACATAATTAACCACACAGGAGTAGGATTATACATTTAACATTTTGCCTGTATTTTGAGAAAGTCAAACTTTCCAGAGGCTGCTGTGATTTCAATGTAGAAATATGTATAAGAAATTTTCTATTAGCAGACATGTTTGAGCAGATATGTATAATTTTACTGCTCCTTATTGGCTCCAGAACACAAGGGAGAGGAGGAGGGGGAGAGAGGGAGAAGATTTGGTTACTCTAATGAAATCTACTTACTTTAAGAAGTTTTTGATGGCAGAAAAGAAGAATGAATGACTTTGCTATGATATCTTTATGACTAAGCTATGTTTGAATTCACTATGATTAACACATGATATATATTCACAGCAGAGATATAAAAAGAAATCTAATGAATATTAGGAAAAAAATCATGGAGTGAGACCCCTGGAGATTAATTCTTTCTTCTGTAAGAAAACCAAAGCATCAGATACAGCTCGGAGGAAGTTCTGCAGCAAATCAGGGTGAAAATACCCTTCAGTGCTCTGCCGTGTCAGGCACCCTGCCTGAGATTCATCTGAACAAATGTAGATTTCTACATCTGAGAGAGGCTTCCTTTAGAGTCCCTGTAGAGAAACAGACATTTCTATGCTGAGATTTTTCTCATCCTAAATTACACATCTGCATTTGGTCAGATGAATCAATCCATAAATGTGCTTGTCTCTCTCCCATGTGCTTCTCCCTCCCAGAGTTCAAGGTGACTAGCTCAGATGTATATGTCCTTTTCGTACTTTCTGACCACTATATCACAAGAATCCCACCCTAATTACCACCTCAGCCTCAGTTGTGAATATATCTACAGATGTTTAATCTTGCTCCAATACCCTTGTAGACGGGCGCAAGAAACAAACTGTGATGACCAGCATCAGAGTACTATTGCTCTCCCAGCCTTTAGAGTCATGTGTTTCTATAGGACTCTACAAGTCCGTATGGGAGCAATACTGACTGACAGAGGTCCTAAAATAAGATATGCCGTTTCCAGTATGGCAGAGTAAGAAGAATGACAAGTTAAAGTCATAAGGCAAAACAGAGAGGGGAATTTAATAAAAAGTCTAAAAGTACATAAAAAATAAAGCTTATAAAAGATTTCCACTAAATCCAAATCAAATGACAGAAAATTATGTAGTAATGGTGAAAAAATGATTAAAAAATTTTTTGATGATGGTTGCAGACCACCGTCCTATTTTGTATGTTGAACAGAAGTCATGACCTAAGGATGCTCCGAGCTTTCACGCCTCACCATTTCTCTATAGTCATTAACTAGAATCATGTTCTTCTTTAAACTCAATGTTCGAGCTTCTTTTAGATAGCCCTTTCATTCTGAGTATTTTTTTTAACATACTTCACTCAAGCCTCTTCCTTTCTCATCCCAGAGACTGATTTTTTTCTCAAATGATAAATTGACCTTTTTCTTTGAATCAAAGGTAGGAGCTTCCTGATGCCAGTAATGCAGCTCACTATTTGCTCTCGTGTTTTCAGTTCTACCTGTTCCGTGGACACTAATTGAGAGGGAAGAATACAGCTGTTCGTTAAAGTACAATGTGTGTGGCAGCTTAGTCTGAAGGAGTAAGTCCTTCAAACTATTTCAATCTGTTTCAATATTTTCCATTGGTGTATTAAAAAAAAAGTGAAGAATAAGATGGGAAGGAAAAAGAACAAAAGTCTGAGAGTATTAAAAATCTTTTAGGGAAAGTTTGCTCATTTGGAAACAGTATCCATTGGTTTCTATCAAACATGCTCTGAAGGGTACTTTTCTACTTAATAGTGGTAGCTGGGAAGAAAAATAGATTTATTGGCAGCTGCAAGTAGTTGATATGAGTAGAGACAACAGTTTAAGAGAAACAAAATCAAACATGTAGGCATGCTGAAGTGARAGTACATTTTGGTGTCTTGCATTTGGCAGCATCCAGATCAGAAAGCCAAGGTGGCCATCTCGCCCCACGGTCTGTCTCCAGGTAAGGCCCTAACCAGGTGTCAGGGGACAATAAGAGCGAGAAAATGTTGTTTATCCCTAATAATCCCTAGTCTTCAAGTTTTTTTTTCAGCTTGGGGCATCTCCTCAATCAGATACCTGTAGCTCCTAATGGATGTCTCTTTCAAGAACTTATCCAGTCTTCCTTGAGCCCATGTATCCACAATGCCCTTTGGTAAAGAGCTCGGTAGGTCTGCCATCAAAAAATTAGATTACCACTAACAGTCATTCAGTAAGGCTTTGACTCTACTATCTTTTTGTAGGCATAATTCATTTGTTATTATTTGATATAAAGGTACAAAGTTGTCATCTGTGTAATACTTCATGGTTTGTTTGTTGTTGCTGTTATTTTTTTCAAGAATACCATACTTTGAGGTTTCATTTTTGCTGATTCCTTCTAGAAAACTGTTAGTCCTATCCTGTCTCTAGACTATTCAATGGAGATTTTTTGTTTTGAAGAGAAATCAAATTGTGTTTTAACAATTTGTAGGCYGCATGAGGGCAACCTACCAAATCACAGTTTTAGGCCTCAACTTGAACTTTTTAGGTTGTTTTTGTAATTTACAGTGATCCTCTTTCATCTTGAATCCCTTTACTTGCAAGAGAGTCTATGGCCTATAAATCACTCTTTGGCATTATACACAGCAGTATCTGACAAGACAGCAGTGAGCTTTGTGTTTATTAGAGTCTTATAAGGAAACGTTTTTGGATGGAGCCTATGGGAGCTCAGAGAAGAAATGATGAATCACTTAATTTTTTTTCCAACCAGAATAACTTATAAAGATCTTTTGAGAAGTGGTAAAAACATAATGTCCCGATTTCCTGAATAACCTGTAAATTATCAACAGCTCTTGCCTTAATAAATATTATTTTTTCCATCATAAAGTTTTCTAAGTTTCATATACATGGGTTTCAAGAACTAATGATGTAGATAGTGTGAGAAAGAACATGGAGGCAATGCCTCTGCATCTTAATTATAGTTGCCCTCTTCTTTCCAGCTCTGAACCAAGCTATACCAGAGTATGGGGAGATAAATGTGGGAGCTGTAAGCTTGACGTCTAATATCTGCTATTGAAGATTTGGGATTTGATTTAGGGCCTCTGTTGGAGGGTTTGAAAAAAACAGGTCTTCCATCTTCTTTTAATAAATTCATTTTCAGACTGGCAATTTACCTTTTTGGCAGTTTTACGATTCAGAACAATGGGCCTTTTTTAGCTGTGTAATTTTTTTGGCTGTTTCCCTTTTCTCTCACATTTATAAACARAAAAGTGGTGTTCAGTAATTTGCAGAATGGTGAAGCAGGAGCCATTTATAGCTCCCTAGCTGGAAAAACTTCAGCATAATTCCTGGTTGTAGCAAATGTTGAGGGACTATTTGACATTTTTTAATAGTGACAAACTGATACTTGCACATTACTAGGCCACATTATATTAACTCTATATATTCCTACTCTACACTGGAATTTCTGTAAAGTAACAAGTTCTGAAGTGATGTATTACAAATAGCTCGCAGCCACAAGGGAAAAAATTACTTTCTGAAAGCAGAGAAAGAATCCTAGAATGGTATGACTTTTCYTTTTTTAATTCTCTAATAATCTAAAAATAAAAAGATATGTTCTTAGAAGAAATATAAAATTATGAAGACAGAAAATTTGTATTTGCCACTTAAAAACACAAAATAAACACTTGTAATTACTTAAGAAGTATGCCAGTTTGCCTCATACCATCAGTTCACACAGAATATTTAATTGAAAAAAGCATATATATATATACATATATATATATATATTTTTTTAAGAATTACTGACATGGAGCAACACTCATCTGATTTATTAAAGGAACAGAAATATGTATTTTTTTTATAGGTTTTATAACACTCTCTCACACTTATCTAGGCTGACAGGTGAAATCTCAGAACTCTTGGGCACAGTTAGCTACTGTAGACTGGGCAAAAGTAGAAAATAGCGGGATCCAAGACGATAAGGGAAGTTTTAGCATCCATTTAGGAAGTTTTTTCTCTTTCCATTGACTGATGAAGGATGTGCCTCCAGTCATGTCTTACGGTAGTGTCAGAAAAGCCCTTCTGTGTGCATTTTTGTGGATGGTCTCTATAGGTATCTATGGATGTGATTGGAGACATGAACGGGGTTGTATGACTCAGCCCATGTTGAGGATGATGGTGGCTGCTATGAGCAAAGATCACAGGCTTATACCATCAGAACAATTTGGGAGACTTCCTGAATTTGTACTCAGAGGCCAATGGTTCACCAGTGCAACCTTCTACTTCTGAGTAAACATATGGGTTGATTTGCTAAGTGTTGCTCCAGTAGTATGCATATGCATATATATGCATATACACACACACATATATATATTTTTGTGTATGTGTATGCATATTTGAATGTGTATACATATGTGCATGTCTGTATGCATATATGTATGTATGTATATGCATGTATACACACTATACAGTGAGTATATATTTGTGTGTGTGAGAGAGAACTGTGAAGGAATAAATAAATAGTGTGTGAACAGTTATCTGTTATTAATAATAACAGCTGGATTCTATCAATAATAAAAACTGAATAAATAAAAGCTGTTCTAATAAATATTGGTTATGATCCACCTCCCCTTACTCAAGACCCTATCATGGARATTGGAAGCTACAAAAACAGCCCTCGTATATGCGCATTGCATCCTACTCTGTGGTGTTCTTGAGTAACACATAAGCCTGACTGTATTTCCTTAAAGAATTGTACACTCTAACTCCAAAAATTAACAAAAGTCAGCATGACTGTTGGTTCAAACATAGCAGTTTCTCTATTGTCTTGACCTTTAACTAACCTGAATATGTTGAGACTGTGGTTCAATCAGTTTTCAGACAAATTTTAATTGCTTTTAAGTAAACTGTACAAGAGGGAGAGAATGTTCTGTATTCTATATTCATCATTTATGGTAGATAAAGATAGCATCATGTAATCTGTCTTCTGTCAAACAAAAGAAAACAAAGAACTACTGAGTCTGCTTTGGTTGTGTCGTATCACCATAAAACTGAAGTAACCTCAGAGTAAATCAAGCCTGCCATGTCTGCAGCTTGTAGCAGATGCTCGGTTCCCCGCGTTGCATTTCTCTGGCTGGAGGCAGCTGCTGGGAGTGTTCCTCAGCCAGAAGGGACATCGCCTTGGCTCACAGTCCTTCACTGCCTCACCGGGAGGGTGCCTGGGCAGGATTGCTCGCAGGTGCCTGGGCAGGGTGCGACTGCTCCGGGTACCCATGCCTGGATTGGCTTCCATCTCTCCTGCCATTTGCAGTGAAGACAGGAGAATCCGGACTTCTAGCAGGCCAAGGACTGTCATTGGTATATGTGGGGGTGTTTCTATAAAGAGAATATATTCTGTGCATATGGACCAGTAACAATAAAAAACATTGTTTTAAAAAAAATGTTTTAATTCAGACTGCTCATGGGTCCATAAACAGAATGTGTTGCTAGCTATAGCATGTATTTATTTTCATTTAGATCATTTTAGGTGATAGAAGGAATCCTGGAATGATGCCATGCTTAGCATTTATCTAAAAAATGAAATCACAGCAGTATTCATATAATAAAATACATCTCTTTACTTTCTCCAGATTTCCACAGCAATTTACTACGTTATTACAAGGATAGCCCTTATATATGATTCTGATTTTTTATGATGCTTGTGGTAGGTACCCTTTCCATATATGGAAGCCCCACAGTGCATCCTTGCCCTTCCTATTCACGTATTTGTCTCAATCCAATAATAATGGAAGATCTACTTAGCTCAAAACAAAACAAAACAAAACTCACTCCAAGTAACATAATTAGAACAATTAAGGGTCTCCCCTCCACTCAGTCCACATACATAAGGCTGATTAATGCTATCAGGAAACACGGACTCACAGGCTGGAGAATAGATCCATTAGCTTAGAAGAGAACATCACTCTTGTATCTGAGTGTGCCCTTTTAAAAAATGACCCTTAAGTTTATCCCACAGCAACTATTTTCCCTTTTACTGCATATTTGAAATGATTTTAGTTTCAGGTACTGTCAGAAAACTAAAATCTCATTACAAAATTCCTTGCAGAATTTGAATCACATGTTTAAAGAATCACTTGAAATTATTTGTAAGATACATGGAAAAACATTCTGTGATGCCCCGTGTGGACAATCTCACAGCTGGCAAGGGGGCTATATGAATCTAACAGGAAACTGATTTATGCTCCTTAATTCAACACTGCACAGGAGTATATTTGGAGAAAGCAAAAAGAAAAGGGAGACCAACTGGAACTATTTTGTCCCCTTGTTTTCTTAAATGTCTTTATGATTAATGATGCATGTATTGTTTCCAGGTCTGCATTCTACAACAACAATAATAAAAATGGAAAAAATGGTACGTAGATATGGGCTCCAGTAGCAAAACCTCTCAGATAGTTATAAAGTCTTAGTCTTATTCCAATTTTCCACATTTTAGAAGGGAGGGAACCCAGCTTAGCAAGCCACTTACTGAAACAATTTCAAAACACATTTCATTAAATTATATTCCTCATATCAGCTTACAAGGGAAATACTCAGAGTTTTCCCTTCTCAGTGCTTTTGATGGGTAAGATATTGTACCTTCTTCACAGATGTACCATCGTGCAGGGCTGCAAGAGTTTAAAGAAGAAGTCGTGGACTGGCAACTAAGTTCAATCACTCTGTTTAGCTAGCACATTCTGAACAACAATCTCTTCATTTACTGGCAGAAAATAGATGCATTTCTAACTGCATACACTTGAAGGCCATCAGGTCAAAAAAGACACATTTATACACATACCAGAGATTGTCCATTGATTTGATATCAGGCACTGTAATTCACTTGGGTATATACAGTTCAATATCCCTTGTATTTCTCTGCTTGAAGTCTGTTATCTCTTCACTGAAAAATAGAAGTGTTTAATGCTGTTAGAATGTGATTCTTCTGGAAAGTTTACTGCAAATGGAAAGTGATTAAATAATTGGTGTGTGGCCTAAGAAGGCTAATATTCTTAGTTATCTTTAAAGAAAAAAAAATCTTACTGAGGTCAACTGCAGTCTTAGTTAGCTTCATAGACTTTTATGGCTAAAAGGGATCATTAAATCTACTAGTCTGATCTCCTTTCTATCAAACTTCATGCAATTAGGTTTTCGATCAGTTCACTAACTTGTTTTTGGCCAAAGCATATCTTTCAAAAGGGCAACTAACCTTGATTTTGGGAYCTTGGAAGAGGAAGGACTGAACCCTCGTATATATGTTCTTCCAGTGGTTAAAACTTCTGAGAAAATAAAATTCRTAAACTTGTATTCTTTTATCATTTGAATTTGCTTGAATTAAGGTTATAGAAATTGGCTGTTGATAAATTTTAGCCCTTTAGCACCAACTACTTTTCTTGAGGATAAATTAATCATTGAAATGAAGTAATTTCTCAGCCTTCCTTTTGACAAATGAAACAGATTCATCCATCTTCATAAGGAAGATTTTTTTTTCTAATTCTAGTTAAATAGAAGCACTTTGGACTAGTTAACTAGCTTCTTTAGTTTAAAATCTGTATGAGATATATAAAGGATTTTTTTTCACAAATTATTTACATAGATTTAGAAACGAGAACACAGGAGCTCTTTGCAGATAAAAGCCTTATTGAAGCCACATTCAAATGTAGAATTATCTAAATATTTCCCTAATATTAGTCATTGTTTCCCCATCTATAAATCTAAAAATGATTTTACCTTTTACCATAACATCACACTAGGCAGTTTCTTGTCTGCTGTAGCATCTTCTCAGAGACATTGCTTTACAGAGTCATGGCCTCCCATTCTGTCATAACAGTTATGTTCTTTGGTTTTAGGTGTATGGCCTAGACCTATGCAAATATGATTTYAAGTTACAGTGTTACTACATATTTCAAGCATTTTTAACTGATCTTCAGCCGTCCCTATTTATTATTATTAATAATAAGTTTCCACACTGGATCTTAGCAAGGTGCTGATATCTAATGCAAGCTCCTTTTAACTCTGTGCACAGCTAAACAGAAAATAAGGCATTATGACTGGCACTGCTGGGTTTCAGGCTAGCAAGCTTGTACGTTTGACTGAAAAAAAATAGGAAGTGCTGCAATAGAAGATATATTACATCATTTTCAAATGTAACTGTGCCAGCAATAGCAGCTGGGAAGAGTATGGGGTTCTAATTACAGATTGCATCAATCTCTGTGAACAGAAGCAAATCTCCTTCCTAGGATTCAGAGTTGCAGCTTGTTTGGAGAGGCCTAATGAGTTAGGATTAAATGTTCACTTACAATAAAGTGACATTATAGGATGTAAGCAGATGTTACATGTAGGGCTTCAATGAAATACATTTCTGTGCATCAAAACTTGGAACTTCAAAATTAAGTCTTTATTAACCTGCACGTATGCCTAAAAATCCCTTTATCTGGAGATGCAGAATCAGTGGATTATGCATATTAAAAAAGATTAGGAGTGAACTAGAATCATTCTGAAGGAAATACTGTGAGAAGGCTTTTCTATACAGGAATGAAACAATGCATGTTGACTATGAAGAAAAAGTGTGAAATTGCAAAACTACAAGTCAAAGTTTACCAAACGATACAGAGGGATAAGCATGCTACCAGATTATTTCTCTCATAAAAGTATTTAGTCCTAAAGACCCCAAATTAAGATGATCCTTTTCTAGGGCCTTTGTTTAGGAAATCCTTGTCTCTAACAATATGATTGCAGTCCTGAAAGATTAATTAAACTACATTAAGTAAATCTGACTTCGAAGCACACAGATGCTATAGTCCTGGGATTTGGTTCAACAACATCTGCATTTTGTTTGCTTTTTATTCTTGTTTCTGTGACTCCATCACTGCTACTAGCTTCAAAAAGTTTATTTCCTGATTTTTAAGGAAGCTTACCCAAGAACAAAGAATCAATTGTCAACTCATCTAAAGCATATACAAAACTCAGACCAAGAGGTAATGTGGATTTCCTCTGGACTGCACTGTGAAGCCAGTTGTACTGCTGCCCTTGTCGTACTCTCTGTTGTTTAAAGCCTAAGACAATACATATGACTCTGTAAGTGTTTGGAAGTTTAGGCACAGTTTTAATGAATGGTGGCTAGAGAATTATTTATGTACCTAAGCCAGGCTTTTACTTCAACTAGTTGGCAAAGCTGAGAGATCCTTACAGCATACCGTTACCACCAATGTATCTGAGCTTCTGCTGATCTCTAGGCATCACATCTTGCAAGCATAGTCATCTGAGCTACCCRTCACCCCAGGACACTCTGCTGCATTACAGTAGCCTTCCACCATCAGAAAGGACTCRCTGATACATGATGAAAGTCAGGACTGGCTGGAATTAAGACTAGCTTTCAGAGTCAGGCAACCACAGACACTGACAAACCCTCTCTTGTGTCTGACGAAAGACTATTGCAAATAGAAAGACWGCTTGTAAAAGCATTGTTTAGATTGTCAATTCAGTTGATGTGAAAAAAAAAACAAATGTGAGAGCTAGAAAGCTATAATAACATTTTTTTATGTTTTTGTGGAAAAGAACAAAAACACATCTGATAATATCTTAGTTTGATAATTATTCTTTATAGAACAGCTATCTATTCTGTCTTAAAATGACATCTTTTTAATACATTGTTTCTCTTGTTTAGTCAATATAGACTAAAAGAATGAACACCTAAAAYTTAAAAATGGCAGACAAAGATTTAAAAATATTATTCATGGAACTCCTTAGATTAATTTTGTGGTAAACTCTTTTTGCTGTTGTGTAGAAGCATCTTTCAAAATAGGTGAAAGTGCTGGTGAATAATGAACGCTGTAAATAACCACTTTCTTCAGCAATTACAGTCAACTATACACTTTTCAGAGAAGGCACTTTCTTCTGTGTTGCTCTTCTAGTAAGCAAGCAATCCATCCTATGTCTACCTGTACACCATTCATATCAATAAAGCTTCTTTAAAGAGCTGGGTATCAGGGCAGCCTCTCTGTGAAGGAAGACAAGCCAGGAGCCAAGGGTGACCTGAGGACTGGCAGGTCAGCAGGAAGGTGGAGGTGACAACGGCAGAGCCCGTCAGCAGTCCAGTGGTAATGAGACAAATGTGAAATGATAAGTCAGGTCTGAGGCCACATCAGTCCAGGAAATTCAGTAAACATCATGGGGGCACAAAGCACCCGCACCTCTAAAACACACCTCAGAGGTAAATGACAGCCTCGGCTGAGCAAAATGGAGCCCTTGTGTCGATGGGCAGGGGGCATGTGAGGGAGTCCCAGGTGAGGCTTATCAGAGCCCATGAGGTCTATTAGTGCCATCAGGACCCTGACATAAAGATCCTCTTATTTATTCCTCTTGTTCTTCTTGTTCTTCCTCTTCCTCTTCCTCTTCTTCTTCTTCTGTGAAGCACATTGTTTCTGAGATGTGCTTACTATATTTTATTATATTTTACCAGACATTTACAACTGTGCTCTTCAGATACTTTAAACTTTTATTAACATGTGTTTATTCATTTTAATAAGAGCAATATGTAATACCTATTCATACATAAATACTGGATCAAATTATTTCACTGATGGTACACTTATTTGTGCCTCAAAACCTTGTATACCATATCAGAAAATACGAAGAAAAGACTGCTCAGGAGTCTCCTAGGATTTGTCTATTGGAGGAAGTGGATTTGTCTAGGCACTCATTGCTGCCTGTCCAATGATGGACTGAAGTGCAGAGCTACATAACCTCTAGGAACCACAAAAACTCCAATGTGCTCTGATGAGTCCCGTCTCTCTGCTTGCCATTTGTCACACCTGCCTCCAGTGGCGTGACTCCATCACAACAGGCAAATCCCAGACACAATTATTTTCATTGCTATGGCATGGAGAGCTTGAATTTAACACCGAGATTACTTTTGTTTAAACACTGCACAACTCAGGCAGCAAGAGCTTGGCTTTGACTGCAGACCAGAGCCTTAGGCTTTGAAAATAGGAGCCAAATTTTGTTCTGTGCAGCTACATCCCACATCATCACTGAAAAATAGCAACTATTCCTCTCGGAGACTGTTCAAAAATTGTGCAGCTCCATAAGGATAKATTTTCACTTTTTACTTTAATTTTCTCTTCATAGAGAAAACTTTACTATTATTGAAGTACTGAATAAGCATAGTGACGCAGAGCAAGGACAATAAGCTAAATTGAGAGCACAGAYTCAAATCCTCTCACCTAGTATTGCTGATATGTCTATTTTAGGACCATAGCTGCCAAGAGAGAAAGTCTTCTCCACCAGAATTCTAGTGGCCTGGAGGTACTCTTTTTAGTCTGATGCTAGTACTTAAAGTCTAAGTGACTCTCCTCATTTAAGCGGTCCATACTAGGTGATTTGCATCTAAACCTAGAATAGTTAAGTGGTAAAAAGGTCATTTCTGCAGATCTTTCTCCTTTTCCACATGTGTGCTTGAGTTTAGAGTAAGATTATCCATTTTTCTCGAATGGATGTCAGTACCTCACCTGATGAATGTACTGGTCTGAAGAGGGCGGCTTTCCCTCACGGAGGCTGCTCAGGAGTTTGCCTTCCAGCCAACACAGAGACGGTTTCTGTATGTCTGGAAAAGGCACAGAGACAAAACTGGCAGAAACARACATATTAGCCTAGTCCTGCTGTGGATCCAAGAGTCTGGAGAGCTCTGGACAGTCTTAGATTTATCCCTCAGCAGATATTCTCCCTGCAAGGCAGTACTAACAAGCATAATATTGCTCTGAAAGACATTTTATGTTTTAATTCGTCGCCTATCTGTGAAGCTTATCTAACAAATATTATCCTTCTTTATTCTTCCTCTTAATTAGAATTTCTCTAATTCTGAAGTCTTTTTCTTCCTCATTTTGTTCCACTGCCTTGCCATCCTTCCTTTGAAGTCTCTATTCTGTAGCCACCTGTCTGGAGGAGCACCTTTTCCTCTGTCACCCACCATCTATTTTTATATTTCCATCCTGTTTTATAAGCCAAAATACGTCCTTTTTTCCTTTTCATCCTCCTGAGTACACAATATACCATGTCTTTGTTTTTGTGTGCTTGGGACTTTTTTTTTCAGTTTTATGTCCAAATGTTGTTTATATCACTGAATGTCTTTAAGGATTCAGCTGGTACAGAGAAAGCAAAGGTTTCATTCATAACACTGGATTTTTAATGCTACCTGCATTAAGGCACCGGACCAGCCTTTTAAATAAATTAATCCAATAAACCTCATCAAGAAGTTTTGTTTTCCTGAAGAATCTATTATATTGCTAGTATTACACTATACTGCCTGGTTGCTCAGTCCACATCTCCATTAGAAATCCTTCAACCTTTTCAAATTGCAGTCAGACCAAAAGTTGACCTCCAA
>NW_028186413.1:98389-127918 GCF_003343005.1 Rhea americana | reverse complement strand
GGACTTTTAAAAGAGCTGTTATTGTTCTGAATCCAAGTGAAAGACTGTTATGGTAGTGGTTAGACAAAAGCCTTTGGTCTCACCTCCTTTCCCATTCCAAGGTAATATTACTGCACATAAGCACTGTTCTGATACTTTATCTTTAATTTAGAATTCCCTAGAATTTGTCAGCTTAAGTCAGGGACTTAACACTATTTTTATGCGTTTTCTTTCTTTCTTTCTTTTTTCTTTTTTTTCTTTTTCTTTTTTTTTCTTAATGACAGACAATCCATTCTGCTGTGGAGTAGTAAACAGGCTCACTGCAAGATGCCAATTGGGAATCACAATGGGAAATAACTGATCTCCTGTGTGATATTAGCTAAAATGGTATGTCCTACAGCCAACCTTGAGACTTGGTAAAACATTGTTTTGTTGCAGATTAACTTACATTTAATACAAACCACAGCAAACCCAGTATATCATCACATAATCCAGAAGGGTTTTTAAAACAATTTTATTTATTGGGAGTGGATTAAAGCTAGCAATCATATACGTCTGTTGAGAGGTACCTGTGTATTTACAGTGCATGCATGTATGTGATGTCAATCATTTTCAATCTGACTTCGTCTATTTAATTGCAACTGATACTGGTATGGAACTAAGATACAATTGATTAATTCTGAGATACAAATGAAAATATAAAGGCCTAAATTTGCCTTTTTGGTCAGGTGGCTATAAACTGCTGTAATTTACACCAGCACAAAAGAATTATAAATTGGTAAAGTTCAGTTGAGTTTCTGACTATTTTGACTTAGAAAGACAGTCCAAACAGCTAGGATAGGCTGGTGAAGCTGGCAAGAAAAGTTAGTGAAACATTTTCTTTACATAGTAGTGAAGGCCACAAGAATGAAAAGGCCATCCCTTTTAATTCATCAAATGCTTCCTTCCCCTCCAAAAAAATGAAAAATTTCAGATCTATATTTAACTGGGATCCTACTTCTGTTTGAAGGTGAAAGGGTATAAAAAAGAGAACTTACTTTAAACTTGACAGCTAACAAAACTAAGGACTATGCATCATSCCTGAGCTATTTTTAGCTTATTCAGGTCATGGAGAAAAAAATAAAATAAATGCAATGAAGGGAAAATGATATAAAAAGAAATCATGACTCCGAATGACTGACAAGTACCTGTCTTCTTAATTTAAACAGATTAGCTGGGATCACTTGATACACTGTTAGATTGTTCTTTTGTAAGCAGAGAAGAGAAAGACTTGTTATTCTCAGGTGTTTCTTCTCAAAGTAATCCTGAATGTTGCTGCACAAAGCATGATTGCATTCAGCAAAAGGATATTGCAAGAAAAATCAAGGAACTCCAACTGGGGAAAATAAGTACTTGTGGCATTAGCCATACAAGTTTCTTTCACCGTCCTATTTCATACAATCAGGAAACTGTAATTGGAAACATATCAGCATACACYAGTCAGGGTTATTCTGTTTTCTCTTGCCACACACTGGCTGAGGATTTTTATYCTGTACCATTCAAGTTGCTCTGCCACCTGTCAGTGTTACCTTGGTAAGTACCTTGTAAGTAAGCCTTTCCCTGTTAAAATGCATACTGGATCATGCATATGAAAAGCATTCCTACTTCTTGTAAATGATCAGAGCACACATTATGTCCTGGGGTTATAAAAAAGCCCCTATGAATATGTCCAACCGTTCTCCAGTTCAGGTGATACTTAAAGTTGCACAGTATGGGCTTCAGGTATTCCCACTACTAAATGGTTTTCTTTGACTGGAAAACTTTTATCAGAGGAASCTATTATCTGTCTCACCTCCTGGACAACATCGTAAAGCTGAAGAAGATTCCTCTCTACTATTTCTGCAAAGTAATTGCTAGATTTTTGTTAGTCATACTTCGTATTGTGTATATAGATATATATATATGTGAAAGTTCATAGAATCATAGAATCAGTAAGGTTGGAAGGGACCCCTGGAGATCATCTCTGGAGGTCATCTTGTCCAACCTCTCTGATCAAGCAGGGTCACCTASAGCATGGTAGACAGGGTTGCATCCAGGCGGGCCTGGAAGATCTCCAGAGAAGGAGACTCCACAACCTCTCTGGGCAACCTGGTCCAGTGCTCCGTCACTCTCACAGGGAAGAAATTCCCCCTCACGCTCAGGCAGAACTTCCTGTGCTTCAGTTTCTGCCCAYTGCCTCTTGTCCTGYCACACGGGACAACTGAAAAGAGTTTGTCCCCGTCCCCTTGACACCCTCCCTTCAGGTACTTGTACACATTGGTAAGATCCCCCGTCAGTCTTCTCTTCCCCAGGCTGAAGAGGCCCAGCTCTCGCAGCTGTTCCTCACAAGGCAGATGCTCCAGCCCTCTGATCATCTTCATAGCCCTACACCAGACTCTCTCCAGTAGCTCCATGTCTCTTTTGTTGTGGGGAGCCCAGAACTGGACACAGTAATCGAGATGAGGCCTCCCCAGGGCTGAGTAGAGGGGCAGGATCACCTCCCTCSACCTGCTGGCAACACTCTTCCTAATGCACCCTAGGATACCATTGGCCTTCCTGGCCGCAAAGGCACATTGCTGGCTCATGGTCAGCTTGTCATCCATGAGCACTCCTAGGTCCTTCTCTGCAGAGCTGCTCTCCAGCAGGTCGGCCCCCAGCTTGTACTGGTGCCTACRGTTATTTTTCCTCAGGTGCAGGACTCCGCACTTGCCCTTGTTRAACCTCATGAGGTTCCTCTCCTCCCAGCTCTCCAGCCTGTCCAGGTCTCTCTGAATGGCAGCACAGCCCTCAGGTGTGTCAGCCACTCCTCCCAACTTGGTAGCATCAGCAAACTTGCTGAGGAAGCACTCTGTCTCCTCATCTAGGTCATTGATAGAGAAGTTGAACAGGATGGGACCAAGGACTGAGCCCTRGGGGATGCCACCAGCCACAGGCCTCCAACTAGACTTCATGCCACTGATGACTACCCTCTGAGCTCTGCCTTTTCAGACAGTTCTCAATCCACCTCACTGTCCACTCATCCAACCCACACTTCCTGAGCTTCATTAGGAGGATGTTMTGGGAGACAGTGTCAGAAGCCTTGCAGAAGTCAAGGCACACAACGTCCACTGCTCTCCCCTCATCTACCCAGCCAGTCATTCCATCAGAGAAGGCTATCAGGTTGGTTAAGCAGGATTTCCCCTTGGTGAATCCATGCTGGCTATTCCTGATCACCTTCTTCTCCTCCATATGTCTGGAGCTGTTCCATCACCTTTCCAGGGATGGAGGTGAAGCTGACTGGCCTATAGTTGCCTGGGTCCTCCTTCTTGCCCTTCTTGAAGGCTAGAGTGACACTGGCTTTCTTCCAGACCTCAGGCACCTCTCCAGTTCTCCAGGACGTTTCAAAGATGATGGAGAGCAGCTTGGCAACAACATCCACCAGCTCCCTCAGTACCCGTGGGTGCATCCCATCTGGGCCCATGGATTTGTGGATGTCTACCTGCCCAGAAAGTCTCTAATCCTATCCTCCTCAACCAAAGGAAAGTCTTCTCTTTTTCAGACTTTCTCCCTCACATCCAGGCTGCAGGATTCCTGGGGGCTGCCCTTAGCAGTGAAGACAAGCAAAGAAGGCATTCAGTAATTCTGCCTTCTCTGTATCCCTTGTCACCAGGGCCCCTGCCCCATTCAGTAGTGGGCCCACATTTTCCCTAGTCCTCCTCTTGCTGCTGATGTATTTGAAGAAGCCCTTCCTATTGTCCTTAACGTCTCTTGCCAGACTCAATTGCAACCGGGCCTTAGCCTTCCTCGCCACATCTCTACATACTCTGACTGCATTCTTATAATTCTTCGAAGTAGCCTGTCCCCTCTGCCATATTTTGTGTATTTTCTTCTTCTGTCTGAATTTCGCCAGGAGCTCCTTGCTCACCCATGCAGGTCTCCTGCCCCTTTTCCTGCACTTCTTACTCAGAGGGATGCACCGCTCTTGAGCTTGGAGGAAGTGATGTTTGAATACTAGCCAGCTCTCCTGGACACCACTCCTTCTAGGGCCTTAACCCGTTAGACTCCACCAATTAGGTCTCTGAAGAGCCCAAAGTCYGCTCTCCTGAMGTCCAGGGYTRCARTCCTGCTTGCTGCCTTACTTCTTTCCTGCAGGTTCCTGAACTCCACCATCTCGTGGTCACTGCAGCCAAGGCTGCCCCCAACCTTCACATCACTAACCAGTCCCTCTCTGTTGGTAAGGACAAGGTCCAGCAGGACACCCTTCCTCGTAGGCTCCGCCACCATCTGTGACAAGAAGTTACCATYAGCGCACTGCAGGAGCCTCCTGGACTGCTTGTGCCTTGCTGTGTTGTCCYTCCAGYAGATGTCAGGGTGGTTGAAGTCCCCCAKGAGAACCAGGGCCTGTGRTCGTGAGGCTACTTCCAGCTGTCTAYAGAAGGCCTCATCAACATTCTCTTCCTGTTTGGGTGGCCTGTGGTAGACACCCACAAYACTGTCCCTCATGCTAGYCTGCTCTTTGATCTTTACCCRTAAGCTCTCAACTGCCTCCTCTTCCTCCCCGCCTAGGCAGAGCTCAATGCATTCSWGTTGCTCTCTCACATGAAGAGCAACTCCACCACCTAGCCTTTCTGGCCTGTCTTTCCTAAAAAGCACGTAGACATCCATGACAGCATTCCAGTCACTTGAGCTGTCTCACCATGTCTCTGTGATTGCAATGAGATCATGGCCCTGCGATCACACACAGATCTCCAGCTCCTCCTGTTTGTTCCCCACGCTGCGTGCATTGGTGTACAGGCATTTCAAAGAGGTGGTCATGCCTGAAGGTTTCCCAGGAAGGGTGTACGCCCATAGCCATGTCCCAAATGCACATCCTCAGCTGCATGCACCCGTTGGAGGCCCCCCAGCCCAACTTGTGTTTTGTTGTCTACTCTGTCTGCATGACACACACACCCCCAMCTAGTTTAAAGCCCTTTTTACAAGGCTGGTCAACCTGTTTGCAAAGGCAAATGTGCCTCACTTGGCGAGGTGAATCCCATCTCTCCCCACCAGTTGTTAGTCTTCAAACCATGTTCCGTGGTCATAGAATCCAAAACCCTGTTGCCAACATCAACGGCACAGCCAGTTGTTGATTTGGGAAATCTTCCTCTTCCTCCTCCCATGCCTCCCCCTAATCGGCAGGACTGATTAGAAGACCACCTGGGCTCCCAGACCCTTGACCACCATGCCCAAGGCCTTGAAGTCTTCCCTGATTGTCTCTAGTTTGCTCTCTGTATCGTTAGCACCCACGTGAAAGAGCAGCAGAGGGTAGTAGTCTGATGAGCGGACAAGCCTTGGCAGCCTTTCAGTCATATCTCGTATCCTTGCCCCCGGCAGGYWGCAAGCCTCTCTAGRGGAGGGGTCAGGTCGGCAGATAKGCACCTCYGTCCCCCTCAGCATGGAATCACCCTCTACCACCACTCGTCACCTCTTCCGAGTGGTCACGCAAGGCACAGGCTCAGGCAGCCCAGTTGCTTCCCTTGAGGCCAGGTCCRGCTTCTCCTCTTCCTGGAGTGCACTAAACCTGTTCTTCAACAGTAACTCCAGGTCTACAGGAGGATTAGGGGGCTTCTTTTTGTTTGAGAAGCAGCTAGCTTCCAGCCTTCTTCGACAGTGCTGTGCTGTACTATTTCACTCTTCACAGAGTCCTCCAGCAGCTCCCCTGCTGCAGGGGATTGGGACTCCAGGAGTAGCAGTCTCTGAGAACACCCTATCTATCTCCTGCTCACTTTCTCGCAWGTTTCGCAGKCTACTGACTTCATCCCGCAACAATAGCAATTATCTCCACCTCTTGCTTAATTGCACTTCCAGACACAGATCCTTTTCCTATCTAAATAGCACATAAACAAAATATGCCATTTGGGCACAGATAAAATATATTCCCCAAACTCACTGTAACTTGAAGGGAAAAGATGACAGCAAAAGTAAATATTTCCATATGACAAATTCATGTGCAGTATTCGCCATAGTACAAACCAAAAGCTTGACTCTTCTACTCTGGTTACATTAGAGGCTACCTGCCACATACGTTTCAGGGCGAGTGGGACACCAACATCTGTATAAGGACAGTATTAACCCCATGCACATGGAAAAGGGAATGGGCAGTGTCAGCAGCACAGAAACCCAGGCAAGCAGGTAGAAGAAAGGCTTTCATCTCTTTTGGGGGGATGCTGGAGCAGTGGGGAACTGACACACCTACTCTGGGGAACAGCTTAACTAGGAAATGCTTCTTAATGAAACCTCATGGTAACTCTGCAGTGCAGGATTTTGTTCTACTTTCRGGAGAGTTCAAAATGCAGTAAATGTCTCTTTGGAGAAGACTATATAGCTAGACCCTATTATTCAAAAAAGCTTTCTTTTTCAAGTGCAGCATATTTGTAAAGACAGGTCAAGGAAAGCAATGCTTAATTTCCATCACCTTGCTTCATTTGGAGAGAAGGATGAATTCATTAACCTCTCCTGTATCTCCGGTGCTGAAAAATGTATGCTTCAACAGAAACAGCCTAAGGAATTTAAACTCTACATCCCTAATTTCCCAGAATGTCAACTGTGAAGCCTAAAGAACTTGGTTCATATTATTAACATGTTTAAAGTTAATCTAGGGCCCTAACTGCAGCCCAAAGGAAACTCTTTAAATTGGAAATTCTTACCCCCAAATCCAAAGACTTACATGATTTAAGTCAAGCAATGTAGCAAAATGAGGTCAAATAATGATAAGAACTGTGTTATTGACCTCCCTGTGGTTTCTCTATGTAAGCATTGSGTAGTGTAGCATAGCTGATAATTAAACTTTGTACATATTGTACAGCTTTCCAATATTTATATGATTTTCTTTTTCACTCAGATAAAGCTGGAGTCAGCATGTTAAAGGTCACATCCACCTCATATCCGAACTTATCCGTAAATGTTTGCATGTGTGCAGGTTACAAGCCTGACAGCCTTGTAATAAAGTGTTAGGTAGGCTTTCTGCTTGTATTTTGCCCTTCCGTGAATATAAGTCACACACTGTATAGAGGAGCTGGCTAAGTTCAATCAGATATCCAGTCYTACTTTGGTTTATTACAGTTATCTGATTTAAAGGATTATCTGTCTAACTCACATGTCACTTAAGCACTGGTCTTTCCCAGTAAATATGAGAGTACTTGTAATTTTTCTGAGATATCAGATGTGTATATGAAATACTCTGTACGTGTTTCTCCTCACTAGCACCACAGCTGATTTCTCTTGAGCTATTAAATATAATGGCACCGACAAGCAGAGGGATAAAACCATGTTTGTTGCCCTCAGCAGCATGAGATACTGTATCTTACATGTAGTGATGCATTAAAGTTCTGATCATGGAACAAGCCAACAAAGCGCCAAGAGCCAAAACATATAAAATAAAAGCCTCTTACGTTTTAAGTTGGGTGAATAAAAGAATCAGACAAAGAATAAGATTGTGGAAAAAATCCCCAAGAGGAAAAAAAAACAAAGCGGTGGTCGTATCTGAAATGATTAGCAGCCGTTCTAGTACACTCGTGGTCTAACCAAGTGTGTCCTGAATTATTAGATAAGCAAATATTTTACATTTAGAGAAAAAAAAATCTGAATCGTCTGATAATGGGCACACAACCTGGTATAATTGTCTCATGCTTTAATCCTGACTTGTTTCACTGCATGACTTAGGACAAATCACTTTTCACCTCTCACCATCTTCTAAGTGTGAATAATTATAGCTATCCTGCTTCACAAAGGTGGTATTAGGAACAATTTAATTGATGCCCATGTAGTGCTTTAAGAAACCAGGGTGGGTAGATCAATGCTAAATTAGAGCAGGCAATTATATTCAGCCTGAGGGAGAGAAATCAATATCCATATGGCAAAGCAGGAGGATTACTTTCATGGGCTTGTTTCAAACCTCCCTTACTCCACTCTCACATCACTGTATTTTGTGTACTTATTTGGAATTAGTTCTGAACAATACTGGAAAGATGAGAGCACAGTCAGACCCAATGAGTCTACATCTGTGTGGATCAATGGCCAACATGCTCCGTGCAGGACTGGAAGAGGAAGCAGGTACTAGAAGTAGTTACAGCAGCTGAAGCTATTCTGTACTGTGCAGAGAGTATTCTGATTTTTCTGCTTCCACACTCGCTTGGATTTTTAACAAGTTTATCTTTTAGGCAAATAATTATGTTATATTTCCACAGGAAAACTGAAAATGCTCACACTCTGTGTTTTCTGTGTTTTATGGCAGACATTTTTCCTTCCTTTGGAATAATTATTGAAACTTTTATTTAGTCATTGTCTCCATAAAATTATTTCCTAAATGAAGAGAGATATTACCTGAACTTTCAAAAAAAAGTCATTGATTTTGTCTTAGAAACAAAATGTTTTTAAATATGATTTTCATACATAAAATATTTTTATTTTTACAGATTATTTTTATGATTTTTAGGATTAAATGCTTTTCTCCTTTGCAATGTGAGGAAAAAGCTTCTAGACAAATTTTATGAACAGCACACTTTTTTGCAAAAATAAAATAACGTGTAAATAAATTCTAATTAATTTTATTTTCAATCAGAGGACTTGGGTGTTAATTTTGTTGCAATCTTTGTACCACTCTAGAGACTCAAACTGTTCGGACCACTCTTTTATCCAGCAGGTGAGGGTTTCTCCGGTAAGGGAGGTTGGTTGTAGCAAGCATGGTGATCCACAGTTGTTAGAACAATGCTTCTGGGAAAGGTGAGAAGTTGGCAGCTGGGATTATGTTAGRGTAGCCCTGAAGCCTGCGTCTGCATTCACTACTCAAATCTTATGCCAGGATTGAAGAGCAACTCAGAACTGGGCGCAGAGAGTACAGTGTATTAATACTGACAGATGTCTTCCTGGAGAAAGTGCATAAAGAGATATACATGTGTGTTGCTCTTCCTGCTCCTGGGAAGAAGTAGATACTCTGTCATGTCAAGACTGGATTATATTTAAACATGAGCCTTCTTGTGTTTATTACTAATGATGCGTGTATTTTGCAAACTTGTTGCAAAGCTCATTTGAATTTCAACAAACTAAAAGGGACAGACCCTTTTATCAAAACGTTCATCTAAATTTGCTGCTGCAGATCTAGCTGAGATTTTTCACTTTATTGTCCTGATAGTGCTGTTGTTGGTTTTGGGGACTTGCAATTAAAAGTTAAGTGAAAGTTTTGGTTTATTTTGCAGTAGATTCTTAAATATTTATGAAGGACCTTAAGTCTAACTCGCCTTGAGGAAATATAGATGAATTAATAATTTATGTGGTCGTTTTGCAGAAAATTAAAGGTTGGGAGCAAGTGTTTAAAAATTAAATCATCCACAATCTAAGACAGCAGATGTTATTTTGTTAAAATCTTCCAAACAACAAAGTACAATGAGGTGTTATCTTCTTCTTGGTCCAACCAAAATTTTAACGATTCATTACAATTGAGCAGATTTGAAAGCCTGAGGCTAGCTAATGTCAGCATAATGAAGAGGAACTTCAATTACATAGCCTAGATTTTTTTATATTTGTGTTTGTTTTATTTTATTGCCTGCAGTGAGAAAGACTGTGTGTCTGTACATTAAATAGTGATTTGTAAGATATTGCACTCCCGCAAAAAATCATTGCGTATTTTGTTAGTAATCCTACAATGGAATCCGCTGCAATGAAAATGTGTGTGCATCTATCCACATGTTTTTCAAGAGGGGGAAAAAATAGAGAGAGAGAGAGAGAGAGAGAGATTTTAAATGAAAAAAAAATCCTAAAATTATGTAGTCCAATAAATTGAAGATTTTTACCCCTTTTTCAACTATTACTTGTCATTTATCAGTAACAACTGTCTCTAACTCCCATTTAGTCTAGACATAAATTTAGGCAATTTATGGTCAACATCACAAGTCAATAGACTGGGCAAGATGGCCTTTAGACTGGGTATCTAATGTGTTCTCTTTTTTGGCTTTAATGAGCTGCCCAGACAATATGGTTCCAAACTCTRCTTTTGTATACATACATGCCTCTCACAATGGGATTTATATTGAAGAGTTGCAAGCAAGGCCAGACATGTAGTATTTTGGAATTATGTTTTGGGGACAAAATTCTCCTTACAACTGCAGTATCAATGGCCTAAACATAGCTGGATGGCTAGTCCCTCTTCTGGATTTGTTTTCTGTACAAAGCTTTTACTAAGAACCACGGGAAACTCTCATACAAATAAAATACTACCATAATTTGAGCAGAAATCCATTCTATGAATACAAATTCCAAGCAGGTTTTTGAGTGAAGAACGTTGTACCTGGATCCAAAGAATCCACAAGTGAATTTCTCCTCTCATTTTTGCCTCTTTGACTGTAACTTCAACAATAAGTATAAAATTGGGGCATTTTGGCAATTTGAAGACATCAGCATCAGTCTATAACCATAGTTGCAAATATGAAAGGGACTTTTACCCTTCAAAAGAAAGATGTGTACAGTGGATCAAATGGGAGAATTTTGTGCTTAGATTCCATCTAATAAGAACCCTAAGGATTTCATTGCTATTAATAATGTAACTTAGGCAGAGATATCTTCAATTTAACTAAAAAGTGTATCTAGGAAAAATATAGTCATAAAAGGGTGTTCTTTCAAGATGCCATGCAAGGATTAGTAATGTGATTCCCAAGATGTGCATAAAGAGAGAACAGCTAAAAACCTGTACATTGCTTAATAATATAATTCAGCTCAGCAGTTTGACATTTTCTGCTCAGAGGAAGCCAAATATTGGCAATTCATCTACACTGATGCTAAATTATGGTTAGTATAGAAATACAAGACTGTAATTGCACTGTAATAATGAATGAGAAACTTTCACAAAAACTACATACATAACAGTTCATAGACAGCCTGCTCAATTTCCTTTCTAAATATTCATCTTCAATCACCATTGTAAAGATCTTTTCTTTTTTTTCCTTCTGAATATGAGTTGCTGTCTATGAGATTGACTATTCCTAGTGATTTCAGAGGGACTTGATTTGCCTAGCACACACATCTTAATAAGATGGCAGCACTGAATAAACAGTAGTACTTGAAAGTAGAATCGCTTTTCTAAATATTAAATGTAAGGGACTTAATGTGCTGATTGATTTGATAGCTTAGAAGCTTGCATCTCCTGGAATTCTCTAGATTTGCATTTCCATATATGTGACCTTTCATTTTTTTAAATGTTCTTTTTTACCAAACAAATTAACCTTCCATTTTCACTTCTAGAGCTATTTGCACCATTCTTTGTATCAGTATTACTCAACACAGACAAAACATAAATCTAATGTATAATTTTTAAGGGTCTATTATAAGATGCAAATGACTTTGTTCTCCCCTTCCAGACACAAAATGCAATTTATGAATTTTATCAAGTTCTAGAAGCTCCCTGAGTGATACAGAGCATCTCTGTGACAACTACTGGTACTGCTAAGTCAAATTACTAGAAATGCTCAGATTTTGAAACAGTTGGTTTGATTTCCTGTGAGACTTGGTTGAAAACCATAGTTCTATCACATTAAAAAAAAAAAAAAAAAAAAAGAGTTAGGGATTTTTTTTTCTGTTTGCTAGCAGTTGAGGTAGGAAGAAAAAAAACTTTCAAAATTTGTCGTGGAATATGGGAGACCACCTGGACACATCAAAATATCTGGCAACTTACTAATTAGGGAATATACCTCATATCTTCACATTCAAATGTTAGATCTTTACACAGACTCATTCACATTAATCCTAAATTAAAATCTCTTCCATTCTCCTTTCTAGTAAAATTTCTCTGATAAACAAAATATTTTAGTTGCAATGACATATCATCTGGTAAGAAGGAAGATAATTTTGAACAAACATGGTTAAGTACAGTATGACGTTTTAGACTTTTGTTTGCTTACAGAACAGTTGCACTTCTATAAAACTGACTGCACTTAATATTTTTTTAAAGATTCAACTTTGCTTTACTTCAGTAAAGCAAAACGCTCTTAATTCTATTGAAATTCTGGCCCAAGGACTATAACTGTAACTGTCAAGCATTAAATGAAAATACCTTGTGGATATGTTTCTCAAAGAACACCCTCTGTCTAGAAACAAAAAGTCTGATATAATAGCATTTTGAGAAGTTTATAATGGATTTGCCGCTTCTTCCAATTTCCAAATGATCCAGAATTCACAAACAGCTGGTTTGCATAATATCTACAAGCATTGCAGATTAGATGCAAGCTATCACTTCCGACAGGGCTAGCCAATCTGAAAGTGTGCTCTCTGTTACATTTTAGCAGTCATGTCTCATTACACAGCTAATGTTCTATTACTCTGACTAATGTAACATGACATAACTGGTAAAATTCAAGGAAGCAGACAATTTTTCATATTAGAAACCCACTTTTCCTCTCTGATTTGATAGCTGGTTCCATTTTGAACATGCCAAACTGTAATCTCATCTAAGTCACCTATATGGGAGAGCTAGCTAATATAGCAGCTATCTTACTAACAGGAGAGAAAAGCCAAGCTTAAACAGCTTGGCAAGTCACAGACACACACATGCATACAGACATTAAAAAAAAAAAAAAAAAAAAAAAAAAAAAAAAAAAAAAAAAAAAAAAAAAAAAAAAAAAAAAAAAAAAAAAAAAAAAAAAAAAAAGCATGACATACGATGTTTGTTGCTTTGAAATTGCTTTGAAATGCTTGAATGTTATGCTTGAATACAAGCTTTCTCTCTTCTGTTTATGTATTCTACTACCCACACATCCAAAATATAATCAGGTTGTACTTTTTTAATTAAGAAAAACATCACACAAATAGACATGAAGGAAAATATATTGCCAAGTTTGGTTCTATTTGGAAAATGAATACTAGAGTTGAGAGCAGATGGAAATGTCTTAGCGCTRCACGTGTAACATACATGGTCCTTAGGTGAATACCTGTTAACTTCAGCAAGAGATCTGTTGCACCAAAGTTTTTGAACCATAATGAATACACGATTCTTCGATCCATGTATGTGGAATATGAGAAGGGCTATATTCTGATCTAAATAGCAACTACAGCAGACCAAATCCTCAGGTGGATTCATTTGTCTTCACTTCTTGCCTTCAGTAGCRCTAGAACTGATATAAACTATCATTTTAACAACAAGAACAGGACCAATACACAGACTTAGGTCTATAAGATTTCCAGTGGAATAAACCTCTGTTGTTCTAGGGCTGGCATCTAGAGGAGAAAAAACAGTTATGCCTAAACCTCCTTAAGTTTGATATAAGAAATGTTTTAGGTGAAACACAATGAATCCCATGATGAACTTTCTAGAGAAGACATTTAAAAATCAGATTCATCAAAAATTTGGATTTTGACGTATTGAAGCTATACAGTTGTGAAGAGGGTCATAACAGCTGTCTCTATGTCAAGGTTTGGAAAACTTTTGAAATTTGTAAGAGTAAAAATAATAAATTTAACTCTTTACACTCAATGACTTCATCTACACATTTAGAAGACTTAAATGATTCTTTTCTTAGTTTAAGTGTACATAAATTATACACAGTATATGTTTCATTCAGGAAATCATTAGAAATCCTTGAATGTATTTCTAAATTTTGTTGGAAAAAAAAGCCTTGTTATATAGGCCTCTTGTAAAGAAAAGTTACCTTTTCATGTTGCAATATTGCATGCTCTAAATATAAAATATTGTAATAACCAGATTACAAACTTTTATAAATTGWCAAGTTAAATATACTGTACTTTAGTAAAATTATTACTTGATTATATTTTATTGAARTAACAAAATTAGTACCTGGTTTAATTTGAGGAATAAATCTCYTATATGTAAATGCTACTTTTTCTATTGAATGTCTGTATATATAAGATTGACAGTAAAGGATACTCCAAGAATTTACCTCAACATAAATATCTCAGTTTTCATTACAAACTTTTCATTCAGGAAAGATACACACCTGCCCTCTATTTGCTTTTTACAGTTTGAGAMTAAAATAAATAATGCAGAACAAGTGTAACAGAACTTTTGTTAGTCACACAGTTCATAGAGAAAGGCAAGGCAACACAAGGCAAGATAAGGCAAGGAGAGGGAGGTATTTATTAAATATCTGATATAGCTATAAAAAAAAAGAAGTTTATTTGGCATACTCAGATTTTTACATATTTGAATACTGTAGACTGGAACCTATCAAAATATATTGACACTTTGTTGTTCCTGACTGACCTAATTTTTATTTTTCTCAGCTTTCTGTAGATTATTTATTTATTTATTTAGGTCTCCATTTTTTTTAAAAAAAAGTATTATAAAAATGAAATTTCTGAATGTCAGAATCTAGTAATTTGAATATTTCATTCAGTTTTTATTTCATTCCCACTTCATACCATTAATATACAGACAATATATGGGATTTACTGTGCAAGATACTTGCATAACAGTCAAAGATACTACAGACTGGTCCTTAAAGGAGTCCATTCTGCGCAACAAATGACCATAAGGTGATCTCACATATATAGAGACAGTAAACATAGCACRTTCTTAAAAGATAGTATTTTTCATGAATAACTTCCATGTATTCTTGCTCACTAGCATGATCTCACAGAGAATAAAAGTAATTAGATTGTAAGGACCATAAAAAGTCATTTAGCTCAACTCATACCACAAAGCAGAATCCTCTGTGCTTAAATAAGTCCTGACAATTATTTATCTACTCTGTGCTCCAAATTTGCAGGGAGAAAGATTCCTTAACCTCTACAACAAATCTGTGTCCATGTTTAACTACAAGAACTACTAAGTCCAGTTCTGGGCTCCCCAGGACAAGAGAGACAKGGAGCTACTGGAGAGAGTCCRGYRTAGGGCTACGAAGATGATCAGAGGGCTGGAGCACCTGCCCTRTGAGGAACGGCTGCGAGAGCTGGGCCTCTTCAGCCTGGGGAAGAGAAGACTGAGGGGGGATCTTATCAATGTGTACAAGTACCTGAAGGGAGGGTGTCAAGGGGACGGGGACAAACTCTTTTCAGTTGTCCCATGTGACAGGACAAGAGGCAATGGGCAGAAATTGAAGCACAGGAAGTTCTGCCTGACTGTGAGGGGGAATTTCTTCCCTGTGAGAGTGACTGAGCACTGGCACAGGTTGCCCAGAGAGGTTGTGGAGTCTCCTTCTCTGGAGATCTTCAAGGCCCGCTCAGATGCGATCCCATGCAATGCACTCTAGGTGACCCTGCTGAGCAGGGAGGTTGGACTAGATGATCTCCAGAGGTCCCTTCCAACCTCAACCACTCTGTGATTCTGTGATTCTGTAACTACACTTTTTCTCTCATGGGTTGTAAGCCTTACAAAGGGAAAGAGTCCTGCAGAACAGAAAAAGAAAAGGAAAATTATCTTTTGAAAAGGCACAATTAGAACAGTGAAAGGTAATAGTCTAAGTTGCTATTTGTTGTGGCAATTAATCGGGAGAAACATTGCTTTCTTCTTTTGAAAGGCAGTTATCTACCATTTTGAAGGGACCAATTTTTACATTCTTAATTACTTTAGAAATAGTATTCCAAAAAATAGTCCATATTTTCAGTAGTCACCTTTTCTAAGCCTTAGACTTACTAACTTCTTTAGTGTATATGMATATAACACGTCCTAATCCACACATATTTTAACTCTTTGAAATAACACATCCATGATATGACATCCTTCTACCAGCTGAAAGGATTTTTTTTTTCATTGTAGCCRGGACTATTACAATGAGATTGTTTCCACTTGTGCTCTTATATTATAAAGATTCCTGAAACTGTGACTACTCAAGCCATTAYGATATATTCCTCTTACACTGTTAAGCAGACGTAGAGATCAGAGTTCTCTGTAGAGCATAAGTAAAGATTTATGGACATGGTGAAAGAACACTTTCCCTGCTGCCTTCTTTAAATAATTATGACTTTCCATGAATCTCTTTCTAAATCAAGTGAGGAATGACAGAACTCAAAGGAAAAAAAAACCACAAAAATGCCATTTACAGTAAGCTGCAGTGGACTTCCTTCAGTAGCACAATACCACTTCCTTGGGTGAAAATTGTATTAATTATTTCAAGAAGACATCTGTGCCTTAATATAAAAAATAAGCAATTATTGTGCGTGTCGCTATGTTTCAAAAACTTACTTTCTAATATGTACATTGTGTTATTGTAACACTTTCATATGATGATGATAAACGCTGAAGGAGTAAACAAATACAAAATAAGAGAGACACATAAAAAGACACTATATTGCACAAAATAAACCTAATAGGTTAAACATTTAAGTCATAAAGAAGTACCTTGTTAAAAACAAAAACAGCAACAAAAAAGTGTTCCTGAAATGGAAGCAGCCTTTAATTTCAGAGTCCTTTACTGCTCTTTATTCAGACTATGAGCGAAAGTTCTGATTTGTCCGATCTATCAGTACCAGTTAAGTGGGCTTATACTTACAGACACTTGGGGTTAGGCAGCTGCTATGTGTTCAAGGGTATCGATAGCTTTCCACACTGCAATTTCTGTCTGCGTAGTAACAATATATCTTACTGTAGAAGCACACAGGCTGGTGAATGAATACACTTCATTCTTTGTGTTAATTGCACAGAATAAAACCATTAAAGATTAGTTGTCGATTCATCAAGAAACAGTGGGGACAAAACCACAGTTCTGTTATAAGGATCGTAAATGTAGAATTGATCRCTCAAGCGTTCCCTAAAGGCATCTCTCAGTTGAACAGTACCTTGGTGGGCTGTAAAACYCTCATGTCTGCCTGCTCAGACTCAATGCTGTGTCCATCCAGCCCATTGCCCTGCTGGCAAGGCTTCCCCCTCCACCTAAAAGTGTTGGGAAATATGAACGATCCATTCATAACTATGGTTATTTCACTGAATGAAGGTCAGTTTGACCATTAGATATCATCAGCAAACCTTTTAATGACCAAACTTTATTCACTGTCATCCTTAAATGACTATTTAGCTAGCAATTTGAAATCTTCCATGTTACTGGGGAGATGCCAGGTTTTCAGCTTCATGTGGGGAGGTTGGGTTAGCCCATTCTCTTTGGCACAAGCACAACTTAAATCCATAGTAGATTCCTGCTATTATTCAGTAATACATTCAATTAATATATATGAATCCAGTCAAAACCACTGAGCAAAGGCACTGAAGGGTGATCTGGAGATAGAAAAGAGAAGAGGAATAGTGATCTAAAGGTTTTGTATTATTAAAATGCATTGAACTAAAAAGGATCAATTTGTGTAATGACTTCAAATTATAACTTAAATCCAAAAGGTTTTAGAACTACAAAGGGTAGGCATTCAGAACTGATGGCCTTTTAGCAGACAGCCAAGATAATGCTATAAAAAACTCTGAGCAGTATAATATGGAAAAGGAACTTGGTTTCTGCAAAGGTGTCAGAAATAGCTGCTTGAAAATGGTGACTTAAGGCCCTTTATATTTGTTTTTTTTTTTAGCTACACATTCTACTCTGATAAACTTCAGTGACATTGGATATCAGTGTATTGTAAAGCTTCCTAACAGCTTGATTCTTTGAAATAAAACATTTCCAGTGTTTGTACACTTTTTTCTTTCGGGGGTAGAGGGGGAGTAGAGCATAAGAAATAGCAAGCAATAACCTGAAAGAGTAAACTTAAGAGTAAGAGTTCTTAAATCTGGGATAAACAATCTTCAGTAGAAAAAAGTCAAAAATGTTCCTTGCATCTTAGCAAAGCTTCTCTATACAAAGCAATGGCCAAAGTTGGACTTAGATTCAATGGATCTTCAGTGAGTCTACTAACCAACAGACAAGTGTGTTTTTGAAGTCTCAGTACCCTTACAAAAACCTTTGCTTAGATGAAAGAAAATCAACCAAACAATCAAAAAACAACAGATTTTSTTTTGTCATTGTTTGATATATAAAGAAAAGCAACCATAAAATCAAAATATATGGAAATGTCAGGCAGAAATACACAAATTGCAACTGACCACGCTTAATTTAGTTTGTATTTAGATTTTGTTCAGTTGCACAATTATTTCAAATTTCATAGACAGATAGTTTTGTTGCATTATGCAGAACAGTTTTCTTTTCCTCTTGAACTTAACCACTATACACATTATATTTTGCTCAATAGAATCAAATAAGAAAAGTATACTAGCAAAGCTTTACGTAAGGATGCCTTGCCTATACTTTGAAACTGTCTCTATTATGCTTCTTGATGAAAGACAGATGTCAAACACTTGTAACAGCATATTGCATGGAAAAAAATATGCCTCTTTTTTGACTATAACTTACTAATATGAAGCTGTTTCCAAAGATTTTACTAATGAATGGGTAATGCTAAAGACTTTCACTTTCATTTTAGATTATTTACTTTGTAARTTACAAAGTTCTACTGCAAGTTTCCACAGAAGGAAACAAAATGAACAAGGTCAAATTTATGTTCATGCTACTTTCACTGAAATCAATGAAGATATGAAGTAGATAGGAATGTATTATTATGTATAATGTGTGTGTGTGTGTGTGTGTGTGTGCACGTGTTTATTATAAATGGAGTACATACCATCATACACTGTTGTGTTATATAGCATATGTTATTATAAAATAGTCTATGTCTAGTGTGCTGTCCTCTCATAACAGCAGCAAGAAGTTTATTCCTACAGGAACTAACTAAACAAAAAACTCTAAGACAAAATCTCTATTAAATTTTCCACTACTCCTTTTAAGGAAAAAAGTAGTTGTCCTTTCTTTTCAGTGACTTCAACTTCTGCACAGGCTCACTCTCAAAGCGCAGGCTTCTGSTACCCCTTTAATATTTTACTCAGCAATATGCAGTACATTTTCTCTTGTGCTCTGCATTACATTCACAACACATGACTCCACTGGCTTTCGTGTAATTAAACATGTTACTCTTGACACTCATATAGAAAACATTCACATTTTAATGGGAAGCGCTGTGCGGATAAAAAAGACCTATTTGTCATCATTCATTATGTCAATTCGCCATAATAAATTAACAGGGAAGAAATACTCTCCATACTTCTACTGTGCGTTCTATAGCTCTTCCCCTTCAGCATGTTGAGAGACCAATCTCTTTAGGGAAATAGTGCAAGAGTGCTTAAAAGCACTTTGCAATCTGGTGCCTGAATTATATCCCTGTCAACTTTGTTTGGCATTGGATTAATATCAAATTTTACCCTGACAAGAATAAGCAGAACTTATACCTGTTAAAATTCTTATTCAGGTTGAGCGTGAGGGCAGTTTTTCTGGGTGGAAAATACATATAAAAAGCTSCAAAAGAGAGCTTGAGATAAGAAAACAAAAGCTCTTCAAGGCATGCTAACTGGCAGTTCATGTAGTAGTGTACAAAAAAGAATGATACAACCCACATGGATGTGGTAATAACCCATTTCAAGCTTTATGCAATATATATGATCCGTCAAAAAATAATGTAGATATATGAATTATGTTGACAGCAAATGCAATCAAAAAAGGAGGAAATAATATACACCTCATTATATAAAATTGTATTCTGAGATACATAATTAATTAGTAAAAGATCTTATGGGAATGTTGTACATTCACTGCTCACTGTAGTAATTTTGCCTACAAGATTTGAGAGGGTATTTATGAAATCAGTAAATATAGGAGATGATTCTTGACTGGGTCATACCCTACTTTTATGCTATATTTACCTTTTCTACTACAGTTGCTTCATAGCTCTTCAAAACTAAAAAAAAAAAAAAAAAAAAAAAAAAAAAAGATAATGACTTTTTGTTAATTAATTGGGAAATGTGCCTTTTCCTATGACTCTATCTCCTGTTATGACCAAAGAAATATGGCTTTAGTCAATCATTTTTTAAAGAGAAAAATTCTCAGGCAACAAAGACTCCTAGCTAATTCTCATTCAACTGAAATCATTGAGAGAACCACCCCTGGATTTTAGTGGAAAACCATGATTTCACCCAGCTCATTGAAAATTTGAGCTCAGTAGATATTTTTTTCAGAAAGTTACAATCATCCAGAGACAATTAGAAAGAGTACCTTGATTTCCCAGATTCATTCCTTGAATTCCCACATATCACAAATTGTGATATTTAATTATTCTAAGATCAAAATCATGGCTTTTGTCATTCTTGATTATGGAARCAGCCACAAATATTTTTCTTAATTATAGCTGAAAAATATTCTCGATACAATAAAAGATTTGTAAAAATCTATCCTTTCTTCTCTTGAAGAATTATTTTTCCTTTTTTCCATATATTTGTTCCTTTTCCTTTTTTCCTTTTTGATGTCATARCTTTTTTTCCTAGACAATGTAGTGGATTTTTCTACTTCGTCATCAGATAAATATATAATAGATATAGTAGCAATTGTGAAACTATYAGAAAATCTGGAATAAAGATTAGAATTAATAGTAAAAATTGTAAAATTAGCAAGGATACATTTTTAGGAACAGCAGCACAGGGATGTTTAAGAGGGTAGTATCGAATTGGAAGGCGGTTTCTAGGCAGGTTGCTCAAAATTTGATCTTGGAACTCATCTTGTTTACTGTTTCAAAGTTGGCACAGTTTTAGAAGTATGATGATAAATTTTGCTGATATCATGGATCTGAGAGACAGGACAGAGGAAATTGGAATGGAATGTCAAAAGATCTGGATGACAGAAATAGGACAAGACTGAATAGTACCAAATGCAAGGTCATGCACTTAGAGCTAATAATAAAGTGTCCTCCAGCATGCTGGAAGCTCATCAGCTGGAAACGTTTCATAGGAACTGGACATGATAGTGAATCGCCGTATGAATGAGCAGCCAGTATGATACAGCATGAGGGAGGTAAATGTAAGCCTAAAATGAATTACAAGAGGTGAATCCATGAGCGACAGACAAGCATTGGTAGCTTTGCACTAGGCCCTGGTTGAACATTGGCTGGAATACAGTATTGAGTTTTCTAGTAAAGAAAATTAATTGTAAACGAGAACAGGTGCAAAGAAGGCAATAGAAGGAGCAGATGACCATTTCACAGTCTAAAAAGGTTTTCTCTGTAGAAGGATATGTAGAAAAAAATGAAGCAGGAAGAAAGGTGATTGGGGTCCATGAACACATCAGCAGATAAATAAAAGAAAGGAGAAGGAGCTCTTTAATTTAAATAACAGTATTGAAAAAAATGAAACACTATAGGTGGCCATAAAGAAATTTTGGTGTAAATTAGAAGGTGATTCTTAGCCTTTACATCAAGCAAATTTTGCAGTGGCTTTCTAGTTAGATTACGTAGAAAGGAAACTTTTCAAAAAGATCTTGATAGATTTAGGAATGGGATTATTTGACATGTGCATGAAAAAGCAGGAAAATAAGATACATGATATTTGTCGCTTCCATTTTCACCAATAAGATTCTAAAGGTGTCAGTGCTTCTAAATTACTGTAAAAGAGTAATAGGTGATTCTGTGATATCCTAACTGCATAGAGACTGAATCCACGTATTTAGTGATACATGTTTTTAAGAAAAAGTTGAACAATATCCAAATATTACATTTCCAGATGTGAGTCTGAAAGATTATATTTAAGTTTTACAACATCTTCTAACTATGATGAAACACAAAACATCTAGAAGGACAACATATACACGTTATAGGATGGTACCTGCAATGCGGTGCCACTTACCTCTCTCCAGGTTTATTTGTGCTGGCTACATACATCATGAAATGTAGATTTGACTAAGCAAATGATGCTGAGTGTTTGGACTTTTATGGCCAATCTGTTAAATATGTAAGCAACAGTAAACAGTCACACCTGCAGGCAGCTCTTGAAATACATTATTCAACACACACTTGTAGATATTTACTGTTTTTTCTACAAATTTGGAGTCTGTGGTAGGGAAATTCAGTTATTCTCATTGTCCACAGTTTGTCATGGATCAACGGTTCAAGCAGGAAGACATATCGGCCGAAGAGGGGGATGGAGATGAGATGCACATGATTCATTTTCTGAATTATATAGAGAAAGCAGAGAGCAGAGCTCTGTAGCGTCTCTTCATTTGTGATGGAGATTGGATTTAAATAGGTGTGTGGGTCAGTCAGAGTTTAGAGAAGCAGTTTGCAGTGTGATTCCTACAGAACTGATAAAGAATGGCGCTGGTGCTTACAGAAATGATGAAAACCTAGGGTCCTTAGCTTCAGCTCCCTACAAATCTCATTTTAACCAGGCTGTTATGGGAATATTACAGTTAAATTAGGTGGACTGTCTTTCTTAGTCTAACAAAGCAATTCCTAGACAACAGTATTCTAGTCTGTTGGCTAGGACAAAAAATATAGATATACACATACATACATATATACATATATAGAATACATATAATGTATATAAAATAAATTAAAAATATAAATTAAAAATACCTACAAAACAATTCAAAGGATATATTCACTTGGAGATTCTCACAAAACTTCCCACAAGAATGAATCCCATCCTGTGGGTTTTAGAAGAGGAAAGGTAGCCTCCATATGATATAACAATTAATTCTTGTCAATTTAAATGTTCCTCTATTTCAGGTTCAGTGGAAAATGAATTTGAAAATAACTATAACATTTTGTGTCCTGTTGAAATTCTCTGAAACTACCAACACAAGTTTCCTGATGGAACAAGTAAGGGAAGAATGATCACACTTTTTTTCTTTTTTTTCTTTTTCTTTTCTTTTTTTTTTTTTTTTTTTTTTTTATTTGTTCCAAATCTGTGTGACCTCTTCTGTACTGTGTATTAAAGAGGGAGGTGTTTTCCGGGAATCAGAAAACAGGCAGGTCATTCTGATGTAACTGTTGTTAGAAAAACTTAGAGAAGGCTTCTAGCCCCCAGAAGTTCCAAGAAATTTCCATTCCTTCCACTCCTGGTTGGATCTTTTCTTTCCCTGCAACTGCAATACTTTAATTGCTCAAAATAATATGACAGCACCAAAAGCAAAGTGGGCTGTCAAATTCAAATCTGGAAACTTTCCAGGAGCTTCTAGATGGTAGATGAACTTCTCTAGCTTAGCTCCAAAATAAATTGTTCCACAAAATTTCAAGTAGCAGACAATTCTAGGATTTAGATTTTCCCTATACTTGAATAAATAACACTCCCTTATGATCTAAGTCTAAAGCACAGGCAGAGTCTAGTTATACATAGATCATGAAGATATTCTTTGTTTCTACAGGACCTCTGCTTCATCAGTGCCTAGAATGACTTATTTCTGCGGATAAACTGGATTGTATCATAAACAATACTGCCATCTGCTTTACCTGTAGTTTGTTTGTTTTTAATAGTAGAAAATCTACAGTGAAAGAAGCTGGAAATTTCAATATGCATTTCAGTGATAGTTTCATTCTCAAAGCATTTGAATGTTACTCTGAAGAACTGGATATTGTCCCCTAGCTTTACTGAGGAGTTCCAGTGGGATGCTGGAAAAGCCACCAAAACCAAACTGTTCACATGCTTTGCGATAGTTATGAGTATTTCCATTTTGGATACCGTACTTAAAATCTTGGATTTTGTTTGTAGAAGTACTCACCTCTCAACAAAAATGAACATATAATAGCCTTTAAACAAGTAAAATGCTAATTCCTGGGAATTTCACAATTACGTTCAAAACTAGTGGATACTATTGGCATTAATCTGTTGCCTTAGTTCCTAACTCTATAATGGGTATGATGGGAGCACTACAGAGATAAATTAATATTTGTGAGGTAGGTAGATGCCATATTGTCTAGTATCACAAAAATCCTCTGAAGATGTAATTAATATTTTTTTTTTCTCAATAGTGTTTGAGCAATTTGGTAAAAAGGGTCTGAGCTGCTCAAAGGACAGTGGAAATAAAATGGAATATTACACAGCTGCTTATCCACTGAGCACCACTTTTCTGCAGTAATAGAAGGTCTATGCTGATGGAGGAAAAAATATAAAGCAAAATTATATCATAATGTATTTCCACGAGTAAGGAAGGAGAAGATGAATGAAATTAGTAACGAAAACTTCAGTTCTAACACTGTCTAATACACAAGGGCCAACATTAATTGTAGAAAACGCGAGTCCCTTCTTTTTCCTTTTTTCTCACTTCCTCTCTCTCCTTCATCTCCCTTCCCTTTTTCCTACCTTCTTCCTCGTGTATTCTTTGAAGAGGAATGAAAATAGATATTTTCAAAGGTGGTCTTGTACTGGCAAGATTCATCACCAAGGCTGAAAAATTAGACCTACAAGATACATTTCTGCCAGTAAAGTTAATGCCAGGATTGACAATAGTAACAGATTGTCATCCCTTGTGTAGAGCAGCACCAGAGATGAGTGAGGAACACACTTTGCCAATGGGTTTCACAGATATTTATTGATAACAGAAAAATGCTGAGGTTCGGGATGGTTGGTTCATTTCCAAGATCTAGATGACAATATGCTGTAGTATTACAGACTTTTCTGTTTCCTTTTCTGCCTTCATGTCTTATTCCAGTTCTCTCTCTCCCCCACTTCTGGGACTTCATTCTCATCTTCACATCTTTGCTGGCTTGTTTCCACATGACTCTTTTCACTTAGCCAGCTACTGTCTTCAGTATTTAGATTTCTTCTTTTTTTCTTCTCAACATATCCAAAATTATAAAATCCTCACATAGTTCTCCCATCTGACTGCCACTCAGCCAGATCCCTTTTCTCTTCCTGTGCTCCTTTCAAGAGCCCAGCAGCTAGTCATCTGAGTTCAGTGTCTACTGCTCCAGTTCCTTGCAGGTCTCAGAACCTTCAGCTGTATTTCTTACCCTAGAAATYTCTGTCTTTCCTTCTTTGCCAGCTCTCCAGTCCCATGAAGTCCAGAGAAGACTGCTTGTGCTCCTGCACTTGGCTGAATCAGCCTCTTTCTTCCTGCAGCTTTGACTCTGACCAGGTGGAAAGCATAGGAGAGACCTGACTCTCTTGATGAAGAACAACATTGTGAAGGACAAAACTAGCCAGTATCTGCAGGAACTTAGCTGGAGAAACTTTAAACATATGCACTTAGCTGCTTAAGTGTAGCAAACTGCTATTTAGTATATGTGAACTGAATTTTTAAGCTGGAAATATTTCATTGAATTTTTAGGAAGATTACAAAGGGTTCTCAATGAAATTAGCATTTATCACCCTGCCAAGGCTCTTCTCCATTGCCTAGAGGCCCTAGAGTTCTTAAAAAGTAAATACTGCAAGGMTTTTAGCAAGAAAAAAATAAATAATAATATTCCCCACTCTTATCCTCAGAAATAGCTGAGTAATTTTTGATGAGTATACTAAAAATRTGCAGCCTTGAGGCAGACTTGCAATATAGAGAATTTCCACACGAATCATTGAAGTTTAGCAAAGTTATAAGAAGCCACAAGTACTGTTAGATAATGGCAGTATCAGGAAGAAAGATGAAAGGAAATAGTGAAATAATTGAGAGTTATTCCTCTTGTCTTATATACAAACCTCATCTATTTTGTCAATGCTTGTCTGAATGGAAAACAAGAGTAAGTAGGCCCCATATGCTAATTTGGAACTTAGTAAATAGCATAAATAGATAGATAGACAGACAGATAGACAGATAGATAAAAATTTGAAAATGATGACTACTAGTGGTGCACAATGACCAGATAACTCTGGGGCCGCACATCCATTGATCTCCTATTAAAATTAATGTTAAGGTTTTGCACATCACTTTTTCTTCCTCTTAAAGAGAGTCACGCATGGACATTTAAAGGTAAAATTTGATTCTAAACCTAATATCTTAGTTTTTTTTTTCCTAAGATGAAAGTAGCTCTTTAACATGCTAGTCACATTTCACTATGATTTTAAATAAGCTGGCACTCAATCTATTATGATTTAATATATTTTCTTATACGTTTAGAAAGTTGTCAAAACTCTCGGGTGTTGCAGATAAGCCTGCAAAGCATAGTTTCAACAAAATAAAGAATATGCTATAAATTCTGAAAGGTATCAAGGTTAGATTACCTTTGTTGTTTTGTATATCTAAGATCTGAATTGATTTTTTGAGTATAAAAACAATGGGGGGAAGGGACTTCTGATGTAATGCTTTGCAGAAACCAGAAAAGTCAATAACATGTAGACAGCTCAAAAAATATAGTATTTACTGATGCAGTGAAGCATGTTGTTAGCAGGTTGTGATGGCAAGTTCCAACCTAACAAAAGTATAATTGTTAAGTTTCTTAAAAGTAATAGCTATTCATGTAATATATTAATTTATGTGACTGTATAAGATCCTCAAACATCTCCACTCTTTATGAAGTCCTTGAAGGGCGCAATTTTTGTTTCAGACGTAATACTGAAACTTGACTTTTAAACTGATAATTCAGGCAAAGTTGTTATTACCCTTAACTACATTTTTGTAAGGACTGAGGGAATATTTCTTCAGCAATTGTCTTAGTTCATTGCGAAGAAAGAATAGCCTTCCTATATGTATGCATCAGCATTATTTCCATCATCTTTTTTACTTTCTTAGAAAATATCAGTTTGAGTACAAAAAGACCCTGTTTGGCTTAAAGGAGTCAATGAGATCATAAACCAATATTGCAAATGTAATAAAGTTTGGAGATTTAAATCTTTCCAGTCTTATCTATTGATGTTGGGGGGGGTTTCTGTTTGTTTTTTAAGTTTTCTTCTCAGAGAATGAAGAAATTTTGTTTTATTACGAAAGCATATTTGTAAAAAAAGTTACATGCTTCCAGTTACACTAATGAAAATAAATAAACTGAGTAAAGCTGCTGAATTGTCTTGTAACACAATTTAAAAGTATTTTATTAAAGAACAAAGAGCTCAACTTTATACGTCTGTAAATAATCTGTGGTTGCCAAATATCGGCTAATTTTGTACACTGTGACAGGCAGAAAGCTCATATATCCAGGAACATCACAGTTCTGCATTAGTTAATGTCAATGTGATTATCCTACACAACATCAGGGCCAGGCTATGAAGACAGGACCAGTTTGCAATATCCAGTACCTCTCCAACACTACCATAAACATACTGTGAAGTGCGTTAGGCTACAAATAAACAGCARTTCCCAATACTGATATAGATGTCAGAGAACAGGAAGCAAGTCAGTTCTCAGCTAATGAGGAAACACTTCAGACTTAGAGAAGAAATACAATGAAAAAGCTGACAGCTAAAATATACTTACCTTCACTAGGTAAGTAGGCCCATTCCCTACAGTAGTGATAAGCACTCATTCTTTTTAGAGCTATTATTAATGACTACTCTTGCAGTAACAGGTTAAAATACAATCTTATATATATATATATATATATATAATATTATGATGTAGATTTCCATCTCCTTGCCATCCCAAACATCTAGTCTTGAAGCCAGGCACTTCCATGCACTCAAAACATTCTGCTGATTCTACCGACCACTTCTGGGTTTTGTTAATGATCTTAATGAAATCAAGATGAAGTCTTCATTTTCTCAGATTAAAATCCTACAGTAGCTAGCAAAGAGCTTCTGGCCTTTCTCTCTTTAGACAGAGATGCAGTTTAGTGTGTCTGAGGGGACTGCTAGGGCGACAACAAAACATCCCTACAACTTTTCCCCAGTGGAAAGGAAGCAAACAAGCAAGCAAACACCCTCGAGAAAGTGGGTGACTCCCATGGACTTGAATTTTTCATCCTTTCTCAGTGTCATATTTGCTTTATTTGGAGGACTTTTTCTAAGCCACCAATGACAATTTAAAAGCAGTGTGTAGAGGTCTTGAGAGGATGTAGGTATTATCTGCATTCTGCGTCCCCCAATGAGCAACAGGAAATGTTTTACAACATGCAACTAACCATGCAAAAGCATGTGAACAAGGTCCTGTTTGATGCAGCCTCCTCCCTGTGAGATGTTACTTTGTTTCCACATCCATTTTCCTCTGTAACACACCAGTTTCTTCTCTGCCTCCACCCAATTTGCTCTGCTTCCTGCATTTAACGCCTTTCTCACCTTTTATCCCCAGATTCTCACSTGACCAGTTTTCTTCGTGCTCATATATACTACCTTCCATTCTCAGGCCAGACAGCTCTATTGGACAGGAGAAATTTTACTTCTCTGAATGTAGACAAGTATTTCGGCACACAACAATTAGGAAAAGGATCTAATATACATACATATAAAAAAATCAAGCAAAATCCATTTTTCTACAGATGTGTTTGTATTAACTTAGTTGCTTGTGTCAAGAATAAAGTGCAAAGCATAACTTGCATTTTCTTTCTGTTTCAGTGATTCTCAGGAACTTCTCCTCCAAGTCATAGTACTTTTTTTTACAGCTCTCAGCATGAGGCTGAGAGCTGTATTTTTACTTTCATTTCTTTTCTAAACTCTTAAAAAAATATTTTTTGAAGTTTGTTATTCATATAATGGGTATATATATTTATACATACAGTTTGCACACATGCACACTATTTATATGCATATGCACAGCTTCAAAGTGAATATTTGGATATGAATATATATATGAATATTCCATATATATATTCAAAATATTCTAGAAAGTGCCCTATATATCTTATTTTCATACTCTTTTGACTGTGATGGTCTTCACTTGGTTTCTCTCTGTAAAAAGTACTGGAACTAAAACTTTAAATGGCACATAGTCTAAATAATATATAATTAAATGGTGAATGTAAAATTATTCGAAATACTTGCTGTAAAATATGGATTTCCCACCTTTGAGAATCATATCACATTGTCTGGAACAACTTTTTACCCATAAAAAATGAACACAAAATAACAGAAAAACAGTATCTTTCTTTCTTACTACTTCTATTGTTAAAGGACCTCTTTCAAATTGCAATACGGGAGAGTGAAGTTTAGTATGAAAAGAAAATGACTTGTCTTTAAAAATATAAGAATTTGATTGTGTGCTATTGTTGCCTGCCAACAATGAGCTAAAGAGGTTAATGGATCATGGATTTGGCAAACAGCCAGGCTACCTCCTGCTCAATACATTTAACTGCGTAATCTTTTTTTTTCTCTCTTTTTTTTTTCTTTAACTCAGCGCATAAGCTGTTGGTAAATAAAGCCTAGATTTTATACACTTTTCCCAGAAACTGCGCGGYTTGTCCCTGGCGGTGGGTTTTGTTCCCCGCCGCCGGCGGAGCGAGGGAAGGCAGGCAGCGGCCCCCGGCGCTCGGCGGCGCCCTGCGCCCCCGCGTACGGACGCGGAGGGCGCTGCGCCGCGTTGCGCTGCGCTGCGCTGCGCGGTGCCCGACTCGCGGCGCCTCCTGCGCGCAGCACGGCGCAGCCCGCCCGGCTGGGGCAGAGCAGCGGCCCTGCCTCCGCGGCGCCTCCGCTGGCCGAGCCCTGCCGGCCGTGCGTGCGCGGAGGGAGGGCCCGGCTCTCACCTGGCCGCGCTCCGCGGCCGCCCCTGGCGCTCCGCAGCCTCCGTGAGCCCGAGGCGCCAACCGCGGGGCAGCGCCCGGGAGGGAGCTGCGGCCCCCGCAGCCCGCCCGCGGCCCCCGCTCGGAGGCACTGCCTTGAGTCACCTCTCCAGCAAGCCTTTCTTTTTTTTTTCTTTTTTTTCTTTTCTTTTT
>NW_028186413.1:0-97148 GCF_003343005.1 Rhea americana | reverse complement strand
GCCTGAGTCTCCCTCCCGCCTGTACTCAGCAGCGCGCACACACGCGCGCACGGGGGCACGCACTCCCCGCCAGCACTCCGCTGAGCCTCTGCCCAGGCTGGAGCAGCAAAGCCCAGCCCGCCGCCAGCCCCCTCCCTCCCGCCGCTCCGGAGGATGCCCGGTGAGTAGTGCTGAGGACCAGGAAGGCTGCCTGCGCCGCGATCTGATGGGCTAGAGATCGTTTTATAATGCCGCCGCCGGGGGAGGGGGTGCGGAGGGGAGGGGAGATGACAGAAATCCGAGCAAGGAGGCACTGAGGATGCGAGGCTCGCCCGGCGCTCCGCACAAGGACTCGAGCTGCGCGCCGGGTGCCCGCGGCGGGCTGCGGTGCCGAGGGGAGGCGTGCTGCGCGGCCGCGGGAGCCGGCGGGGGCGGGCGCGCTTCGCCTGGCCGCACCGCGGTGAGTACGGGGGTGCGCGGCCGCGCGGGGGGCTCCGCGGCCGCGGTCTCCGGGGCGCGGAGCCCCCGGGGGTGCCCCGAGGCTGCGCCCCGCGCTTTCTTCCCCCGCCTCCGTTTCGGCGGTGTCCCTGGGGGCTGTCAGCGCGGCGGTGCGGGAGCAGCGGGGCCGCGGTCCGCACCGCAGCGGGGCCCCGCGGCAGCTCCAGCGGGCGCCTCACCTGCGCAGGGGAGCGCCAGGTGCTGCGCGGCGCTGCGCGGCGCTGCGCGGGGGGCGGCCGGGCGCCCCGCGACCCCCCTCCGCCACCCTGCGCCACCGCCGCCAGCGGGGAGAGCGCTGCTGCCCCGTCCCCATCCCCGTCACCGTCCCTGTCCCTGTCCCGGCTGCTCTCCCCTTGTGCGCTACGACAGGCTCCGGCTGTAAAACACTCAGCCCTCAGGGAAGGCTTAATATTCGCAAAACGTTTGCCATCAAATCAGTGCGCGGCTCTGCTCCGCGAGGGGCTTGTGCTCGGCTAACTCCTCACGGGTCCGTGTTCAACTCCGGCTGCCAAGTGCACCAGGGCAAGGGGCTTTTTTGTTCTCTCCGGCTGTGAGGTRTGATTTGTGGGGAACACGTTAGAAAAGCTCGTAATCGCTGGAGAATCTTTAATGGATTTTGCTAAATGATTTTAATATTTTCTGTAGTTTTGGAGGCAGCACTTTGACAGCGGTATCTTTTTTCTCAGTATTTTTGGCATGCTGGGTCTGATCATTCCCCCGTTGAAGTCAATGGCAAAACTCACACTGACTTCAGAGAAAGGCGGCTCTGGCCAATGTGGAACACTTTTCAAATGAAAGGGATTGGGAGGAAGGTTGAGAGAAGGCAAAGTGGCAGAGATGAGTGAAAGAAACTTCATTTAAAGAGATTCATCTGCATTGTGCCGAAGATATCTTCTAGATTTGCATTCCAACTTTGCAGTGAGGAAGAATCAGAATGACTTCTTAAAACGTTTGATATCAGAATGAACTGAAACCCATTATTTTACCAATAGGCATCATAAAAAATAAAAGTGGATTGATATATTACATTTTCTAGTGCTGCATGTGTATTTTTTTCTTGCTACAAAGTTGGAAACCGAGAGAGCTCAGATCCAAAGACCACTATGAGACATGAATGGGCTCCCGTTGACTTCATGGGCTGGTGGATCAGGCCCAGAGAGGTTCACTATGTGAGTAACAACGGAAATGTAGTACAGTCCATAAGGAAAGGTGTTGCATAAGCATTTAACTCATGAGCAGCCTCTCTCTAGGGAGGAAAAAAAAAAAGCTAAATGTACATAAATTTCTTATGCAGTTTTTAAGAACTCCTTCACAGCACAGATACAAATAAGAAAGAATGCTTCTGATTAATAATTAAAATGTCCATATTCATATGGACTACAAAGAAGATTTTATGCAAAAAAAAATCCATTAGCAGATGGAAGTTCTAGTTCACAGAACATCCTCTGTACAGTGCAGTATTTAGATTGGGAGTAGTCAGGTACATAATGAAATACCAAATAAAAAAATACTGATATTCAAACAGGAGAATACAGTCTTATGCCTATAACTTGACTAATCACTTTGAATTGCTTAGAATGTCTTAAAAAGGAAAGTGTGAGGATATATTTTTAATCTTTTTTCTTTTTCAAATTGGAGTGTCKAAAGAACCCCGAAATGTTGCATGCACTCAGTTACTTGACAAGTATCAGAATTATGCCACTATTCTGTGAAGACTGTCACTATTAAATTGTGATAAACAACACATTTGATAGTAAAAAATAATCTTTCTATGTTCTTTTAATAATGTTACCTTGCTAAGGAAAAGTGTGTCTTCATAGGCAAGTAAAAAAGTTTGAGTTGCTACATCTCTCGGTCAGTTTTGTGTGTAGGCACCTGGCAGAATTGTCATTGAATTGAACTGAATGTGCCACTAATATTTATCTGAGAACAGATTAGGCTGTTCATGTTACAAAGGAAAAAAGTGTGTGGGGGAAAAGCTTCTCTAAAGTGAATAAATGCTTCACTTTTTATCTCTTTTTCCCAGGCAATTATATATGGAGGACATAAACCTCCTTAAATCAACACATTGCATCCTTTCTAATTTTCCTGTGAATTCTAAAGTTTATCAAGTGCTATGTATGACGAAGGATACTTGTTTTATGGGACATTGCATGCACAAAAATTTTCTTTGGGCTGTGTTGCTTCCTCTCTCCTCCACTCTATCTGCTCTTTCTTACTCATTGTGATACCAACAATCTATTTTTACTGACAATACTTTCATTTCAAGTCTAATGCGAAGAATGCCATGATTATTTCCATACTAAGAGTTTGAGGCTGCTTTTTTTAAGGTCTAAAGCAATGCTTAATCCTGTTCATTTATTTGGATGAGGAAAATCAGTAGATGAGTAGTACTAAAACCAAGGGTACATATTCACGTAAATCTTCAGTTTTGTCTTGAGAGCCATTGTTGTGAAAGTCTGTAGACATTTCACTTTGATGGTGCGATAATTCCTCCACATATGTGTATGTGGAAATACAACCAGATGTTCTTGTGGATGATGTCTGCAAAATAGACAGCAGTTTTAGGCTTACCTATAACAAAGAGATTTGGGTGTATAAGTCAAGATTAAGTTATATGCCAGGATTGAAGGGAGCCAGATAATGAATGAATCTCCAATGGATGATTCTGAATATCCTTCACCAAGTTTTAGTATCTTTGCAAATATCTTGTTTGGAGGAAAAAGTGTTATTCGACTTAATTTAGACATCTTGTTTTCTAGGATATTGTAAGTTTGCTGTCCCTTGCATGACTTTGAAACTTGTTATATTGTCATGGTTGTTAAATGAGTGGTAGAGAGTGGCTACTGGTCTCTTAGTATTCGAAACTAGGAAAAATTCTCAGTTTGATTATTGAAAGTGATCTGATTTTTGTGATTATTAAACTTTTAAAACTTTTTCAAAATACATTTTATTTTTTGTAGTCCCTAAAATACATTTACCAGACAATTTATTTAAGAATATGTTCTTCTATCCAGCAATTTAAGAACAAAAGCCTCCACTGTAGCTTCAATCAATCAAAATATTGGTTTTAGGTTATACATTGTACATATGGAAACTGGCATGTAAAGCAGATGGTATGTAAAATTATGCATCGCATGTCTGGAGAGCCATACAATATCTAAATGCAGTACAACAGAAGAAGGGAAGAGTGTCACATATAAGTTAAAATATCAATTATTGGCCTATGTCTAATCTCAGTGGTGCTTCATTTTCTTTTATGTATTTCATTTTCTCTTACGTCAGTCAGGACTCTTCCTACAAAATGTGATCTTCCCTACAAAAGTCTGCYGATTGAAATGGCATGTTCCTGGCTTAACAAAATAAAGTTGGACATAGAGGGAAAACTAGTTTGGTTTAGTTTTGATTAAAATTTAAAAAATAAGCAAGAATAGAGCTTCTAACCTTTTAAGGAAAATGGCCAAACACAATTTGCTATCAAGACAGTATTTTCCTATACTATTTACGCATTTGGTTTGCCCAGCCTAGCAGTGGATAACCTTAATAGCACTTCTGGCCAGTTGCATAAATACTGCATTAGCACCACACTCTCTCTCCAACATTATAAGTTTGTAAGTGCAAAATTTATTCTTGAATAAATAAATGTTACTGTGTATTGTTAACATAATCACATGGAATGTTTATTGCTGAAAAATTCACATCAGCAAAACCCTTAAATAAATATTAGTCTTTAAGCGTGTGCTGACCTCAAAGGGTCCTAATCACACGCTGTGAGAGTTTTGTCAGACAAAGATGATTTCCTGATTTATGGCCATGAAGAGTAATAACTTTCCCAAGTTTATTCAAATGCTTGAATTAGTGGTTATAAAATATTGTCAATATCTGACAATTTTCATTTTTCACTTCTAGAGCAAAAAAAATCATTTTTTCTTTTCTTTTTTTTTACATTTTGTATACTTCATAARTGTGTAAGCTATTAACTGTTTTTAAAAGAATTACACAGCAGTACTGGGAATCTCTGATGAAACTTATAATCAAAATGAACTTTTATAGATAAGATATTTAAGGATGAAGCATATAACGGAATGCAGCAAAGTGAACTCTAGAAGTAATATTGGGAACTAATGTAAAATAACAGACTTTAATAGCCAGTTTTGTAGGGTCTAGACATTTTTCAAGTAGGTAAATTGAAGGAGTGCTCTCATGTTTAAACTGTTTAATATATCCAAATATATTTAAGATTTTTAAGGTACATGAACTAATACAGAATGTTTCACACTGCAGAAAACAGTAATTCCTGTACTTTTCATGCACTGGCACCTTTAGTCCCAATGCATCTTACTCCTTGCAGCAAGGCTACTTGAGAAAATATAGCTCTCTTTCTGGAGGATTAAAGTAACACATTTGCCCTGATATGTAACAGAACAGTGTCTATCAATCCATTTCTCTTCTGGAGATGAAAAAACTTTTATCCATTCAAATCACTGTAATATAGTCTTGCATTATAATAGCTTGAACAATCTTGCCTGCACATAGTTGTTGAAGTCTCTAAAGGACTGTCATAAATAAAATTATTAGATTGTATTATATCACACATATTCAGTGTCTACCAAGGGATAACTTGATTTTATATTAAAGCACAAATCTCTAAAAAAAGTCTGTGAATACCAAAAATGCTTGATGGAAGGACTTCATGAACCAATTTTTGGTCAACATATGCTGTTTATTTATAAAAGTATATAAAGGGTATATTGATGGGTTAATCCTATGCAGAACTAAGTGGAAACTGAGCCAACAAATAAGGGATTTGTCCTTCACAACAGGTACTTTTAAGCTTGTTCAACCACACGCAAACTTTCTACACTAGCTGACGGACTTTCAGCTTACATTAGAACTTCCCTTTGCAACCTGGCATTGCTGCTATGATGACAGCATTAGAAAACTGGCATCTCGTGGGAGAAAAGTCAGTTTACATCAATGGAAATGGATTTACACTGCATCCTGGATTCTGTACAAGCAGACAGGTTTGTTTTTATTTTTTATCATACCAGATACTATTACAGAAGGCATGACTTTTTCCAGAAATACAGACACAAGTGAATTTGGCAAAAGCCTAAACGAAACTGGAAAAGAGTTGGAAATGGTGGAGACAAGGCAACAACATGAAGTCAAAACATGTAAGGATATGCCTTTTTTTTCTTTTCTTTTTTTTTTTTTAGAGAAAGAGGAAAAAATTATTCTTTTATGAAAAATCCTTGAGACAGAAAGGAAACATAAAAAATATGTGCAGCTGAGGTAAAAATATTTACAAAAGTTAGGTTACCTAATACGTTCTTGACCCAGGAGAGTAACTGAAGCTGATGTACTAGTAGGATAGGACCTTCAAAAGGAGGCAAGAGCTGGAAAGGTACTATTTCCTATGTTAGAAATCCAGATGGCCCTAACAGACTTTATGTGTATTTGTATACACATCTGTCTGTGTGTACACACATACATACATACATACATGTGTATATTTTTTTTTGTTTAGTATCAAAAGCTGTATAATTTCCTACTTTGTTACTGTCTGATTTCCTCATCCCTCACAGGGATTTGCTGGTTGTTCTTCTTTTCTGACCATGAAGATACAGAGGAAGATATGACAGCACAATAAATAACTGAGAGAAGTTAAACTGTTTCCTGAAGGTAAAACAGCAGGGTCCAATGGTTCTCCTGCAGGCTGCTTTAAACTCAGGGCTATAAATAATATCCGGTGATGCAAACCAAAACCAAAAACAAAACAAAGCAAAACCAAGAAAAACAACTCACAAACCTGAAGTAACCGAATTCTGGAAAAGGAGAAAACAAAATGAATTTTCACATCAGTGTATAAAGCCAGTGTTACATCTGAAAGATATTTTGCCAGCTACAGGCTAGTGTCATCTAAAATCACAGTCAAGATCTTCCTGTTAAGACTTGAAAAAGCAACTATAATCTTATATCGAAGAACTAGGAAAGATTATCACTGAATTTAGTGTGGAGCTATAGGAAAATGAAAAATGACAGTAGAGCAGAAGGGTGAGCTCTTTAATATAGTAAATAGATATACCATATTTAATACCATCTTTTGGTGCTGGAAAGGCAGTTGACTGGATTGAGTGAAGCTAACTTTGGCATGATATCAGAAGTAGGATTTAGTGCACATTATTTTAGATGATTTGCTGCTGTGTGTCCTCACTCTTGAAACTGCCATAGAAGTATAAATAATGGCAGAGGTGGCAAAAGTCTCAACTATTTATAATTTCACATTCCTGCCTTTTGTAAACGAATTAATATCCAGTGTAAAGTAAAACAGATTTGCAGTAGGGAAAAAAGCCTATTTGTATTTTAGTCTATCAGTAAAGTCAAACAACATGCCTTTATTTGTCTTCTAGGTGGAAAATAACATTTCCAAATGATGATATACAATYGAGCTAAAATAATCTATTATAATCTTTTTGATAAATAACTGAAAGAGAAAATATGACTGATAAGCTTATTTACCTACCCTACAAGGTAGAAAAGATTTGAGAAGAATTAGTTAAGATTCCTATTAGGATTAGGAGTTCTTAATTTGTATCTGCCAAACAATTCTAATTAAAATTTATATTGCTAGACCCCATTCCCATATATTCAGTAGTTTCTGATATCAAGATACAGCCAAACTACTTGAGGTTTCAGAAAGGTGATCTGTATAACTATAGAAAATGAAATCTAGTCACCCACTGGGATCTGCTGAAAAACATGGAGCTGTTGATTCATTTAAGTGGTTCTTTTTCCAGCGATTCCTTTGCAACCACTCTCTGGTTGATAGTGAGGTTGATCCAGGCAAATCTGAAGCAGCAGCCCTTTTCTCCCTTATAAACTGGACCCACATTATTGTAACTGTCTTTATTTGTCTCTTGAAAGCTAGTGAAGAAACTATATATGGTGCAGATGCTTGGAGAGACATTTTTCCTATTCTTCCACTTTGCACAACTCAACAGCAAGAAACAGTAAAAGATGAATTTTATTATATGAACTTTATTTACCAATGTTCTCCCTGGACAGAAATTTTCTTTAACAAAAGTAGATTTTAAAAGATTTTTCTGTCATTCATATTTGTCAACTTTTTTTCTTATGTAATAAAGCCAAATAAAAATCTGAGGGGTTGTTTGTTTCAAAAWCCGAAGAGCATATACTTATCTTATAGATGTGTATGGGCCTTTTATTCTTTCCTTTTCTGCTCTTATTGGTGAAGAGAGGAAGAATTTCAGGACAAAAAGACAAAAAAATGAGGAAAAAGTGGAAAAAGTTTTCAACTTTCAGACTCTTTTCTGTTGCACATGGTAGAAAATGTGATTAATCTCTCTTTATTCTGTCATTACTCTTACAAAAATCTATATTAAATTTAAATTTAATTATATTTAAATAATACTTTTTTATTTTTCTTCAAAATGGATCAAACCTTTTTATTGGAAAAATGTTATATTTGAAGATAATTCAGTCTGGTGTCATCAAAAACAGGGAGCTGGTAGAATTTTCTTTGATTTTTTTTTCCAGACATATAAACTCATTGAAATCAAAATTTTCCACAGAAAAAAATGTTTTCTGGTGTATTTTCTATGTATGAACTCTTAAGAATTTTAACTTCCTTTTGGAACTTTCAAAAAGAATTACGAAATCTCCAAAACAGTTTTTTGATGGGCAGACTATTTCTTGCCCAGTTCTAGCACACATTGTTAGGTAGATCATATTTTTGTCTCATGAATAAAATGGGACAATTATAAAGGGTGATAAGGTGCTTTTATGGGAAGGTGCTTACTAGTGAGCTGTTTACCTATTATTTTATTCCTGTATACAACTCATGCATTGAGGAAGACTCAAGACGATAACGGAAAAAAAGAAGTAAAGAAGTAGTATTTCACCATAACTGAAGGAAATAGTGAGTTTTAACAACTTCAAGAAGTGCCCATCCTCTTACTAGACCATATTTAGGCTCAGAACATAGGTATTAAAAGACATTTAGTGGCCACTCGGAAAGAAATTTAATTTATCTAGTCTACCATTTCAGGAATTTAACTTGTGTGCTTTATGCGACTTGACATGTATCAGTGAGTACTGCTTATGAAYAAGACAGCTTTCCTCTGGACTCCGCTGTGTATCAATACCAATGCACCGGGTCGATGTGGAAGGCAACGAATGGCAACGCAGTGCAAATCCCCAGCGCGGTGGTAGACAGGCTGGCCGCTCACTGCTGTTTAGCCCCCAGGGATACAGTCTTGAAGGGAACAGATTTGTCAGGGGTTGTGTCTTTTATTCCAGTAATAATGAGAGCTTAATTGGGAAYGTTTACTGCTGGACCTAGTACGTTGCTTTTTAGAAGCATGATTTTCTTTTTTTCTTTTTTTTTTCTATTACAGCTGCATTTCCTACYCTTAGCCTATACTTATGTGAATAAAATTCAAGGTCTCTCCTCTCGCCTTGAGGCCAGCTAGGCACCCTGGCCACTTCCATGCAATTAGACTCTCTTAGCCCCAGAGCAAAGGCTGCAGCTGACCTGCCCCTCGGAAGAGTCTCTGGGCTGCGATAAAGCCCTGACTGCCCAGGAAATCCGTGGGAGACTGCTGGCCAACCAGCTGAGATCGAGAGAGCGTCAGGGACTGCCCTGACAATTTAAACTTCAGAAAAAATAGTTCTGGGGCATGGACCCATGACCTATCACTATTTAATTCACTTGCATAGATGTAGTCTTAGTATTAATTAGGTCAGTACATTGGCTCTGTATATATTCACATTGTTTATTCACTTTTTCTCAAGCATGAGCTCCACTGATTTAATTGGTGTTACTACAGCACAGCATGATGCTGTATTGTTTTTACAAATAGTGTTAAAGGGGGTTAACATTTGTTTGTAAACTGTCCCTAATTGTGGTATATACGATAGTGTTCTGAAAGAACCGGAAGATTTAAATGTGAGGAAATGTGAGGAAATTGTAGCTACTCTTTATCGCTCACTTTTCAGTATCTATAGTTACATCTCTTATTGAATGCTGAGGTTGCTTTATCCAGAAATGACTATAATAGGAAAGGCACTGGCTATTTATAGTGCAATTGTTTTCAGAAGTTTGTAAAGCATTGAAAAATCTGCTTTCGACAAAGCAAGGGTACAAGCACCATGTCTCAAAGACACATTACTAACTCTTGCCAGAGAATACAAATGTAGACAAAATCCTTATTTGGTAGAATATTCAGTATTCCATATGTCAGAATAAATACACATCAATCCTTTTAAGATGTAGTCTCAGAAGTCAAACTCCTTTAAGCTTTAAAATGTTGGCACCCTCAGGAAATAGTGAAAATTGTGCTTACACAGGGCAACTGGATAAGCTTTTAACAAATAATTATATGGCAGTGGACTAATTAAATAACCAAAATGATATTTCAGTTGGTYATGTAGGGAAAATATATTCACTAATAATGGTTCTTATGACAGGTTTTCAATTTTGGATTTTAGAACTGTTGTATAATGGTTTGCATCTTCTGCAGCATCTACAAGTCACTTCTTGAACTCTTTCTTCATACTTTATTGGCAAGCTAGTGCAAGAGTTTTATGACTGTTTCACAAACTCAAAAAAAAGAAAAGAAGATGAGTTGTTTTTAAAACCCGGATGCAAGTAAATTAAAATGTTGTATATGAAGCCTAACAGAGATTCTRCTTCTCACTGTAATCCTTCTGTGGTTACATATGCAAATTACAGTGCTCTTAGAGGAAAGTTCCCTGGCAGACAGATAATACTTTACTGCTGAAAGTAAAGTAGTTGCCCTCAAATGTCCTGATCTTAGGTGTGTGATGAGAATCTCAGTGGGAAGGTCATGAGGCTCCAGTGCATTTTCCAGATGATGCTTTCATTTTGGATTCCTGTAAATTACATCAGTTTAATACCTCTGGTGGTTTGGAATTGAGAGAGAGAACAAATCTAAATCTTTTTACTATTTCTTCCTCTTAAGTGATGCTTTTAGGATTATATCTCTCATGGGAGCAGCAAGGACTCTGACTTTAGCATTGCATAAACACTTACATAAAGAACCTGACAGATSCAACCTACAGAATTTGAATCTGAATCTGATCAATAATCATATTCAAGTACTATTTTCAGTATTCAGTAGGACCTTGACCCACAAAGAATTGAAGATTTTTGTAGAACAGTAGATCAGATTTTGAAAGACCTCTGGGAAAAATCTGAGAAAGGTACTGAACAATCATTTATGATGTACCTGTAGATATTGATTTTTAATTTATTCTTAAATACATATTGTGTAAACATTCACAGTATATAAATGCTTTTATCAGTTTGTATGAGCTGTAATGATCAAGGAGAAATGATTACATTCTAAAAAGTTTAACTTATTTGTCAGAGTTACTTAAAAAAGGAATAGTTAAATAAATAGCTTTAAGGCTGGTCTGAATTTTTGGTGTGTGGCTGAAGCATGTCTGCTAACTACAGCTGTAATTCATATTCTAAAAAGTTCTTTATATCCTACTGTAACACTTCTGATGACTCTGTCTTTACATTTTCCCTGCCTTCCTTTTGGTTTGGGAGGATGATAGCTTTCAGTTCATGCATACAAGCCATGCAGTCCCAGATAGAGGGAACACTTACCAAAGAGTTGCTAATGGATAGGGAACCAGTAGCAGTCTCAAACCTGGGGACAGCCACAGAATTTACTACAAGCTTAAGATTTTCTCAGCTACCTGTCTTTCAAAGATGGGCCATTTCCATCCAGCCTAACTCTTGGAAAGAGCTCAGAAGTTTTGCCCTAGAGCGGCCAATCTCTCTGCACGTTACCTCTACGTTAAAACATTGTCATTAGTGGCATAATGATAAAGTATTTATTAAATATTTCAGTTTATGTTCTGAAGGTACACTGAAGAGATGTGAGGTTGAGGCATCCAGGGAAAAAGACTGGGACACATTTGGTGACCGTGCGGTACTGGTGCAAGCGGTTTCCTATAAACTTTCCTTCTGAAAGAGCAGCTCTTACCGTGGCCACGAGCGTGCCGTCCTCTCCCGGCTGCCTTCCGAGTGCAGTGGGCCTGACRCATCGCCACAAACTAACCTTGAAGCTTCGGCCGTGGTAGCGGCGACCTGCCTGTCCGCCTGCTCCCGAAATCACGCGGCACGCTTCACTTCCGCAGAAGGGCTCGAGCCTGCCCGTGTCAGCCGCTCCCTCGCAAGTGAGGCTGCCTGCTTGTGGCTCGAGGTGCTCCTCCGTCACACGTACGCTTCCCGCAGAACGTTCCTTAAAAGCCACTTGAGTCTGCGGGCGTTTTAGTTYGTAGGCCTCGGGGGCGAGGTTGAAAAATTACACTAATGCTGGGCAGTCTTCCGAATTTTAAATAACCATCCTCAGAAGGCCAGACTTTTCAAAAATTTTCTTTAAGTCTGCACACAGAATTTTGAGCTCAGTTCAGTTAAGAGTACGCTGATACGCAAGAGCACAGAGATTTGTAAATACRTAGGGTCAGTGTCTCTGGATTTATATATACCAGCAATTATTTTATTTTCATTTTCTGTAYATCTGACCTGTAGACTACTAACTATTGTTTTTTGAGTTATTGCAGTTATTCATGTTTGTGTTTGAATTAATTGTTTTTCACTGCTGGTTTTGCATTTGACTGTATATTCAAAATTGTAGAGATACCTTGAAACTCGTATAGAAAATAAGTCTTTTCTAATCTGGAATTAGGTAAAGTGAAAGCTGTGCTTTCTGTTCCTCCAAACTATAGCATTCTTTAATACACTCCCATACTTTTATATGAAGAAGAAACAAGATTACTACTCTCCTTGTCTTAAGAAAACGTTTTATAATTTATGTATTTTCTATGTCACTTTTCCAGGATTTGTTGCTACTCCTTGTGCTCTGCCTTGTATTGTTACTGATTCTAACGATGCAGCGATGCTTGTGTGCTCCGCCCTGTGTTGCATTGCTTCTCCCTCTTCTGCTGCTGCCTCCTGTATTCCAAAATTCAAAMCGGTGGTCCTCACTAGTCCAGCCCAGGCCAGCCGGCTCCTACACTGGGTCCTCTCTCTCATCCTCTACTCTGACCTTGTCCTCACCCTCCGATTCTTTACAAACTGCAGATTGCAGTGGGCATCCAGCCATGGACTGGAACCAGCTTTTGGGCACAAAATAAACCCCACTGCTTCCAGGCATGGATTGCAACCCGCTAGCCATCTGTTCTGCTGGATCGTTAGGAGTAAAGGCTTTGCAGTGTTTAGCAAAGCCTTGAGCAATGAATGGCACCTTTCTGGTTCTGCTTTCTCTGAACCTTCTCTTGTTAATAGCCTTAGAGGCATGCTAAATTCAACCTTCTCTGTATCCAAATCAAGTTCTGAGAAGTTTAAAACAGTTCCTAGCTCATAGCATATCTTCTTACTCGGCTTGACTGGAGTTGTTTTCTGTTTTGGGAGGGGGTCTTTGTGCCAGAGGAAAGGAAAGATGAGCTCAATGTATTCTCTGTTCTACCAGCTGCCACCACATGTATTCATCTTCCCTCCAAGGATCCGGGAGTCCAAATCCATTCACACTGCTCACCCTGATGAGACAGAGTGAYATCTTCCACGATAGGCGGTGAAGCTGAGGTTCCAATGGCTCATTTTTATCATATCTAATGAAGAATGCCAAAACAGATGTGTTTCAGTGTTCTGCTTTCAGGAGCACAATGAAGTAAAAAGCTGAGGATGGTTGCTACAGTGAAATCCTGCAATATACTGTGTACTGTGAGAAAAAGAGAAACAGACAAGCCATAGGGAGTTTTCTGAGCACTCCAGCAAGCTCTAGAAAARGAGATTTTACAACTACTCATCTATCTTCTGTTGGAAAAAGCTTAACTTGGATATTTGTCCAGACGTTTAACAGTTAGCAAAGATTTTCTAGAATACTCTTTCTGCTCTTCCTAAGATAATGTATCTTATTTTTAGATTGACAGCAAGCTGTGCCTGGCAGTGACGTCTACAAGCTATTCTTTCTGGGACTGAATGGTTGCTTTTGTGCTGGATGTGTGTTGCATAATACAGCAGTTCTGCTCTGTGKCAGGGCTTGCTTCAAAGGGGTTATTTTATTCTAGTCCTGGTCTAAAACCATTGGCTCCTTAGGAATTGGGTGACTTGTAGTGACTTTGAGTGAATGTTAGTGAGATGGGGTAAYATGATGGTCCTGATTCTTTGTAGAGGCTTTTAGATGCAAAATAGAAGGAAAATGAAGATTATAGAACTTCATAGGTAGTCCATTACTTGAGTTCACAAGATAGTTCCGTTAATGAGCATGTAGTTGTATAGAAGATGTAAAGCTATATCAGGAAAGCTCTATGCCCTTTGAAATCTACACCTCTGTTTCAACAGTCCTTCATGAGTGGAAGTTCTTGTGAGGACAGAGTCCTCATTCTGCTTATTTAGTTGTCCTTTTTTTCTCATTTAGGGATATATCTTTGCTGCAAAAAGGATCCAAATGGCATTTCATTGCATTTTTCTTCCTTTTGGAAAACATACAGTTACTTTTTTTCATGGACGGTAAATATGATTATTATCCAACAGATTCAAGTCTTGAATAATGAAAAAMTGTATTACCTGCTTTCATCATGCTAAGTGATCCATCTCAATTTTTCACTTAGATGAAGAATGACCTATGCTTTCTTATCCTTTTCTCCCTCCCACAGTTTGACACAGCATTTCAATGTCACAGGAAGAAAATAACAACATCATATCTATGCAAAAATAATCTCCTTTATCAAATATAATTCTCAGTAACATCACACTTTCACCTTTTTCAAAATTAGATAATGGATTAATAAATTGGTGTTTGTTCCGATCGTAATGGAAAATTTGTGCCTACTTAACATTCTCATGCCCTCCYTATAATTGAAATTTGCAAATATTAATGAGATTATTCCACTGTTCTGTCAATAAATATTATCAACTGAATTCATTTAAGCATAGTTCTTGGGATTTCTTTAGAAAGATTTTGCATTGTCACTTAGAAGATTTCATTGATTCTAACAGACCCTGACTACCTTTTTTAATTAACTCGAGTCTTCTTAAACTTTACATAGCACACCAGTGGGCATAAAGTATAAAACAAACAAACTAAAAAAAATGTAGGGTATCTAGACATCTAGATCTAGTCCGTATGTAATTTGTTCCTAAGTGAACGTGTGACTCTCCTGGGCAGAGGACAAGTAGCGTGTAGTCCTTTCTCTGGGAGACATAACCCAAAGTTCCTAACTACAAGGCAACTCTGCAATAAGAATTGACTATGCAAATAACAGGCTCCTCCGTTGCTCGTGCAAAGCTTCTTGTACATGATCTCGCCCATTGCATAGATCCTCGCACAGCCCAAACTGAACACTTCCTTGTATGCATGCCGAGAGAAGAAACAGGAGGACTGCATGTAATAGCACCCGTTTTGTGACACCTGCCCTAAAATATCATCATCAGAGTGGCTGTAACTACTTTAGTTGTGTTTAATATCTGTGAGGAGTCTAACCTCCATTTTGAAGGGTTTATAAGTCTCTGAAAATGTCACTGGATTGAAAATTCCCTGATGGGCCTATTACTGCAGGTGCCTGGAAAGTTCAAGGAAAATTATTTTTCTTTTAACTACAAAGAAAACTCAAAAATCATTCTAATAATTAAAAAACAAAAGACTTGAATATTTTTAATGACCGTGAAAAATTAAACTTCCAGGGCTGGAAAGCTGAAAAAGGCAAGTCCAAAAAACATTGCCCAAATAAATCTTACTTAAAATTAATTTCATCAGATGTCCACTGACATTTGGCTGAGTTACAGCTTTTCAAAAACTGTATAGTGCATGTCTGTCTATCAGATTTTTCTCTAGGACCAYATATATTTTTAAGTCTACACATGTTTTTGCAAATCTGAAATATATTGAGTATGTAAAGAAATGAGAGGTATCGCCTGCCTTCTATATTTGGTATGAAGGATGCTATAATGTGTCTTTTCACCTTTTCRTTGAAGAAGAATGCTATCTTGTGGATTGCTTATAATAAATGTGATAGTCAATGTTTGAGATAGGCAGTCAAGTAACATTGTCTAATACACAGTCAGCATATTTCCAATGGAGAAATATTTTTGTTTATGTGTTTGTTAACCTCCTCTCATGTTTTTCTTTAAAACAACAACATCAGACAACCTTGGAAAAACCCTGCTACAGGAACATACTATAAGCAATAATTAATTCTATCATTGGACAAAAACTTATACGTAGCAAAAATAACCTTTTTTTCCTGAAAGTGTTACCTCCTAATTGTCCATGTCTTATGTTTTCAAAAGGTTAGGCTAAATTAACATATTGTTTCCTCCTGACCTCAAAATCTGTGTCAGCATGTGTTTTCCCCCTTCTTTCTCTCTCTTTCTTTTTCTTTCTTTCTCTCTTTCTCTCTTTCTCTCCTTCTCTCCCTCTCTCCTTCTCTGCCTCTTTCTCTCTGCCTTTCTTTCCTTTCTTTCTGTTCTCTCTCTTTTTGAAACATGGCATCTGGTATTTCTCTGGTGCTTCTCTGAAGGTCATATACTTTCTATTTAAATAAAAGCAGAAAATCTGAAAAAAGTAAGTCTCTAGCTGTGACCATCACAAAGAAAACTTTTTTTAAAAAAAGTGAGTGAGATTATGTCTTCTTTGCAGAGATGATGATTGGCACCTGGATTTTACTACCTGACATAGTCTAATTTTAGATGTGAATAGTCACATTGCAAAGCCATATCCCTTTGTATCTGTGTTGCACCTGAATTCTCCTTTACAATGAGCAAGGATTCTGGCTCCCTGCTCAGGGGCCTGAACCTTTTCTAAAACTCAGCTATTCTATACATATTTTCCAATTAATTGAGGATATATTTCTGTGTCATAGGAGGCTTTCTGAGGAAATACGAGATAAAGGGAGTTTAAGTACGGAATCAGAAAATAATCAGTTTATCATCATTCAAATAGTTTTTCTGGAGATAATAAATCATAAAATCATTTTGTAACTTTCAGCAACACCTCAGAATTGCTTTCAAATCCAAGATAATTCTCTAGCACACTCACTGAATTTTCCAGAAACTAGATTTATTTTTACATTTTATTTGAACTGAGAAATTATTCCTAAAGATTTTTTTTTTCCATTTCATTCATTTCTGAAACATAAATAGGGGACTAATTCTTAAAGTATATTCAAAAGTAATCACGGAAACTTACAGTTGGTTTCTCTGCCATGTTAAGGACACCTGGTCCTTCCTTTCTTTTTTCTTTAAAGTATTACTTTAGTTTAATTATTCTACAGATTATAATGCTATTTGCTATTGTAACACTCATTGCAGTATCAAATCAAGGGAAGAGGTGAGGCTGTCTGTAGACTCTTCCCATATAAACTATTCTCTGTGAACTTAAAAAAAAGAGATAGTACTCATTTTAATTGATCTTTTATTCAGAAAATTATCACAAGTTTTCTCTGTGTTTTTTATATGAGCATGTCTATTGGCCCTGCCAGTGTGAACATCCTTACATGACATTTAATGCTTAGTCACATATTTCAGTTTTCTTTCTTCACTTACATAAATCAATTCATGCACAGGCATATATTACATTTCAATATGAGCTGAGTTTCAGAAAGACATTCAGCTACTGCTACTTTAATATTTAATACTGCTTTAAAAATGATATCTTTAAGTATTTCCAGTGTATAAATTGGAATAAAGTCTTTTAGACTTTCCTATCATTAAAACTCATTACTTTGTACATCCCTTTTGAATGTGCATTAGTTTTCATCAAAATTAGTTTTCATCCAACTGAATTATTAAATTTATTTTCAGTTCTTTTATATATCTGTACATTTTCCTTTTTCAATATATGTGCTATTTCCCAGAATTTATAAGGAGTCATAAGATGCCTAATGGGACTGAAAGTGTTCCAATATTCAGTAAAAATTGCCACTACTTCACTAGTGGAAAGGGAAATGTCTGTACTTGAAATGGTCACCATCTTCCATCATTTTTTGATATGACTGAAGTCGCAGGCTTCCTTCTCATAAGACAGACACTGTTTCATAAAACTATCCTATCTCACACACCTACTAGTTGAAGATGTGAACAGTGATTGGCACAAAGCAATTTTATTGGGCATTATGCCATAACCAGATCAAATTATGTTTTTCAACAATAAGGAATATGGATATTCTGGATATTYTTTCACAACACGAATTTTAAAAATATGTATTTTAAAGAAAAATAAGGGGAAAAAAGGAACATTGCTACATCCAGCCTAATGACTCCTATTTTCTTCAGATCATTTATTGCATCTAACAAGAGAGAACTAAATAATTTTTACTAAACTTTGCTATCCCGCAATATTTGCTTGTTATGGGGGGRAAAAATGCTATAAGAATAGAATGCTGCATATTCCATTCCCAGGCTGCTGGTGGGAGCACAGTTCAGTCATTAGAGTGTGGCTCTTGCTAAATATAGAAACYGTTACTTACTTTTGGAGGACATTGAGATATAAAGATTTGATCTAAAGTTGTAAAACTTCTAATTACAGCTTCTGCAGTGTCAGTAGCAGTCATTCTATGTATAAATAGAKGCAAAGTCTTGTGAAGATGTGTAGGCTTCTTTATAAAATTGTAGAAGAATCTGATTCATAGTTAGGGTTTTAACTTTGCTTATGTTGAAAATAGAAGTGTGTGTGTGTGGTTAAGGTATAGCTACAATAAAGAGGCAAGTTGTTGAGTAGAGCCCACTAGTGTTCATGTTCATAATTCAGAAGTGCATGCACAGCTATCTGCATGCTGAACTTTGTTGTCACACTTCTTAATGGGGTATGAGACAAAGTCTGTATGGAGCTGTATTTCAACGCTCACTACCCTTGAGGCTAAAAGCAGAAAAAAGACCGTAGGCAGCCATTTTCCAACAACACCTAAGAAAGATGCCTGTAAAAATCTTTTCCTACYAGTTTCTTTCTTCTCAACCCTACTAGTCTGCAAGTTTGTATGCACAGAATTTAAACCGTTGCTTGCCCAGAGCCACTCCAGAGCCACTCTGTGCAGCYGAACAGAGCATCACCAGAGCTGCAGCTGAAGGAGGAGGATGTCCTGAATGAGCAYATCTATGACCTGTGGACAAAGACCTGTGGTGAACACCACCATATATTGCATAACTGTGAACATACATGGCCAAGAAAGAGGGTGGATGTGTTCTGAGGATGCCAGGAGGAGCTAGCAGAGAGCAGGGTGCCAACTCACAGGAGGAGGCAGAGAACTTTCTGGTTTTGAATTAGCTGGTCAGGCTAGAAAGACCAGTGGACATTCATTGTAACTTTCCAAGCACAATTTGGTTAGGTTAAAAAGATTGGTTAAAAGAGAGACATAAGAATGGAAAGCAGATTTGCAGTCTGCTAACAGCATCTGCCGTTTCCATGATTACCTCAAGAGAGGCTGTAGCATAAAAGGGAAGTAGTTTTACTGTGTGACCAGAAAACCTCGCTCAAGACAATAATATCCTTCATATCAGTAATTTTATCTTCCTTTGATGACAGRCTCCCCTCGTGCCATTTCACCTGATGTTTTGTGATCTGAGATRGGTTCCACGTGGGGTGACAATTTAAGAGCACGCTAAGCTTGGTGCAGACATGGCTCCCCGGCCAGTAGTACTTGAATTGACATGACATGTGCTGCACCCTCAACGGGAATTGCAGTGTAGACATGCCTTTGAGATTCCCAGGTAGGGCAAATTTTCAACAGCTGCTTTAGTAGCTAATTAGCTATCTATTCTTTGATATGTGGTTCAATCATTAGATGATGAAAAATCTTATTTGCATATTTTCCACCTGTGGCCTGTTTTTCTATCAGTCTAGATTTCCTGAAAGTGTGATATAATGCCAGGCTTTCCCAGAGTGGTAGTATGTTTGAACTAGTACTATTTAAAGAACTCCAATTTTATACTATTAAGACCCAAACCAGATGTCTCCCAATTTTTTATTTTTTAACTGTATTAAGTATGGAGCTTTTCCCTAAGTCTTCTTCCTCAGGAGAAATTCTGAGTAGTCCAGGTTCAATAGAAGAAGAAATGAAAGCATATCAACCTAATGGAAGTGACTTTTGCATTCTTTTGACACTGAATATAAAGAGGAGATATACTGTATTTCTTTGTTCTTTGTCTAAAAAAAAGAAAACAAAAAGGCAAATAAAAGGACAAGGAATGTTAATATTCTTCTCATTATTTTGATGGCATTTACACTAGGTTGCTATAATTCTGAGATCTTGAACTCAGAAAATGCCCATGATGATCAAGGGGTCAGCTCTGAATCCTTCCTTGCTTGGAAAACTTCAGACTTTAATTACACACAGGTAATGGATATTCATGCTAAACCTTGACAGTAAATAGGTTTGAACAGTAAGTTGGTGCTTGAGTTTAAAAGGAGGATAAGGCAGGAAAATCTTTTGTGAGGTATTAAAGCATTCTAAAATCATGCAAATCAAACCATCCCCCAAACGAGTGTATTTCTGTCATCTACACAGTGAGGCATTCCCAATTACAATGGGATGTCTTTTACTTCCCACAGAAGCTTACCCTGCCATGCATTAAAAAAGTGCATAAAATACAGTTTATTTCCTTTGTTAGTCTTCCTCATCCTCTGTAATAATTGCTGCACTTTATTGCTTACTGTACTAAATCCGCAAACACTGTAGATGATTATGTCACTGGGAAGGAATGAAGTTGCAGCTTGACCATATAGATGAATGTTATTGTATTTTGTACTTTCTCATGCATTTCATAGAGTCATAAGTCTGACCCTACGACTGACTGCAACCTGCAAGTTACTATTACCATTTTGTTGTTGACATACTCACTCTTTCTGCCATGGAAATCATTATGTTAGCTGCATTTAAACTAGGAAACCAGATAATTCTTTCAGCTCAGAAATTAGAAGTAAAAATCTTGTCCTGAACACAAATTGAGGGTAGGCCTGAATCCAGACCAGTAACACTTAGCTATAAGCCACAGAATAACTTGTCTTTCAGACCTTTAGCAGCACAACGTTTACAGCTCATTAGATGGCAAAAACTCCATGCTGTGGATCTACAGCAGACCACAGTCAGCCAGTCCCACACAATTATTAGCAGCCAATTCCTCAGTTATTCGCTTACATGTCCTAGTAAATCCTGAAAATTACTCTTTTCTTTAGTTTTGGAGTCCTAACTGGTTATCTCACCCCTGCAAGATGGTGATAAGATGGGATGTGTGGTTTTGCCGCACTGCAGCTTGGAAGCAGGCTTGGCCTGCACATACCCACCTGCTCATGATTATACTTACACGTAGTCTTCAGTGTGGATGCACCYTGGAGGTAGGGGAAGATTGTCTTGGTATCAATGCAGGGGTACGGGGAAAGAGAAAACCGGGAACTAACTAGCCCCAGAATTCCTTGAATGTACCTTTTCTTTTTTTCTTTTTCTTTTTTCTTTTTTTTTTTGAGTTTATCACATATGAATGACTTTATTTTCTTATAAATTAGGGGAATTCTTTTCATTTTTGTATTGTCTGTAGCAGAAAATATTTCTCCAAGAAATCTTGACTTTAAATATCTAAATATATTTTGGACAATTTCCTTTGTCTACAAATCCTCTTAGTCACAGGCAGGCTTTTTTAAGTATTAATTTTGTAATTCATGTATAACTTTCCATAATCATGTAAATGTAATTAACAGTGTAGAAATCAAATTATTCTGTTAATCTGTGACATACCATTAAATCTGATATTTTAACTATGATGAATTATAATTAGGTGAAATATAATTAGATCAAAACACTGTCCTCAACATTTAGTATAAATGCAAAAAATATATGGCTGYATATATATACACCATTATGATAAATTTATTACAAAATAACATAAACTAATGTATTCTAGGTTGGTTTAGCAGCCTTCTTCAGAACATAGCAGGAGTAATTTAAAAGTGCTCCATCAGTTTTATCCACATTATGCATAAAGAAACTGTCAAATTGAATCATTGGTATACTAATTTTGGCTCTCTTAATGCTCCTTTTGTATCAAGTAATCTGTTCACATTTTTTTTTACAATGATGAGAAGTATATATAATTGTTGGTTGCACTAACAACTTCTCTGTATAAAAGATTTCAAAAATAGCCACCGCTTTCAATAGTACAGCTTGAGAAACCTTATTTAGTCATCCCCAAGAGCAGAAGAAACCGTAAGCAGGGATCATGACGTCAAACCAGTAACTTGTCTTTTTAACCAAACCATAAGTATGTAAGAATCCACATAACAAATGACAAATACTTTAAAATATTAGGAAAGCTGCAAAATCAAGCACTAAAATGTTAGAAAATGTTGCAATTAGAGCACTTTGCTTTCAGTCCTCTTGCGTGGATACATCATGATTCAGGCTTTAATTACTTGAGCAGATAGTACTTTTTCTGAAGGAATCTTGCCTCATTTGGTACAATGATTAGAATAGGCTCTCTAATGAGCAACATTTCATTTTTTTTTCTTTTTATTGTTTTGTTCACTTTGTGCTGTTAAAAACCTTACTTTGAAGACAGAAACTCTGATTTTCTCTTTGTTTTTTTTGCAGCGTTCATCTTTAAAATATGCAGATAAATCACTAATTTAATTAATTAATTTTCATGAACCTTGAAGAGGAAACAGGATATCATTATCCCCAGCTTCAAAGTTCAGAATCAAAACTCAGGAGTTGAATATAAGAATACTAACTCATTTTTGTTGTTCAGCTTCAAATTCTGCAACATAGATATGAAGAGCTCAAAGGAAAAAAAGAAAGGAGATGGTGGAGAAGATAACTGGATCCCTTTATGTAATAAAAATAAAACTCCCATCAGGAACAATCTAGGTGATCACATGTTCAGTTCCAGAACATGACAATGCTTCGCTTTTTTTCTGTCATGTTTTAAAGGTATGGTGGAGGCCTATAAGACATGTTTCCAATAATTTTTTCTAACTCTCTTGTTTCCACATATACTGTATTAGCCTTTCTACTTCCAAAAGTTCTTGATTTGAAAGGATCCTCTTTGTTTTATTCATTGTATTATTAATTTCCAGTTATTACAGGACTTTGATGTGATTAGAGAATCTAAAAACTCTTCCAAGTAGCTATCTTTAACAGTGTATTTTTGTTTTCTTATATGCAACTATTGAAACATTGTCCTAGTACAAAATTTTCTTTTGCCTTCACTTAGGCATTAGACTGCAAAGGTATCACCCCTTAAATCACAGGAAAAATGTATTATAGTACTTTTTACAAAATGAAGGATGTTAACTCTAGTGTTGTGGCTATGCTCCAGGTTGCTTAATTAATACTCTACATACAAATTCTTAAAAAATTCAAATGAAAAKATTATTCTTTATTTAGAATTCTAAAAAATGTAGTATGACTTGTACATGAAAAGTGGCTAGTGTTTGCCTTCCAGAAAAGACCATTTCTCATTGCAGTTAAATTTTATACAGCATTTTTAGCTTTGAGGATAGAAGAGTAGTAGTGTAAGTACAATGTTGGTATGTCATAAGAAACTAAGGTTGAATATTCAGAGCAGAGCTTATCTGTTATCAGGTCTCTCACTCAATTCAATTCTGTGCGAGAGACCAAGAATGAAATGAGAAATGAGTGGTACAGCAATACGGCAATGCTACCATGTAAAGATGGACTGTGATGTATCTGAAGATTTCCATGACATTACTGCCCCCTGTCAGGACAGAAGCAATCCCAGACCCTGAGCACAGGTGTGCCTGGTGATGTTAAGTGCTGCTCTCAGCTCAGAAGGAAAAGGGATGTTGCACGCTCTTCCCTTTGTGTTGAACAGCATAGATGGCCCGTGCAGACCAGACCATCTGCTGCTCCCKCTGAAATGCTGCTGCAACCCCTTCACCACAAGCTCTGCATCCTACCTAATTCCTACACCTATCACTTGGATAATATAGCTGAGAGTTACACCAATGCAAGACAAAATACGTGATGCAATCCAGAACAGTAAATTTACCATTTTAAAACCAACAAGATCATTGTATAAGTAGAGCTGGGATTAAAAACACAGTTATATAGATGTGTTTCATTTTGTATTTTAGGAGACAACAAAGGATAGGATAGGAACCCCTTCACCAAAGGTGTTTTCTCTCTCCCTCTGTCTCTTATCTTACAAAAGAAATACTTGATAATCCTACTGCAGGAGATGCTGAAGTCCAACATCTTTTTATTTAAAGTTGTTGACCCTTTTTCTGTGATATGAGTAGGGGAAGAATCTTTGGAAACGTCTGAGTGTCATTAGCCAAAGAACTGACAAATTCACTTGGGTTAGGTTCTGCTGATGTGATTTTGAGAAAAGGTATTTCTGATATATCCTCCGGATTGTAAAATACCAGCCATGCTATGTTGTGGACATACCACATATTTTTGAACTACATAGTCACAGAAATGAGGCTAACTAGGGACAACTTGATGGAAATAAGATGGAGGGAAAAATAGGGGCTAAGGCCTTAGCTTCCTCCATCACCTGGGAAATTTGAACAGGCCTGGGCTGAAGAGCTTTCAGCAGTTCTTTTCTAAGGAAAAGAGCTACTTGTAAAAAAGAGTTTTCTTCTGCCATGGTGCCATGCTTGAGCTTCGGTAGCCTTCCTGGGTGTACCAGAGCCAGAAGGATCAAATACCAGAAGAAGATCTGAAAAATGTTCCTGGAAACTAGGGCTCGCAGCCCATTGGTACCTGAATTTTGAGAATTAGTGACACATTCATTTTGTCTGAATCAGTCTCCATATGCTAAGTGCTAGTGTTAAATCAGTGTTGCATAATCCTAGGGAATCTCAAAGCTTCACCTGCTTTAGTACAGACGATTAAATTACTTGGTCCTTATCCATTCCTCCCCTTCACAGAGTGCTCTCTAAGGAGACAGTGATTTGAGGAGAGGATCTCGCTGAGAGAAAGGATTTGAAGACAGAGTCTTGTTATAAGAAAAAAAGGGTAAGGTAAGAAAGGTAGGAGGCCATTATGTGGCAGTTCAGCACAGCTCACCAAGAGCTAATTGCTTCTCAATGAAAGCAAGCAGGAAATACAATCACTCAAGAGATGTAGAATAGCACTTGTTTGGGCTTGTAGTGTTTTTTGTGTCCCCAAGATAGTCAGGAGTAAATCTCTGAGAGCTGAAGTTAAAATAGAGGACCTCAAAGCAACTGTGTGTTGCAGCCTACTTCAGTTTCAGTTTATATCAAGGCAGGATTATCTGCAGGCTGGAGGGTTAGTGGGAGGAAGGAGAGACTTCTGCCCCTACTTATGGTCTCCTCAAACTCTTAGTGCCACTTACCTGAAAAATTTAATAGTACCATGATCCTTGAAGATACTGTTTATTTGTTTTTTCTTTTTACTTTTTTTTTAACATCCAGATTTTGAGAAACTCAAGTGTTTTACTACAATTATCTGTTCCTTGTAGCTGCTGACTGGAAGTCTCCAAAGTAATACTTTGACTCAGAAAAGTTTTAAAAAAAGTGTTTACTATAATATGTTGTCCTTTGGAAGGACTGTTCATTTTGTGCAGGTGTCATGAATCTTTATCTGATGAAGAAGGGAAAGCAATATATTCCTCCAATGTAGATATAAGGATCTTATGTCATCATCTCCTGCTAGAGTCACCAAGGTGGCAGAGCCTCTTGAAAACTCCAGTCTGTCAGCAGGTATAATTAATGCAAAGAGTCCAGTCCAGATTTATCAAGGCTGTGCAGAGCCTGACTGCAGAGCACGATGCATAGGAAAGCTTGAATATTCAGTAGTGTGATGACTACACAGGGGCCTCTCATTCAGGTCACAGAACCTGTGTGACTGACATGAGAAATAATGTATAAGAACAGGACTCTGCCACTGGAATCCTACTCTGCCAGAGTCCCTGATGGGTCCAAAGCCAGCTGTACAATTTAGGGATGCCTGTCACAAGACATAAAATTCAAAAGGACCAATTCCAGCTCCATGACACACCTCACTCCTCTCTTCTGTTTAGGAGAGAATATAATTATCTGGGTCATATGTTGCCATCATATATAGGAAATAAGCTATGACTGCTAACATTTTCATGTTACATACCCAGTATCTAGCAATGAGTGGTTTCTTTTCTGATATTTTAAGTTTTGGGTCTTTTTCTTTTCTTTTTCTTTTTTTTTTCTTTTCTCTTATGCTACTGTCATAGTTTAAAGGCTGTGGTGAGTGAATGACAGTCAGGAATAAGATGGAGTAATATTCTTTGGATGGCATATGTATTAGTTTATATCACTGCAACATCAGTTCATTTCAAAGAGCCTTTTTGAAAGTTTAGACTAAGAGAAATATTTGTAAATAAACACTTGAGAGAGAATATCAGTTTCTAGAACTTTATGGGCTAACTTCACTCTTAGGCCATATATAAGAAGTACCCCAATTGCTAAAGTCTTTACTTAGGTGTTCATTGGGAAAAGTGGAATGTATTAACTGACAATGAGGCAAATCATCTTAAACTGGAAAAATGTCAGACTTTCATACCATAAGTCCCTATATGAAACTATTGTGTTATCATGAAAAAAAAACCCTCAATAGACTAATGCCTTGTGAAGATGTAGAAAAAAAATGTGATTACAGTGTTGAAAGTTTCATAGAATTAACCCATGTTCTTTTTTGAATGATGCCAACTCTTTAAGAAATTTGTAGCTTTGGAGCTTTAATGGTAGCTGTGATCATTGTATTGCATTATGTATTCAGTAACAGTAGCGGAATATTGAGTATAGTCTGAGTAACTTAAAGCTGAAAGAGACATTCATGCAGTTGACAAATGCATTATGAAAGTACATACTCTGAAGCAAACACAATTGTATATGGTCTTATTATGATACTCCCTTGGATTTAGCTATGACAGAGTGTCTTAGAGCACATTCTAAGACATTAGGCAAAGTTTAGTATATTCTCATAATTCATTCTAATTTTAAGTAGGTATAGCTTGCTTTTTTAAACAAAACTTTTCCTAACAAATACAGAAACCAGCTTTAGGTGGTACATCAAGCTACCACTTCTTTTAGGTAAATAGGTACATTCTGAATGACCTTTTTTTTCCCCCCTTCTAAGTTTACTTAATGATGTTATTCATAGAGTGATAATTTGTCACAGTGTGAGGCTGCCTGCTCCAGAGGAACTCAGCAGGAGCAGAGAGCTGCTGCTTCTCTCAGGTCACTTCACTGGGAGGCAACAGCTTGTATGCCCATAGGAACTCCTAAAACCTCCACCACCCAAAGAAATATCACCCATCAGTTCTCTCCTTTATTCTTCAAGTACTAGGTAACATCTCAAACAAACCCAAAGAAATAGTCAATAAACTTCTAAACAGTGATGGCTCCACCCAAATATGGATTTTAAAAGTGGAAAGAGAATTTCATGTTCTTCTTGAATGAGAAAATAATTATTTGGCTCATCTATTTTTTTGACTTAATTTAGCAAATTTGTCTGATGGCTAACTATCAGAATTTTTTGTAGTGGCCATTTTTTGGAGCCAAGAAGAAAAACATCTCAAACTCTTCTGCCTTGCAAGGCCCTTTGGAATACAACACCTCTGTGTAATCTCCCTTCCTTTTCTCTGTTTTGTTTAGTTAGAACCGCTGTGTACCTATTGAAACCTTCAGCAATGAAGTATTGTGAAGTGCGTAACTTCCTTAGCAACAGATTATAAAATTTTCCTTTTTAAATTACATTTCAGGGTCATTATGCCTTTGGATTTCCTGAAGGCCACAAAGATGCTAATTCAGGGAGAGATGGCCTAGGCATTCATTCCTAGAGGGAGAGACTGAGACACGAGGCTGTGGGCAGTTTTTGAAAGCAAGGAATCAGGAGTTATCCTAGACCTCCGGCTTCACTTGCATTAGCATTACTCCATTGGGATGAATGGGAGACATATGGGTTCAGTGACTTTGAAAGTGAGGTTATATGAACTCTGCAGGGTTCCTTGCTTTCTGTCATGCCCTCATCCCCAGTGCCATGCAGAAGCCATATGTGTCAAAGAGATTATAGTTTCCTGTCTCCTAATGCTTTGTGTCTTTGTCCTTTCCTATCTTGAAATCCAGAATGCTCCCATTGCCTTGGACTGCGGATTCTTCACATGTGTGTTTAATATGTTTAGCCAGAAACATATACCTTTTTTTTTTTTAACTATAGCTTATGCTCTTCAGCACTGAAGTTCTCAATAATTTTATCTGATGTAATGTAACTTTTTGTACAGTTCCAGAAAGCTGTGCTTTTTCTCCTCTCTGTGAGAAAGAAATGGTAAATTATTTTTTTTTTTCTAGCATTGAGTTGTTGGAAGAGTGTGAGTTGTTTTGCTTTTCTTTATTGGTTTATCTAAGTGCAGTTTCTGCAAGAATTAATAACTTAGACTCATATTGACTTACTGCTTAAAACTCATTGTTAATTCCTCTGTATCACAAGAATTACCCAAAATAATGGCAAATTCACCATGAACTGATTCATTACAAATCATGGACATACATATGTATGTATGTGTTACATATGGAAAATGAGATTTTTATAGAGGCTATCTCAGTGTGGTTATATACATTTAAATTCAACAGTTTTCATCCAATAAAGAAGCTTTAAAAATAAAGAAAACTGCATGCATTTATTCCATTACGCTACTATATTTTAGTAGAATAATTAAAGTCTGAGTTCATCTTAATTCTGTAGTTCTGTAGCCCAATGTAGGTAATACTGAGTAAGCTATCTACTTTTTCATTACTAGAATAGTCGTTTGCTTAAGTTCCAGTCAATTACACCTATGCAATTCCATTGCAGGCCTAATTTAAAGACAGTAGGGTGGCCCAGCACTATCTCGGGGTTTAATTTTGCCTTCAGAATCTTTATTACTGGTGATGATGTGTGAAGAGGAAAGAGCACAGCTTGGCTTTAAGAGCCAGAATGAGTTTGTTTGGCTGATACTTAGAAACAATGACAAACAAAGCCCCTGTAAAATGTTCACATCTGATGTGGAAGTCACTAAAACATAAAAAAAAATGGATTTCTACTAAGCAATTCTTCTGTCTTTAGACTATATCCCTAGTTTAACTTATAGGAGCTGCAGAGTTTGTGTTTGCAACCGATTATAAAATACTTATTTACACAACATAAGCTAAACAAGTGCAAAGAGCTAGATAATACTAAACAAAAGAACATTCACCGAGTGTCATCCTGTTCCTCACTGAAGTTAGTGGTAAGACTTCTGCTGGGAATTAGGTCCAGGATGAGTAACTTGTGATAATAAAAGTGAGGCCTTTTTCCAAGAAAAGCCAAATTCATTTTCCTAAGAAATTCAGCAATCCTTAAACTAAATTAGCTACTCTGCATAAAATTCTACTCTGCATAAGTTGGATCATCATATTTTGTGTCCACTTAAACAACAGCACTGACTATTCAAAGAACACCACAATTAAGAAGGTTGACAACAGTAAGGTGTGATTTTGTTAGATCCTCATAGATCCTCTTGAAAAACCACTTGTTAACTCTCCTGAAAATGAAATATCTAACTGCTTACCAGTCTTCCAAAGAAATACATGGTGTTTAACTACATGGTGCTATTTAATGATTTGAAAGGACAAATTTAAATTTAAATTACCCTCTTGATATCCCTTTAAGGACTTACAGTAAGTATATCCTAGGGAAACTTTTGGGCAGGAGTGTGTGCACTTGTCAAACTCTACTGATCTGTAAAGCACTTTCACAACTGACCTCTCCATGTCCCATTCAAACCCTGTTAAGAGTCCTATATACTGACTTCTCTTTTCTTTTTTATTTCAGGGACCACTCACAATTTTTGTTTCTTTGTTTTGTTTTTGCTAAAGATGTTTATCACACTTTACTTCTCCATTCTTCTCATAGCAGGCTTCTGCTTTTCACTTCACTGTATGATGTGCTTCCTTATGCCACTCACACTGTATGTTTTGTCCCCTTTTTTATTCCCAGTTTCTCTTTGCTCTATGTGTCTCTGTTATCCTGCTTCCCCTGTATGAAAATTCATCATTCTCCTTCTCATGGACCTGGATCTTTGGGTGCTCATTGCCAGCTTTGCTGTGTTCCGAGTTCTTTCTAAATTCCATGGAAGAAGCAATTTCTACTTCTACCCTAGTTTTCTCTTCTCGTCTGTGACTCTTTGGCAGCCTCTTCCCTCTCACTCTTCTTTCTGGTATTTTTTTTCTATCCCCCTGAAAAACACTTTATTCAGTAGGTCAGCCTAAATAAATCTTTGGGGAAGACGGGTAGAAGCAAGGTGGAAGCATTGTTTTGCTGCAAGACATTAATTTATGTCAAGAGCCTCAATCTTTTAGCTGCAGAGCATTGTAAAGATGTTTGCTACTTCTTAAGAAAATAGATGGCAAAGACTTAATGTGAGATATATTTTCCTTCTTTCCCAATTTTTTTCTGAAAAATCAATACACAGAATATTTTCTGAAATTTAGAACACTGATCATATTTGGTATGCAAAAGTGTGAGAAAACTAACAGGTTGAACCAAAGTCTTTCTTTATAAGCATGGCTGGTCAGTGAGCAAAGCTGCTCTTCGTCCATTTACAGATGAGCAGTATGTTACAGGTACTTTGAGTGAAAAAGATGTTGTCCTCCTCAGTTCTTAGGTTATTCACTGAGGCTTTTTTCTCACGGATTGATTTATGAARTTTGTTCAGATTACCTTCTCACTCTCATGAATAAGTCTGTCTTTCTCTTCATTGTTGCCTTTTATCATGTGATGGTTATAGATAGTAGGGCTGGGATTCATCTCACCTAAATTTAAACATCTACAGTATCTCAGTTAGACGCCCTTTATAGTCAAAGGAAAGAAAGAGACATTTTTAGGGTATGATTCATTTGACCTGTTTCAGATGTCTACTTTAGAAAGAGATAAAACATGCCATAGAAGTACCTATATCTCTTCACTAACTATAGAGAAAGTCTAGTGGGACTAGATCATATGTAACCCCCTTATTGTAGTGTCTACTTTTAACAAATTAGAAATCTCACATCTCACTTTAGTGATTGGAGTTAATTAATATGATGTCCACTTCTGTATAGAGTTGGAATACAAGCAATTTTTATTATGTATAACTTGAGAATGTGTTCCTCTTTCCTCATGCAAGGTAGAACATTCTTATTTGTATCTTTTTTTTTTTTCCCCACAAATGAACCCTACCTTCCAGGATAGTACACTGTTATAAAGGAGGTGGGAAAAAAGGGGGAAAAAGAGTGACAGGATGAAGTAGAAGAATAGTTGTAGGAATTGCTTAAAATTCAAAGTGTAATTTATAATGATATTTTACAAACGAAATGTAATATGACAAGTATAAGAAGATTTCCAATGACTCTTACTAAAACAAGCAGATCTTAAAATGGAAACAAATAAACAAACAAAAAGTCTCTGACAGTTTCTTTAGACCAGGTTTGCCCTTAAAACAATTTGSTAACATAGCTGGGTCAGGGAGGGGTGAGATTTTTTTTCACCTTCCTGACTGACATAACTATGATAGCAGCTCCCTGGCTGTATAAATGCTTTTAAAATAGGAAAAAAAAATTACAGGTACAGCTTATTCTGTTGCAGGAAAGGGACTGCTTGGATCCATTGCTCGGATTTGCATTGGCAAATAGTAGTAATGTACAGCTATATCAGCAAACCCTTGTAAATCTAGAGGTCTTTCTGCCCTTCAGAAAAATCAGGCCTTATATTCTTGCTTTTTTGGTAATCTTATGAATCACTTCCGAAGAGCAACCCTTTTTTCTTAAAAATATCTGCATGTAGTCTTCAGATAAGTAAGTTCATCTGACCTTTTGTTGAAGACCTTTTCTACTATACAGTCAATTTATACTGGTCTCTTGAGTGGTCACTTATCACATATGTATATTCATTCAATAAAGATGCACTGTCTAGCTGAACATGTGCCAAAATTTTATCACTTCCCCTCTTCATTTCTGCCTAACAGTATGAAACTACTTAATAATTTCTGGCATACTGTGTTTTGTCACTATGTATGACCTGAATGTATTAAGACATATGTTATACAAAGCCTTTACCTCTTGCTTTTCAGTGGGTGGGAGAAAGCCAATTACTTATCAGGAAACTGCCATGCTTAACTCTTGAGGGTATTTAGTTCCAGAATACAGTAGTGCTTGCATATTTAAGACATTTATTTTCAGTATCTAGGCATTACCCCGTTTTGTGACCTTCTGTAACGTTCACAGAAGTTCTTCATAGCATTAAGGGAGGAAGATACATACTACTSTGTGAGCTGGACAGGAGATGGGTCACCAGCAGCACATTTCACATGCTGTTCCGAGTCTATCTGCTGTCACTAATGTCAGAATACAGTGAGGCTACTAAGCCCTATAGTCTTACCAGCTTAGGGAAAGTACACAAGCTTAAGCAAGGATGGGGTTTTAAAATGCTGTAAATCTGCTGRTGTAAGTCCATTTTGTAAATTCCCTCATTTTGATAGTTCAAAGGTCTTTTTTGTTTGTTTTAAACTGGAAATAATAATTAAAAAAAGCAGAAGAAACTTGAAACTTGAACCATTAGGTTAGCATGAAAACATTCATATGAGGAGTTTTGTCAGTGACCTATACYGTTGTAAGTAAGAACATTTGTAAGTAAGAACATCTGGATTCAGACAAGCCCTTAAAGAAGAACATTTTATATCTCACCAAGCCTCATGTGCTGTTCCAACTGTGGCAAAGATGTGCTGCTATGCCTAAGGGGCGACCAATTTGTACCCTCTGCCAAAAGAAGGTGCTGCTGTAGATGTGGTTATAACAGGATTTCCTGCGTAAAGTTGTCTCAATGGTTGGCTTTGTCTGTACAAAAAATATCTCTACTGTTAGAACTACCTCCCCAGTTATAACTTACCCACAAGCTGCCTATAGCAAAATAGGTAAGCACAGCAAGGCTATGGTTACTCAAACTTTTCTGCCAGGAGAAAATCTTGTTTAAATCAACACTGCTCTCAGCCTGCTCACAGCTGCTTGGACTCACTCTTCCATCAGATTATACTGTCTCCTCGATTACTCTAGCATGACCATTTGACTGATCTCTACATTAAATCTATAAAAATAATCTTGACTAAAGTTAGAGCGGTAGATGTAGTTCTGCAGAATAGAAACATGACACTGTTCCAGCTGATCTGAGATTTCTCTGGGATCCATGCATTTCAATACAAAATTACTAATTTTTTTGTGAACCATAGAAAAAGGTGAAGTGCAAACTCAGTGTGATGAAAGTGTAGCCTTGTAAAAAAACAACAGGGTCCCACTTAGTTACAGAAATCTCATTTAGTTACACCTAATATGTTGTGTGTGTGTGCGTGCACGTGTGTGCCTTTTTTTTTTTATGAGAAATGTGCAGAAAATCTCTCATTCTTCCAAGCCCTTAGTGGTGTTTGCTCTTCTTATTAAACATTGCAAAATCCYTTGGGGGGGAACTCTAATACACAATGAACATAACATTACATATAATATCATAGAGATTCCTCACATCTTACTGCCCCTKCTCTTTCACCTTATGTTTTCTGAGTTACCTTTTTCATATCCAGCAGCATATGAGAAGAAACACATTTGTTAATTTATTATTGTGTTAGATTGTTGCTAATTGTTGAGTGTTGTGCTATTTATGTCAAGCAGTATGATCCACACTATCACTGTTACAAGCCAGGATCGAAACAGAAGAACAAGTTCCTTCTGCACATGTCTAAGATTTCTGTTAGCAGTGAAAATGTCAGGAACTAGAGATATGCCATGCCACATATACTGATTCGACCGGAAGGTTTAATTACCTCTAATTTTGTTACACTGTAGAACAGCAATACAAGCGGSTATCTGCTGTGTTGCTGTTGGCTAGAAGAGCTGAGGAACTGACCAAAACAAGATAAGTTATTGCAAACAGCACTCTGTCTGGCACCTGCGGCTCTTTAATTATCCAGGAGACCAAACTCTAATGAGAACAAATYGCAAGAGGACACAGCTTCCTCATTTTTCTTCCTTCTCACTGAGCACTTCTGTGGTGAGTAAAAGGTAGCATGAGGTAAAGTTCATATAGATCTTAGGACTTTTCAGTCCATAATAACTAGAACATTTTTTTTAATTTTTCCTTTTTATATTATCCTTATAGTCCTAAAGCAGTATAGGGAAGCTTTAGGCCTCAGAGAATTGAACTGGCAACCAGGTCCTTCCTGAGGCAGCTATGAGCTCTGTCACTGCTGCTCCATCACCCCCAGCTCCAACTGGGAGGTGATAGCTCCTTAGAGAGCTTTTGGGCTATCTGGTTGTGATAGGCAACTTAAACAGCTAAAACTGTAGTCTGAACTGAGCCAGCTGATTCTATCAGTAATGGATTAAGGAGCAGTAGTATGAACTACTGTGCTGGCTTTGCAGCAGGAGCAAAATCTTTGGCCAAAGTTGAAGAAGTAGCAAAAAGAAACAGGTTCTCTACAGAACCCAGCAGATGATAACTTTTTTCTCCAGTGTGCGTCRTTTGCTTAGCATTTAGTAAACATGATATTACAGTACCATTACCACACATATAAAGTAAACACATGAAAAGGAGTTAGCCCCACATGCAGCCAGTCATTTGGAGGAGTATTAAGCAAAGGCTATCTTAAGAAGTCACCAAAAAGCTGGTCTACAGACATCGAGAACAGAAAGACCATTCTGCCTGTTTGATCTCTGATCTGAATTTTGCTGCGTTAAGTAATCACGTAGCTAGGAATCTCAACTAATTAGATATTTGCTTGTATCACTCTTTTTTGAGAGAGAGAAGATTGGAGAAGTGGGATTGAAATATGTTAACAGCACAGATCAGGCACTAATTAAGTTGCATTTAGAACTATACTGGTGCTAAGTTTGTTCCAGTTGTAATATTTGCTCTTCTTCTATTCGGTGGCAATCAAATGTCCACACTGACATCCAAGCTTCTAGTATCAGATTACTTAAGTAGTTAGTATCAAATTCCTTAAGTAGTCTGCTTAAGTCTGCACTTCTTTTTTGAGAAGATCTGAATGTATCAGTGAATGATTGTCCATTCCAGCTATTGCATACAAAGATTTAAAATAGTTGGTGATATCACTGTCTCTCCATTCTCCGCCTTTCATCTACTTTTACATGACAGTGAAGTTGTTGAAAAAAAACCCCATATTTTGTTACCACTTCTGGATTCATGCTTGGACAGCAATTCAAGCTATCCAAAATGATAGCAAAATAGCTTGTAAAATACTACAATGGCTTATTTTACAATTACTATCCCAGTATATATAACTGTATGAAGTACAGAATATTTCAGAGTCAGCCCAACAGTAAGTCCGAAATATAGATACTTCAGCAGTACTTCTACTGCATGCATCCTAGCCATATGGGTTAGGTAAGACAGTGCTGTTTAGATAATTTCTCCCCCAGTAATCACTTGCAAAACAGCTCCATAGGAGATCCTCCTGCTTAAGGCARCATGACTTCAAAATCTCTCCCTTTCCTTAGCTTTCATTTAAGGCAGGATTTTAGTGGCAGTGACCAAAAAGARATTCAAGATATTCAGTCTTTGCCCACACATTTCTGTGGAAAGTGCTAAGAGGATAATCTGGGGTTGTTTTGCTGGACATGGTTTGCCTGAGTAAATTTTATTCATGTTTGGAAGATGATGTGATTATATGTAATTGGCTTCCTTTTCCATTTCAGAACTTCAGTCAGACAAGAGAGTTTCTCTAACTCTCATTACTTTGATAGAAACTAGATAAAAGGCTATTTCTTTTCTCTTAAATATCTACTTTATAAATATATTAGTACCTCTGTTCAGAAATGTGAGCTTGCTCCAGCAAAGGTTTCTGTGTCTGAAATTTAAATACAGACAATACTAAATTATTCTAATATTTATTTAATATTTAAGTAGATGGAGTTTTACATGTTGAATGAATAAAAGAAAAATGTTTGTGTAAAACAAGCCTTCCTTCTTTACCTTGTAATAGCTGTTACTAAATATCAGCCAAAATTTTCCATTTTGTATTGATACAATATGTTAGTTGTTCACTACTTGAGATTTGCACTTAGAAATCACAAACAGAATTAACTTAATTGACTTTGTAGCAAATATTTATCTGTATTGCGAAACTATTGCATTTTTTGCAAAACAGCAGAAGTGTTGATAAGCCTGTTTAATGCCTTTTGGTAGGCTTTTCTGAGGAAACTTGCGGAATATTGTGTCTACATTATGCTATTCCCACATCTAGTTAATGAGTTTCCCATTACTGCCTCAGGAGGTCCAAGAGCTCTTTAAAACCTCTAAATTCAGTCAGAATTCCCCAATTTAAATAGGATATTCAACTATAAAATTGTAAAGTTCAAGAAATAAACRTTTTCTTTGTTTTGTCTTTTAAATAAAAGTTATGTAACTATCGAGAGACTCTGGAATTTGTTTGTCTTACCTAGGGTATTTTCTTTATCATTAATATTCTTGTAGATTCTTATAGATTTTTTAGTCTTATAGTAGTGATTCAGCAGAGTGTACTTTACTACTTAAGAGAAATATTCAGCAGAGTTGTCAGGAAACTAAGTCTCTTTTGGCTGCCTTTATTTTCATATTTTTTAATTAGAATTTGAGTCTTAAGTAATTTCTCTGATTAAATGAATCCTGTAAACTTGGGAGCGCAGAAACTTGAAAGCAATTCAGCTTGAAACAGATCACAGGAATCTGTGTTTTAGCAGCGTGAGTCAGCMCGGTATGTATTGATTCCAAACAACACAAGAACTGGAGCCACAGGRTGACAGTTTTAAAATGCATATTGTTGATTAGAATGGGTCATTTTGTTTCTGTGGCAGAAGGAACAATACTGGACCACTTCCAGGCCCTTAAAACAGTTAATGGCCCCTCTCCTCCAACAGATGGCCACTGCGTTCTTTTCATGGTGGGGTTTGGACCCGTGCAGCTTGCTGCATCACYGGTTTGTTGCAACCGGTTGTGCCACATACAGCTGGAAGAGCCACTTCSACAAGCCAATGACATGATGGTGTAGTTCGTGCAAATAGTTATCAGCACCCAGTCAAGCTACTGTTAGGAGAGGATTAATTTCTCGTGACTTGAAGAAAGGGATGCTGTCAAAAAGGGCCAGTCATTACCAGTTGCTCATTCACTGGTGGCCTAATTTATTCTGTATTACACTAAATTTGGTAATAGTTGATAGAAAAAGTCATACACACATGCCTGTTTCCATTTATCTTAATGGTACTGCAACATTAGATTGCAGCATGAATGAAAAGCTGGTGTGTTTTCAAAGCCTTGGCAGCTTGCGGTGACCTTCAGGAGAAATGAAATGCTCTGTTGGCTAGGGAAACAATTGAGCTGAAACCAGTCAGGCGCAGTAAACTCAGAGATAGTCTCTCCAAATTAAAAGCTGTTAGAAGCAGCTCAAAACAAGGCAAAAAGTGAGAATATAACATCTTGCTGCAAGGTGATTTTATGTGCAGATTAAAACAGGAGAAAAAAGGAAAAGTTCATATTTAAAGGAATTCCCATTTAGCTGAAGAATTTGGAGATTAGATTGAACATTAGTATCCGACGGTAGCTGATGTATGAACACACTGTAGAAGACATAACCTGTTGAAAAGCACYGAGATAAATTTAGGCTACTGACCTTTTAGCGCATTAGGGCATGAAATAAATCACTGGCTGCAAGTAGTAAATTTGCTACAATCAGAATGCTTTCCAAGTACTTCTAGTTATATAATTTTGCAGTCAAGAGCACTGTGTATTTGGAATAACCTTTTAATATTTCAATTATGACTGACTATTGTGGACCCAATCCCGCATTGTTGCATATCCAAAATTTTTATTAATGCCAATGGATGTTTTAGAGGATAAGGAAGAAAAGATCAGCCTTTAAATCAGTCATAATGTACTCATAAATTCAGAAACTGATAAACAAATAAAAAGCCTAGATTAATAACGTTCCACAGATTACAGCGGGAATGCCTTAGGTATACATTATTTGGTGTTAAAATATTGTTCACCAAGATCCCTTCCTTTGTTGCACAGGGGTTATTTCACAGGTGGGCATGAGGTTTCATGTATCCTGAGAAGGMCTGCACAGAGCATCAAGAGTAGCTACTGCTGCAAGTGCCAGACCATACTTCAAAGTTTTGCTGGTATAAGTGTGCCAAGATGTATTTAAGAAGCTATGTTTTCATCTGCTCTAGCAATATAGAGCTCTAGCAAGAAGTCACTTCAAGTATAGACAATGCTTTGACTTTTCCTGCCTCTGAGTCCACTTATACAGGTCTCTTTTTGCACAAGAAATGAYGGTATAAACAATATAGCATGTTTTCATCTGTAAATGTCAAAGTTTGTTCCAAAAAGTGACAAAAGTTTCAATCTTTCCCTTTATAGTTTGGATAGGTAGACCATTGACTGGCCAAGATGGGCTTTTTCGGAGGTTCCCTGGTGTTGCTGTTATGAAAATTTGTAAGAGCTATTGGTGTTCAGCATCTTTCAAGACTAGAATTTAGAAAAGATAGGGTGAAGTACTGGCTCATTGCAATATGAGATAATGTTGATGTTAGTACTGTTGGGTCCAGTTATGTCCTCATTTTTTAAGAGAATTTGAAACAGTATGGAAGGGAGYACAGCTCTTCTTTGCCTGCTGGAGTGACCTGCAGCTTCCTCACTTCATTAGGTCAGCAGCATTTCCTGACCACAGCATGGGCCTCTTGGTGTCTTGAGCAGTGAGTACTCTTCCAAAGAACTTTTGCAGACATTTTAAATGGATAATCAGCTTTTATTAAAATTAACTAATTTATTGAGCCATCTTTTGTGGTTATCCTGGGTAGAGTCATGTATGTCAAAGATCTCAGTGAATAACAAAAAATATCTGTTTAGCAAATTGTTTTTATAAGGTCTCTTTATTTCCCTTCAGTCTCCAAGAGCTGTGTCTAGCCATGTCTGACTACTGCTGTTACATACTCAGTACATTTTTCTTTTCTTGAAATATGTATTCAAGGCATATGCTTTTATAGTGCTCAGGGGAGTATTTCTCCCCAGACACCAGCTCTGCTGTGAGATTTTCATGGAATAGCATGTAGGAAGTGATTTTCTGCACAAATGCCTTAGCAAACTGAGAAGGCTGAAATTAGCAGGCTTTCTTCATTTCTAAGGTCATACTAGCATCTGAAGTGATGAGGAGAGGTCAGCCACCTTACACTGGTTGCTCTTAAAAAAAAAAAAAAAAGAAAGAAATAAAATAAAAATAAAAAAAAGCCCTGGGAGTTGAATCCAGTTTCCTAGTTTTCTACTTGGAATTTTAACAACATTAAGGATAATATAAAATGTCAGATGTACCATGAAATCTGCACTTATTCCTAATAATCTTGCTTGCAGTTGAAATGCCATCCACTACTAGGCCTACTACTATACAATGAGATCTCTTTAACTTTACACTAAGATGTCATGCAATGGAAAGCTCTTTATTTCACACTATTAATTCAGAAAAAAAAATAAAAAGCCTTTGTCTCTATATTTTTAACTGACTTTCAGTTTGCTCATCAGTAGCTTTTTGAATTACTTCCCAAAATTACAAAATCTTTTCTTATGGCTCTTTTATTTGTCCTTTCTACAAATATTGACTTATATGATGTCCACRGAAACGCTGAATACAAAAATGTCATGCACTCTCTGCATATTGTTGGAATTCAGAGCTCTGTAGAGCTTACTTGCAACTCTGCATAATCCCCTGTTTGGTAAAGAAATTCAGATAGTACATCCCATTTATAAAGAATGTTCTCAGAGCCTGGGGAGGTAGAGAGTGGGAGGATTTGGGAGGATACAGTGATRCTAGTTGCCCTTGCATGCCATGATCAAGGACATAAGCAAGTTACAAACATTGTAAAGTGCACRGAAAAGGAAATACAAAAGAGGAGAGGGAAGGTTCAAATCAAAAAGTGACATAAGAAAGGTAAAAAAAAAAATGAAGATCTTTCACATTGAACATGATCACTGTACATATATATTCCTTTTATTTGAAGCTAATTTTTACAGGGCTCAAAGAAGAGTTTTTTCGTCCTGTCCTCCACTTCTTTCCTTGGATATTGTATTCTTTTCTTCCTTTTTTTCCTTTATTTTTAATCTTTTTGTTCTTCATCTTTTGGGGATATTTTTTGAAGCTGTATGTAACATGATCCTTTCATGTTTTCCTGCCCAGTTTGGCAGCCTGCGAACTATCAAAATTTAATCAAGTTTTTAGATTATCTGATGTCGCTTCAGGTGCATATATCATTACAGGGAAAACAAGTGTTTTATCTGTAAATTTTCAGTATTACCTGTATCATTATCCATGAATGAGAGATAAAGAAGTTATTGCCAGTTAGGGGATCATTTGTCATTGTAACTTAAGAAAATATTTACAGTTGTAATGTCCCTTTSAAACAGCAGATTTGATTAATGTATCTTTTATTAGATCAGCAAATTACTATGAAGAACACAGGTTTTGCAGTAGAAATGACAGATAGTACCCTCCGTGTTATTTCCTTTCTCTTAGACACATCGACAAGTGTTCTTCCTTAAGAACACAGGGTACAGACCGTAAAAAAGGCCACAAATTGAGTCATAGGTCAATACAAATGGAAAGTCTGCTACGTGTGCGAAAGAACATTTGTCCCAAACACACGTATGTCAAGCATCCGTAATTTGTTCTCACATTGAGAATGTAAAGACTACTGATAGAAGCCCAAGTTTTCCAAAAAAGCAACACCTGAATAATAACTTTGATGTCTTCTGCATGTCCAGCTTCAAAKATCCATGACAGTCCAATCTTTATAAAGTCCCGAGCACAGACCTTTAAGAATAAATTTGCTGATGTGTATCAATTTTGGCAAACAAGAATTTAGGTACACAAAAAATTAATGTTTAAAATCTGCATACAGGCAGAATTGTGAGTCTAAGATTCCTAATACACTTGATCTGAAGTAAAAGAGGAGATATTTTTCTGCTTTGCTGAAATACATAAATCAGACTTTCTAACTTATGATTAGAGGYTGAATTTTGGTGCAGGGCTTTTAACACCCTTGACGAGTAGACCTTTCTGCATTATTAAGTATATTACAATCTTTAGTAGTTTTCCAAAGAGGATCAGCACTAACAAGAAGGCTGACRCTATCTTTAATCTTGCACATCTACAGTAAGGGGATTACATGAAGTGTACAGTCCATGCTCCAAGGCGACATTAGATGTGTATAATTTGCCTTTAAATTACTTGCTTTATTTGTTTATTTATTGATGTAAATGCCTTATTTTTGTAGTAGTGTTTATTAATTTAAAGGGAAGTACTTCCGTGCGTGAGTGGAAGTGTTCTTCTGGAATCCCCAGCGGAAGCTACGGCACGCTCCATTATTTAAACCTGCTCTACTTCTGCTTCACGTTCCCTGTTGTCCTCCGTGGATTCACTCTCTCTCTGCTGCATCCACTTTGCTTTTTGAGAAGAGAGCTGTCCCCCTGCTCTTACTGATCTGTAAATGAGAAATCAGTACCGGAAAGTCAAGTAGTTCAATTAAAATCGGGACCCTTTGCCTTGAGGGTTTGAACATACCCAGTATTATTTACTGTTGTAAGTAAGGCAGAGCTGGGCCCACTTACCATTGAGAAAGGAAACAYAAACTGAAGAATTATGGTGAAACACTTGGTAAAAGTCAGCTTACCAAACCTGCAGGAGCAGAAAGGCTTCACTTCATCTCTTTGTCAGTATTAAACAAACAGTGGGAATCCAAATATAAAGCTAAAAGGAATTCAAAACAAAAAATATCTGAAGTTACAAATCAAATACAGTTGAGAAATAGGTCTATTCTTATATTCTGTTTAACAACATATCATCATCATTAAAAGACTTCTGTAATCAATAACTATACAGAACTTCAGTCACCTTCAACCGAGACCAATCATTAATTTCAAAGTCTTCTTGTGCCATCCAAAACACTTCCTACGGAGCTTCCTGAGCCCTTCCCAGAGCCACCCCTTCCTATTAATCATCCTTCCTCAAGACTCCTCTTCCATACTTTTCTTTGTGGTCACTCTTTGCAGCTCAGATAAGACCTCAGCACCTCAGGCTTATGATAACAGAGAACTAATTTATTTATTTTTCATTTCCAGCTGTTTAAGCTATGTTCCTGTTTTAGATGCAGCGGTTAAAAACTAAATTTTTCTGCATCTAAAATGAGCAGTGGGCAGCATCTGAAAGGTTTCTAAATATGAAAAGAAAATTGAATTCATCATTTAGTGGCACTAATTAAAATTTTTGTTTGTTCAGAGCTTTCATTGTTTATTTTAATATCAATATTTTATTAGGCATTGAGAAAAAAATGCAGTTCTTAGTAAAATGCAAATTCAGTTTTTGTTCCTTTAAATAAAAATGCAAATTACTTCTTCTCACTTATCTCTTCAAAAAGAGAACATAGCAATAAAAAAAGGAATAATTCCTTCCACCACCTGTGCTTCCTTCTTAAGTCTTGTCYGCATAGTAAATTTGTACAGGTACAACCAAAAAGGTGAATTATAATGGTCTTACTAAATAAGTGAGAATCTGTCTCTGCACACTAGTTTCATTTTAACATTTTATGAGTCATTTTATTTTATAGGCCTCTTAGGAACAGACTTATGAATGAAATCACCCTTGTACTGATACAAGGCAATGCTCATGTGAACAAAGACATTGAGGTCAAGGCATAATCCAAATTACTCACAAAAACTTTGCCCAAAAATGTCTTATTAGCCCTCATTTAGGGCAGTGTAGCCACCTACCATTTTGAGAAGCTACCTCATGAGTCTAAAGTTTCAAACTCTTCAGAATGAGGATGTCATCCCTATCACAAATTAATGTGTTCATATGCTCAAAGATTAAAGGGTATGTCTGTAGTGCAGCTACAGAGGCAATTTCGGTCTGATATGGAGACACAGATCTAAGATTAAATAGTACAGACTGAATATTGTTCGCAGCAACGTAAAGTTTGAGGTAGACTAATGTATCTGCTTTGTATAAATGCAAAGTATTTAGATGTGGTCTTTTTGAATGTCCATACAGGTGTTTACTGTATCTATCAGCTTTGACATATTAGCAAGTAACCAGGGGACAGTATGTTCCTAGACATCAGCCACTCCATGATAACTGTACTTTGTGCRTGCTCCATTGCCTCATGATAAATGTGAGGTGTTCGATATAAGTTACCCTTCAGTAAGGAGGAGGGTAAGCTTCTCAACATGTACAGAGGATGCTTCAGAGTAAGATTACATATAAGAACATCAAAGCACTCGATTCATAGRACTACATTTGTGTGCTAAAGCTTTAGGCTACTCAGAAATCCAATTTAAGTTAAATCAGTGCAATTCTGCCTTGCAGGCAGAACATTAAGATTAGTGCATTAGTACTCACTAAAAGCTACATTGGTACAACTAATGATTTATACAGTCACCCAGTGTAAATGGGCATGTATCAGTTCAACCCCATATGGGAAAGGAATAAGTCACAGCAGTATAAGGCCAAATCTGCATCACAGGTTTTACCAGCATTGCWGTATTGGGCAAATCCTGACAGTGCACACTCTGGTTGACACAGCTATAGGAGTAAAAGCACCTAAAAGCAAATCAGCAATTAAGCCAAATTTTGCCAGTAGCTACATTCAAAGTGTTATACTGCTTGCCACTCCTATCACCCTAAGTGATGCAGTAATGAAGGCAGAAGTGCTAGGTCAAGAGCAGTTATACTCGGAAGAAAAAAAAGTRTTTTGATAGTATATTTCATTCTATGTAAGGAACTGGATTAAGCTGTATCTCCAAATAAAGCTATTTTACCAGGATGATCTATTTCTGCACCACAAAGGAGTGGCTGGTGTAATTCKATCAGTGTAGCTCTTATCACCAAACCTGTTAAGAACAGCCAGGCTCCCAAGATAACTTATTTATCTTGGGAAGAGGAAAGGTGTGCTGAAGYAAAACATACCAGCTGAAGTACAGTTTTGCTGGTTTAAGTTGTCTTTTCAAGARGAATATTTTGCTTGTCATATTCTAGCACAAAGTGCTCCTATAGTAGCACTGGCCTTAGACAACTTTTTACCGTTAAGTATTCTTATCTGCTATTATATCAATAAATCTCTTTCTACAAGAAAAGTTAAAGCACTGCAGCYGTGTAAAACTGTATAAAAAAACCCACTGTGTAGCTCCAGATATTTTTCTTTGGGCAATGGCTGAATTTTTCTGTGGATTAGCACTRAAGTGTTGTGTTTGGTCCTGTTAATAAACTTCCTGTGTAATATAGGGCATTTGTAACTTGTTCTCTACTGGAAGAAGTAAAGATCTGATTTATGAGACCTAAAAGAGCACCTGGAGCTTCTGCTCTCCTGTGCTGTTTCCTTCTTTGCCTGAGGTCTTACTCATGTGCTGCATCTTGCAAATTTCAAATGTTTTATTCAAAATTTCTGTAAAACAACTTTTACTGAGATACATAGACATATAAATAACTACAAAATGTTTTTTTAAGGGTTTTTTTAAACCCTCAAGTTTAGGGGATTTTTTTTTTTGTTTGCTTTTTTTGAAGAAAAAAAGTCATCTGCAGGCTGATTTTAATTGCAACGGTAAAAGAGAATGCTCAAAGGAAACCTGTCTCTTCAGAGACAAATGTTTACTTTTGGCAAGAATTTGCCMTTCTGTGCCTTTCATTCTCATTTCTATCCAAGGTTTATCAGCTTTTACTTTAATCACCATGTCTTTTCAGGACTCTTGCTCTTAACTGTTTTTTCCTGGGCTGAAGACTGCCTGAACAAGCTAGCAATATTATTACACTAGATGATGTTTACTCAGCTGTTCTGGAAGATGAGATACTTTATCTCTGTTCTCACATTTATTAAATTGATAAAAAGAGATATCCTCTATCTTCAGTGGAATAAATAGTCAGAGTCCTGTGGTTATTGTACCTCTTTGAAAATAGTCATCTACTACGATGATTACATGATCTTGGCATTTCCATCTCATACCTCAGATGTATTGACTTGTATTGTCTTGACAGATGTATTGATGTATTGTATTGTATAATTGACTGTGTAATGTTGAAAAGTTACTATATCTTCATGTATATTCCATACATCAGAAAACCCACAGTCCAATAACAGCATTGGCCCTTTAAAGTAATGCTCACCTTTGAATAATCTGTACAAAACCAGATGCACTGGCAGGAGGACTTCTTGGAGAGGTGGAGGTCTGTGGCAGACTTCTTTCTGTTCATGTGCATGAAAATATTGTGCCTGTCAGCCACYACAGCTTGGGTACTTAGTCAATAATTATGGATTAGTATAGTTCACATGATGCTGAAGGAATCATATCAAGGATAAATAAATTTATACTGTTATAACTCTAGGAGCTATTTATATTGTGATATGTTTAAGAACTATTTATAGAGTCTATAAACTTTCTTTATTCAAGTAGTTGTCATTAGYGTTTTGTGTTGTGGAAGACTTTTCTTCTGGAAGAAGTGTGGAAAATGTGGACRAGTCAGTTCGTTGGCAGTAATGAAGGGGCAATTCATCAAAATTTAACCAATACTATGTTTCCATTTATACTTAAAATAATGTCATGAGATGTTTTTGTTTGTTGAAGTTTGATGGTTTTTAACATCAATTTTGCCCAGGGATTTTATAGAATCTCAGCCACTAAGGTTTTGCATCCTAACTGGAAACACTTGTAACAGCTCTGCTACCTGAGGAGTCCCAATGTATAGACCAACAACTTTAATTGTGGGTATTTTATTTACTATTAGGTAGTGGTTGAAGAGCTCTATTGTTTAGAAAATTAAGCAGTAAAATAAGTGGAAAGTACTACTTGTAGAATCCCTTCAAATTTCACTGAATTATGAATAACTTAAGTACCTTGACAGAGATTCGTTATTTTATCTACTACTGTTCATAGTTTTCCCCCTTGAAGACATTTGATAACTGAAGCAAATCATCACAGGCTTTGCAAGGCAAWTTTTGAAACAATCATTTGAGAACAGGGAAGAAATAGATACAGATCTTTGTAAAAATAAAGGAAATGTGCAACAGAGAGGAATATAGAGAAGAACTTTTCCCTAGTGCCAAGGTAATCAGATGTATTTTGTTTCTGTTTCGGGCTGTCTCTGTTTCTTGATTTTTTAGAGATGGGCTGCCACTAGGGTAGCATACTGGATGACCAATAATTTGAGATGATGGAAAAAATTCTTCTTTTCCTGTCGTCAGTCTTATTCACATCCTTCAGCCTAAATAGTTCTTGAGATTAAGAAGAAATGAATCGTATAGTAAGATTATCTGGGCATATCAGACTTTAACAAATTCCTGTTATTGGGAGGGTTTTGAGTAACTGTGGCGCCTTAGTTTCTTGCCTTGCCCACAACAGGTTAATCACCTGCAGGTCAGAACAGTTCAGCCTAGTMAAAATACTAAACTGGCAGATGGATGACATTTAATGGGCTGTGATATTCAGGAGGTTGAACTAGATGATCAAATGCTCTTTCTCGCATTAAATTGCCTGAAATCAATGACACATGAGCAAGCAGTGGTGGTGAACTGAGTTACAGATAATTTTCATAAAACTATATAGAAGTCTCGTATGCTCTTCACAATCAGTCAGTTCAAGGAGAAAACTGCAAGCTACTTAAAATTTATGTGAGAATTAAATAGTGTCATTTTTAATTCAAGTTCTATAGAATTTAACTGCAGCACACTTTGTGAGCAGTTAAAGGTAAAACATAGACTTTAATCTCATATGAATGTTTTTAGCGATCCAGAGAGCTCATTGGAATCTTTTTCCCTCAGCTATTTTTGCTCAGCCAAATGCTTAATGTGTTTTTTTTAGCCATACAAGTCAATTTTATACTAGTGGTAATATAGGGAGACAAATGTCCTTTAATTATTGTTATATTGGTCTTATAAAAGGTCAAGATGTCACTAATAGAGAGTTTTTTGGCAGGTTGCATTAGTTAGGAAAAACTCGTTTTGATCTGCACATATTGACTGTCTTTAAGATCAGAAGTCAGAGTCCTTTTAAGCCAGTGTCTTCCAATTGTGACTCAAAGCAAATGTGTGAAATTCAATCTGTTCAAAGCCATGACTTTTTTTTTGTGAATTGCAAAATAGAAGATTTTTTTGATAAAGGTCAGGGATTAGGTAACTAGAATTTTAGCAAATTGTACGCATATATTAGAGACATTTTTTATAGTATGTTTAATTTAAAGGAAGCTCTTTTTTGCTTTGTAGAGAGATCAAAGTATTTTGAGCAGCAAGATGTGTGACTAGGTTACTCAAAGCAAAATTGTTTCAGAAGCTGCAGGCAGATTTTAATCTACCTTCCTTCTCTACTGTAAAGTTAATGTTGTTCAGTCAGTTCAGGGAAAGCTCAGGGGAATAAACCAAGTAGTTAAGAGGCTGAAGAAGACATTGGTTCATCATGGATACTGCTACTCAGCTGTATGATAGACAGAAATTAACTTGTAGATAGTTTCAAGAGTGTCCTCATGATTTAGGACCTCGGCAGCCCTACCTTAATGGGGACCTCTCACTATGCTAGTGGTCTTATTGCTGTCACAGTGTGTACTCCCCGCGTGGGAGCCACACTTGAACTGCTCAAAAGTCGCAGGTTAATCACCCGTGAATAAATCAGCTTGATTTGGGGGCCACTTAATTTCTCATTTATGTCAATCTAAGATTCTTGTAGTTCAGCTACAGCAACAGTCAATCACTTGATATCCAATTAAGCTTTTGATTGCGCCACTTTGCCTGGTGGACGTTGCAGAGAACAAATCCTCATTCTCTGCGTCATATCCTAAAATAACCTCAAAATTAATCCCTGGATGCTAGGTGGTTTCACTCTCTACTAGAAAATACTTAATTATAGAGTGAAGTTGATTTATAATAGGAATCCATGAGAAGCACTGCATATTGGAAATGTCTTTCTATAAATGGAGGAGAGGGATTTAATCAGGACATACTGGTGATTTCTGTGGAGATACTATTCTTACATGTGATTTGTCCTATCATTAAGGTCTGATGAGGAGAATAGAAATATATATGTCTCAGTCACCACGCACTTAACATAAACACTGGCTCAGGCGGTTACACGTAGAATTACATTGTGCAGAAACACAAACACACAAACCACCTCTTCACAGAGAAATGCTACTCTGGGAAATGACAAAATTAAGATGTTTATACCATCTTATTTCAGTTCTCCAGAGTGTACTGGGACAAGTGGTCACGTGATTGCAGCCTGCTTTCCCTGCATGCTTTCAGTGCGTACAACAGTTTCCTGTGATAAGAAACTGCATAGTACAATTCTTTCTCCTCACTGTTTAGTCTGTGTCTTTATCCAGTATTTATTGTGTGCTGCTTATGCCTATTCTGAATATGGTGTTATGCTTTTCCTCGTGTTGTTTTCTTACTCATTACTGTTTTGTCTGATTGACTCACATATATTAATGCATCTTCTCCACAATATCCTGTGAGATGTGGTATATTTTTAGTTTTGTTTTACAGACCGGGGAATGATGTGTGTAGAGACTGAGATTAAAAACGTCCATTGATTTGGAAATCCAGTTTGAAATGCTGAAGACCTGCAGGGGCTTTTTGCAGCAGTTTAAATTCTCAAAATTCATCCTTTTTTTGCAACCGTAATTGTCAGTGCTTCTGCAAATCTGCTATCAGGAAAACAAGGAACACCTGAGCCATCTCTTCACCCATCTGGTATCTGCTTTTTCATATCTCACTTTCCCCCTTCTCTCCTTTCCCTTAGCTTTCCGTTTGACTTGGCCATTCCAACATTTTATGCTGTTTCCATCTCTCCACTTCTTATACTCCTGACACCACATCTGCTTCATCCTTGGCTTTGCAGTATTTCTGCTGAGGGAGTTATATCTCTGAGGTCCACTGGGGCCCAGTCAATCCTTGCTGTCTCATGGACGGACTGCACATCTGAAACCAGTCCCCTATCTCCTAATCCTTCAGCTSGGCTTTTTTGTTGACAGCCTCCTGCCCCATAGCCAAATTGTTTGCTCAGTTTCCCTCCTCTCTTCGCAGCCTCCTTCTTGCTTTACACGCACACCTGCATCAGCACACGCACAAGCGCGTAGCGCGCCCAGCCTTCGTCGCTCGAATCCGGCAGCTCCCTGCACCATGCTGCCACCTCCCCGGGCGCAGTTCGTGCGTTCAGATCTGCACCGGGGATGGGCCGCAGGGCAGCCAGAGCAAGTGCGTGCCTACCAAGAGCAGGACCTTCCGAAAGAAATGCAGCTACAAAAGTCTAATTTACTAAGAATATGGGTATTGATTTTTTTTTCTCCTTGCAAATATGTATACTTTGAACATAAGAAAAGACAAAAGAAATCTTTGGCAGAAAGGTCATATATTTACGAAATTTTAGGGTCTTGCTCCTAAACATTAGAGACTCTAGAAACTATTAAATGAATTGTGCACATTTTTTTTTAACGTTGTTGTTTGTCTAGTTTCTTTCAGTGAAATGGCTGATATGTACTAAAATATTTCAATCTAAGTCAGATATTTAGCACAAACACGTTAAATCATTATCACTCAAGTCTGATAAGGTTACAAACAAATGAAATTAAGGTTTTATCATGGAAAGTATTAGACAACTTTACATTCTCTGTGACTGAAGCAAACTTCAGACTATTACCTGGTTAATAACTGTGGAGTTAATGCTTATGCAGAAGGCATAAAAAGAATCAATCAACCCTCCATGGGCCCTTTTGAATTGCTCAATAGCCTTGGCACGAATTTATAATGTGCTGTTGCTTTTTGAAATGCTGTACACATGAGAGAAGGCTGGGGCAATGATCCTGCCCCACTTATAATATTGCTAATTCTTTTTCCTTTTTKTTTTCTTAATATCACGTGCCTCAAGAGTGGTATTTTCAGGGTGGTTTGGGGRTTTTGTGAATCTGTTTGCTTATGGGTTTCATTCTCTCAGTCTCTAATTTAGTGGAAATTCTTTCAGTAATCAGGAATATGATACTGGAATTGGAAGGCTGTGTTTTTGAGTACAATATAAGCAGTGTAAAAAAATGGGACACAAGTCCCAGCCCTACACACACCTAAAATCTAAAGAATGTTTATGTATTTAAAGTGATAGTTACAAAAGCTTTGTAAATTATAGATACATACACGTTCTCTTCACCTAATTTATCAATAACTTCTTTTTATGTTGACACTCTTAGTAGTCAGAAAGATATGAAATTGCATCTATTAGTTGTACATATAAGACACCCAAATTTTGRTATTCAAATGTGACTCTCAAATATCTAGCAGCCTATTCCTTAAGAATTCAAAGGAAACTCAAATAACCAAATCTTTCACTTGCAAAAATAAGTCATGTGGTAAAAAAACAAACATAAGAAAAAAGTGTGACAGAAAGATTTACTCTCTAGAGAAACAATCAAGCTAGAAAAGGATTAGCTTTTTAAACAATGTACTCTTCATAAGCCATGAGAGCTGCAAAATATAGAGTGTATGTCTGGATTAGCTCAAACTTCCTTGGATGAAAAACTGAGATTGCTAAGTGTGTGCTAACCTGTTACAGTCATTTTGAGTATTTCAGGTGTGGATATATCGGCCTTTCCAAAGTAGCTCGATTTTTCAAGAACTTCCTATCTGCACTTGAGGCCTAAAATTCAGCCTTCAGATACCTGAAGTGAACACATGGTATCACATTTAACAATGTAGGTGAAGCTGCATTTTTCTATAGAGCTCACTTTTCTTGTGATGAATATCATGTTGCCYACTCCATTGCAATAGGTTTTTACAGCGTAACTCCAATGATATAGTCACAAGCCAAATATACTTAAATGTGGAAATTCAAGTTCAAAATGTGTTATATTTCTTTTTCTTCCAGATGAAGTAGGTATTCACTTGTGGCTTTGTAATCACTTTGCTAAAAAGAATATTCATGGAAATACAGGATTAATGAAATGATAGAACATTGTAGCACATTTTTTGCTACTTCATAAGTTACATAAATAAACATTTTTGTTAATTTGAAAAAAARTATATATTAGGAACATAGAAATAACCAAATATTTCAGACCACTTTACTAACTGGTAGAAAACAAGATTAAAGTATCCCAATTCACAAGCTCAGAGAAGCTATGCATAGAATGGGTGTGGCAGGCTCTTGTCTAATCTGCTCCTGAAAATCTTCAGCAAAAAAGATTGTATAACCTCCTGAAACAGCCTAATCCGCTGTCCATCTACACTGTTCCAAAGTTATAACTAATGCTTGAACTAAGCCTGTAGTTTTTCATGCTGCTGTTCTGTCAGGATGCAAGCTGTGTCCCTCCCTCTCCTGAGAAGCTGCCATGCATTCCTGAGACCTGCCAGTTATTTGTGCCAATTCAGCAGTTTTTGTGCCCTGACTATAAGTCAAATCAGTGAAACAGTATGGTTTTATTTTAAGGGAGGACTTYTTTTATATATAAATAAATAAAAAAGCAGTTCATAGATCCAGTTTAGAGCACAGCCACATAAAGAGTTGAGTCAGCACAACTGAGAGGAGAGAAATCTCTAGGGGGGAGCAAGCTTAAGAGAGAGAAGGTGAATAGTGTGCTAGGCTATTATAAATGGTATGGTTAATGTTAAACCACAGTCTGCAGGTTTCTTGTTATAAGATCAGCCCATTACTTTCATCTTTGTTCCCAACAGATTCCTCATCAGAAGTTAAATTAGAGACCTTTGAAATAYAAAGCAGTTAGGAGGTCGTAATACAGGTGCAGGAAGATGATGGGATTAAACCAAAGTAACCACACAGTGATCCTGAAKGAGGTGGTCCCAAACTACCCTCTTSCACTCATCTTGCTCTCTCCCTTGTACAGGCTCTAGTGCACCTCTAACCTCACAGTAGGCTTATTCAGCTCACTAATGTGACAAAAAATTACTCACTSTTTTTGCTGGTCTAATGAGAAGCCCCATTTCAGCCAACTGTCAGACAAGCCACAGCAGGCAAGTCAGCAGCATGTAGCAGGGTGCAGGAGCAGGGAGCTGTGCTGCAGCTGGGTGCAGCTGTCACATTAGAAAGCTCTTGAGCTCTCCTTTCGCATACGTAACAGCAAAAGGGCTATTCAGCCCGTGTTAAGTAAAGCACGTGCTAATAACGCTGTTTTATCTGTAGGGCCCATTACAAGCAAAATCTGAAGAACTRTAAAGGTGTGACTGCTGGGGTTGAAGTATATACTTATCTGTGCAACTAGACCAATTGGCTTCAAATAAACTCTATGGAGTTAAAAAGTGCTCACACTGGAAAAAAACTAGGGAAAGGGTGATTATTGTAATCAATAGAATGAAACTAATTTTCCTTAAATYCAACAGAAACACACTGCAAAACAAACCATCAACAAAAGGTAAAGCCTGCACAGAAGTGTTTGAAATGAAATCCTGGATGTGCTTCTTTCCCTGAAGGAAGCAAGAGACTTTAGTTCAAGTCCATGTCTTGCCCTAGGATAAGGGTCAGCATACCCCCGAAGTCTTARTTTAGGATTTTGGAAGCTGTGTGACCTCTCTTACTCATTATGTTAGACCTGATCGGCTGTGAGGGAAACAACACAAGTCATCAGCTCAGAAGGAGAAACACTTAAGACCTCCAGTCTAATTAGGGCCTCCTACTCTTAGGAGGCCCTAGGAGGGTGAGCCTGGGCTCTGATCCTGAARTTCTTCTGTGCTCTATTAAGAAACAGGAATAACGCTGCATATACCAGTACCAACACTTCACCTCCTCCCTTCCTCCCAATTCCAGCTCTTTGTTACAAACATTGGCTTTCTTTTTGCACCTCTTCMTCTAACATTTGAATTTCTTTTTGCACAAGATGAATGTATTTCTACACTCCTAAATCTTCAAAAACTTAATCTCTGTCTTTGTGCTTAGACTACTTAATTTTGATCAAAATATAACAAATAGATATACCAAGAGACCGTACAACTTCCTATCAGGTTTGATCCTGCATGAATGATTAATGAAGTGCTCTTTTTTCTTTTCTTATTTAGCTTCCAGTTGCTGGCAACCTTAATAGCTAAAGGTTATGCTTATTATTTATATGGTTGATATTTTATATTTGTCCTCAAGTTTCTGTTTTGCTTAGGAAAAGTGGATTGTACATATGGAAAGTAAAAACTAGATATAGACACAGATTTATTATTTCTCTCCTTTGAAATTTTTGCTAGGATTAGATTGGTAAAGTGGTTATTTCTTCCTACGGAGTTAGTGCTTTCTGTTAGACTGATTTTACACATAATGAGATTAAAAAGAAAAGTCTAGCTTGTTGAAATCTTGAGGTTGTGGATTCTGTTGCTGAAGTGACTGAAAAAAAAATCTGTACTTCTGTTGTACTTATCTGTGGCAACTACACTATATTTTGCCACAGTTACTGGGTGAACTTTTCATTGTGTGAAAAAAAACAAAACCAAAAACTCCTGCACAGGAATTAGTTCTGCAACAAAACTAAAGTAAAACATAACTTCAAAAAAGCAACAGAAAAAGCTGACAAAATGAAGATGTCTTATCTGGGCTCTCAAGAATAAGAATTCTGTCTTCATCTTACGTGTATGTGTTAGGTATGGCTGGGCAGAAAAAGTAGCTTGCTACTGATGCAGGCTGCATTGAAAGATCGTGAGTCTATGAGTATTAGAGAGTAAGTGAAAAGACACYCTCTGCTTCTCTTCAATCTTGGACCACATTTATTCTTTTTTTCCATGTCAGCACATGTCTCTTTTCTCTTCTAACTTTGAGGTGGTTAGCTATAAAATGCTGTGATCAAAAGACAGAACTGAACTACCAGTACCCAAAATCAGATTTAACTAGTGAAGAGAACATAGCAGAATTCAATAATTAAATATTAGGATAGGCTCAGTTTCCAGGAAAATTCATTCTGAAGTTAATTTTCTTGTACTAAAATTTTCTCATCCAAGGTAGTCACATACAGTTCCAGCTTCTCTCTCCTCCTGCCCAACAAATTTTAGATAAAAATCCCAAAAGGTATTTCCAAATCACATTAGTGTTAGAGAGTTTGTTTGTCATCTGAGATGATACAGTGATTTCAGTGCAATAAGTTCATAAAATATAAAATACATGGAATTTCCAGTTAGGATATTTTCACTTAACACAATAATGAACTAGAGATTGTGTGGATCGTTCTGGGTGTTGTTTAAGTCTTTGGGGAAGTATATAATGTTACAAAATGTCATTTTAATAAAAAAAGATTTTATTTATGATATGCATTCGTAGTGATATTTCTGTTAGGCTTTTTACTGGAAGAAGAAAATGTACACAAAAGTGTACAAATTCTTCTTCAGTTAGCATCCACTTGTCATTTCATAGTTTTCTGAATCAAAGTCCAATTCTATTTAGGATTCTTGCATGATTATAACTAAATTCAAATGTTGGATTTTATCATTAAAGTAACCATTCGTTAAGCATGGAATTGTTTGCACTAACTTAATTACTTTAAAGTTTCCTGAAACATTAATCAGTGGAAGATCATTTTTACTGATCATTTTACTGAAAATAACTTTGTTTTCATTTAATATGTCTACCCAAAGATTTCCAAGATTTATCCTCTAATATCAGTCCCCAYTGCAGTTGCTTCCTTTGCACTACATTTAATGTTATATTTGAATAGAAAATTTACTTTCATTGTTGCATACTGTCAACAAGGTTTCTTTCTTCGCTATTGTCCCTGGAGGGCAGTTAGAAAAAAAATAGAGGTAAATGACACTCAATAATCCTGATTACTTATTAACAAAGTGGATTCCTACTTAACCTATGTAACCAAGAGTATTTATTAGTTAAAATCTAGCCCACTGTATTGGATAATACATRCCATATGACAACATGAACATCTTTAAACATTGAACTGATATACAGCTTAAATATATATATACATTTATATATGCAATTAAAATATATATACAGTTAAATATATGCAGTTAAAATGGTTTTCTGAGGGCTATTGTGCTCCAGTTAGTATATAAATGCTGGCTAAAATATTTTTTTTTCTTTGTTATCCTGTCTTACCTGATTAGGTTCTTCTTCGAGAGAAATGTAGGTTCAGCTTTACGCCAAGTTCAAGGTGAAAAGTGTAATTTGCAGAGGGCATTTAGAATCAAACTCTATTCCTATAATGATATTTTCATAATTGCATCTGGAAGAAATCTTTGAATCCTCCCYTCTAAGTCTAATTAACTGCTAATTATTCAGGGGCTACAAAAAGAACAATAACTTAAAGTGTTTGTCATTTTAAGCCTGCAGCACTATATTCAGCAGTTATTGTTTTTTGGTACAGTGAACACTTTTAAAAGCTGATTCATGCAGTGTTTARTGCATCTTTCTACACTGCTTTTTGCATGTTGATTAGATTGAGTCTAAAAATGTACTAGCAATAGCTAACTACAGGAGAAGATTTATATATATATATCTTATCTCGTCATGTTGACACCGTACACRTGTATGAAAGAGAGAAGAGAAGGAAGGTTAAAGTGAAGAGCGATTTGAAATTAATTACTAGATTTTAGCAGCAGAAAAGAGTAACCTGGAAAGTTGCACCATCACAGTAATTATGCAGTATGAACAGTAATTTATGCAGTCATAAAGGCTTTGTCAAGAAATCTGTAGTTTATCTTTTTTAACACAAGTTGATCCTTATTACTTTAAAATGAAAGCCAAGATCAGCTCTGAATAGAAAAAAAATAACRAAGGCAGAGGGGCTGTTAAATTTTGAACAATGAAAAATTTTTGAAGCTGGACAAAATAAATGCAGATTTCACCTGCACTCCATTTAAATCTAACATCCTTCTATTSGGCTTAACACAGAAGCAAGTTGCTACTTAGAGTTCATTTTGTTATACTGTGATGAGATTGGCAACAAAATTCACTCTGCTGGATGAGGAAAGAAGAGCTGTTGGAGGTTAAGGGTCCCTTTCTATGAAAATCTYGAGGGATTTTATCTGTATTTAGATTAAGGAGATGACCTTTTGCTAGTAACAATTGCCATCCTGCACATGGGATAGCTGTTCTGGTGGCCAGAGCACACGTTATTGTTCTCTCTGCAAGAAAAATTAAACTCCAGAACTTCACTCAGGAATCACATTGCAGCTCTGGCCAAGGAAGCTGGGGATACTCTTCTGAGAGAGTACTTCTTCTGTACTTCTTCTGAGAGAAAGTACAACTTAACTTGTCAGAAACTCTCCGTATTAGTTGCATTTTCAAACTTATCTTAAGATATAGCCCAGTATAGAGCAAGTTACAGTTTTCTAGGGCAAAGAATTTCATTTAAATCAAATGCAAGTTAGGTGTTTTCCTCATTTAAACTGAATGATGTCCTTGGTTATTATTAACACTTTCCAAAAGAGCTGAAATTGGGGGGGGGGGGAAGTCATAGATTTCTGAAAATGAAGACTACCTGTAGAGAGATATCTAGAGAATTAAGAAACTTTAGAGGGTAAAGTTTTTGCAAGGTAGTAAAGAGAGAAGAAAGAAACTATCTTCTTCCAATTAGTAATAATACCTTCTCCTAAGATTCTCAAAGTAACTTAACATTTAATATTCAGTTTTGGCTGCTCTTAAAAATTTGGGTGACAGAATAAAAATTTGGGGGGCAGGTTTAGCTCAGTTGGTTAGAGCGTGGTGCTGCTAATACCAAGGTTGTGGGTTCAATCCTCGTATGGGCTAGATGTAGGGTTGGACTAGATGATCTCCAGAGGTCCCTTCCAACCTTACYATTCAATGATTCTATGAATAGGTCTCACCAGTGTACTGTATACAAGATAATAAATTTACTGCTGAACAAAGTTCTGAACTTTATGTCTTTTTCCTTAATGAAAACCAATTTAAGACTTTAGAAATTGATCTGTGATTTGTAGCCTTTTTAATGTTGGGCAGTTATAAYAGATATATTGCTAGGTAAGGGATAAAATACATTAAAATTTCCAAAACTTTACCACTTTTCCTGGGAATTCTCATTATAGTTAATTTTTATTGATGGATTCTTATTGCACCTGTTAATTTTAGAAAGTGCATATATTTTAATATTTCAAAAAATCAGTATTAACAATATTGTTTATTGATGATTTGGTGAACAATTAGCTTACTTAGGAACCTTTGATAAGACGTTACAGTTGTCTCAGGATTAAGATGACTGTGAGAATGCCAATCAAATGCAAATGCAATCAAATTTAAAGGTCATAAAAGTGTGGCGGTATAAAAGTGGCTGAAATGTTTGTTTASTGTCTAAAAATATAAGAGTATTCCAACTATGGAATATGTTAAAATCAGTCTGTAGGCTGTGTTTTTCTGTAACTYTGAATAAAGTTGAGTTCTAATTACCTTATCTCAGAAATGAAATATTACAGCAGGTCAGCAAACCAAAATGTTCTACGAGGAAGGCTAATTAATTGACACCTGGTKGAATAAGGGAGATGATCTGTCTGGTACAACAGAAATGCTTTCTTTTGACTTTGGACCTGGGTCACTAGACCAACAGACCTACTATAGATCAGCTGGATGAAGCTTTTTGTGAGTATTTGTAATGAGTATTTGGCAATGGGATTTACCCAGCAGGATTACCACTATGGGATTTTAACTGTTGATAAAGAATGCTGCAAGTATTTTGAAGTTCAGCAGGTTCTCAGAGTGTGTCTGTGACAAGAACTGGATGCAAAAATTCAAGAAAGGATTAAGAGGGAGAGATTTTTCAATACTGATTCCAGGAAGATGTGCATTAATACAACAACAGCTGAAGATTACTTGGGTGAAAGTGACTGTGAATTGACAAAGTTCATAATTTTTAGGAAGAGATCCCAAGGAATTGAACAGCAAAATAAAAATAAGTAGGCAAATTCARCAAACACTGAGAGTTGAGAAGAAAGTTAAGGAGAACAGGTAGTTCTTTCAAGAAGCAATTTCAAAACTGGAGATTCAAATTGCCCCGTTACTAAGGAAACAAAGGACCAACTCGGTTAAGTCACAAGATGTTTATTGACACATACACAAACAAGAAAATGATGAGATGTTTWTTGACATGGAAGAAAAACTAAGGARARGGAAARCAGGTTGGTTTACCATGAATGAAGTGTAGGAACAAAGAAAAGGCCACAGGGCAGAGAAACGGTTGGGAGGGACACGAAAGCATCACCAAAAAAACCTCAAATAAACGAAACAAAAAAACTCCCAAAGCTGGCAAGTACATCTAAAATAAGATTGTATCTAATATGAAAAAGGAGAGAAAACTACCAGTGATAATGCTGGTAATAAAACTTCTAGAACTCGGTACTCCAAAATCATAAATGAGATTCAAACCAAACAATATAGCAAAATAGAATTATTTTATCTCTCATTATCATGATTTAAGAGATAATTTAAATTCAGGACATGGATTAAGTGCTCTTTTGCTTAATTACACGTATATGTATATGTGTGAATGTGTAGCTGACATTGATTTTCTCCTTCCAAAATACCTGGGATTGATCACTGTTGGAAACATCTATTCTAACTAATCTAGAATTTCCTACCGATCAAGCTAGATACATTTTAGTTGGATGTATTGGAATGAAATTTTCTATTGTTTATGTGTACTTTCTGAGCAGTACTGTATGGAAAAGAGAAATCCCAAATGCCCAGATCTTTTTCTATGTGAGAGCTGCAACATCACTTCTCTTGTCTGGTATCAGAGATGCCGGCTACCTAACAACCTTTTGGGATTTGTGTGAAACAACATAACCCCAAACACAGGTGGCCTTTAAAATGTTTTACACACAAATCCTTTTTTTGTGTGACAGATTCATATCCCAGTCTCCAGAGGTGAGATGCAAGTAATTGAAATCAGGGCTCTTAACACTTTTGATCTGCATTGGACCATGTAATTGATTTGTTGTTGATGCAATCAAAGTCTAGCCATGCCAAAATCTGATTCCGCCCCCCACCCCCAAGCAGCTTTTCTGTTAGTTTGTTCTCTGAAATCATTACTCTGATTTTCTGATATCCTTGATAACTTACCAGAGAGAACAGAAAGTTGGACTAAAGTACTTGTCAGAAGAAAATTTATTTCATGGCCTGAAAAGCTCTTGTTAYGATGATTTATCAGAGCTATGTTTTCCATTTTATTTTCCTTTAAGATCCTAGCTCCTAGGAAAAGCAAGCAAGCAAGCAAGTAAATGGAATGACTCTTCTAATGTATTTGTCAACTGATTACTCATTAGCAAACTACATTCACTCTACCACTACTCACTTGTCAAACTCAAGCAGACRTAGACATGAATCACAGTAGCATGTGAAAGACAAACAGTTCTGTGGAGTATTTATGGCAGAAGGAATAACAGGAAAAAAATGAGACAGAAAAGTAAGATAAATCCCAGGAGAAAATATCTGACTTTCCTGTTCATCCTGCTCACTTGTTATAACTTATTTAATTTGKTATATACAAATGAGATTTAAATTATATTACCTGTAGCCTAAAGCAATAAGGATTTGTTTTARTTTATAAAAGGATAAACTATATTTTGCTGTCTACTTAGTTCTGTGTTATCTAATTTTTTAGTAAATATTGACTAAAGAAGGAATTCAATCTACTTCCAATATTCCTCAATGTTATTCTCTTCTAACATGAATAGAGATAAAATGAATATTAATCTTTTTATCTCGTTTTCAAAATCTAGTCTATGGCTTAATGCATGGATTTCAGTTCTCTAGCTGTATCCGGAAAAATATTTATTGATGATTCATTTGGCAATTTAGTTTATACAGGATAGTTACAATTACACAAAAGAAGTGCCTTTTGCAGCTGTCAGTATTCTGGCTTTATATTCAACTCACAAAAATGATTTGGACATGTTTTACATAATTTTGGAATAGAAAGTAATGAAATAGTCACTATTGAAGGAGTCACTATTTCAGAAGCAAATTGCATTTTTCTTCCGATGAAAGAGATTAGAGCCGAAATTGTATTGCAGAGATTGTTGTAGGGTCTTGATTTCTACTAAGACCACTAGCAGCCACTGGTGATTATAGTGTTCTCTGTTCAGAACAAAGATACAAGATTTATCATAATATATAAACTATGCATTGTAATAGGGAAACTATTGCAAAGTCTTCCATGATCTTAATACACCAGAAACTATAAAGTTTCTGCAGTACGGTTGAAATACCCAGAGAATACATTACAGAAGCTAAGAGGGAAGCTTAAAAACATTCTAAGACGAGAAAAGAGCATAGGCCTCACATTCTAGTGCAATTTAATAAGCAATATAATTTTGTGTGCCCAAGTACCCCAAATCTGAGTGCAAAGTGTTGCTGTGAATTTTGTGAATATTTTGGAAATAGACCCTCCCTCAGACCTTTCAGCACATGGATAAGCCAATAGAAGCAACTGAGCYGTTCATAAAATTCTGCTAGCTGCTCTACTGCCTGTGTAATCCAGCTGTCTCTAAATACTACACTCCTCCCAGCTAGCTTCCCTTTCTTAAACCACCTAGATTTTCACTACTACAGARCATTCCCTGCCTTGGAGCAAGTAATACTGCTTATAATCATCTGATTATGATGTTGTAAATAAGTTCTATAAACTTCTACATTTCAAGAGTTTTATTTACTGGTTTGTTTGTTTTCTGAATATGTTGAAACTGTAAGTTCTGTGAGATCTGTTGAATATGAAAAAAAATCATAACTTTTAATGCCACTGAATCAGAGAACACTGGTTCTAAAAAAGTAAACAAAAATAAATAAATAAATAAATAAATAAACAGGAACCCTAAACTAAGGGGTTCAGAGAGGAAGTAGTCATTTCATTTAAAATTATACTTTAAATAACTTGGAAAAGAGTAAGAGGAGCAGTTTTGTTTTATTTTAAATGATGTCTCAGATAGAAAATCTATTATTAAAAGACATAGTTACCATTCAAAAGTTCGAAAGCTATAAAATAGAACTAAAAAAGGCTCTACACACTGCACTAGAGAATCTAGAAATCCTCACATTTACTGAAGATTCAGAAATAATAAAGTTAAAGAACAGACCTTGCCAGTAYGTTTAGTCCTTGGCCTCAAAAATTATCTTACAAATCCATGCCCTACCTGAGAGATTCGGTAATATTATACATCTGTGCAAACCTTTAGCAAGGTTTCAGGATCTGGAGACTATAGAGACTGAATCAAATTTCTGTGTCCTCTCCCTGGGGTCAGTGACAGATCAGCAGCTGCTTGCTTCCATCAGTAATAGTCCGTCTGTTGCAAGAAAAAAAAGACAAATTTGGTTCTTCTGATTCAGCTCAGGGAACACAGTCAGGTGGGTGAYCGGGTTTACGGATTTTAGGCCAGGTGCATTGTTATCAGCTAAGCAGAACGGATAATGTTGATGCTTAATTACTCTGTACCTGCATAAGTCACAGATCACAGAGTAAAAAGAGGGAAAAAATTTGCAGGAGTCATTCTGTTTAAAATGATCAAAATAATATAGTAATATTGTCTTGACACAAGAAAGTTCTTAAAATAGACTAGATCAGTCATTCTTTTAGAGAGCTATCATTTAGCTGTATTTGATTTTTGTATACTGATTTTCTGCAATGTAGTCGCACTTCATGGAGGTAGTAAGTCATCAGTCCAGATAAGGACTACTTCATAAAAAATGTACACTGATGATGGCAATGAGATTCATTGATATCTCTTTTTTGTTTTTTTTCTTTGAGAAGTGAAAAAATGGGAGCTTTCAGAAGGCCAGCTATAGTCCTCTGATTCTRACGTGCTAGTTCCTGTCTTAATATTTGATAGTAATCTAATGAGTAGTCTATTGGAATCAAAGTGTTTTTCCTTCCCATACTTTTCTGGGWCCTTTGAATACCTGACTACTGGGAGCTATCAGAAGTGTGTGTTCCCTGAGACTGCCCCATAACAGTGACCTTTTTACATGAAGAGCCCAAGTATATTTGATGATAACATCCAAAAAATAATATTGCAGATAACCTGATACTGGTATACACCATAACTCAAGGGACTTGGATATAACAGAAAAAAATGATGCATACCATGCACATTTCTTAAAACTATTATTTCATATTACAAGTACCTYGCTGTGAGGGTTTTTAAAACAAACAAATGAGTTTTTTAAAGAACCAGTCCARAGCTTGTTGATCTGAATGGCTTCGAAGATTAAAAATAAGAAGTTCAATGAGTTAAGATCAGTTCTAAATTTCATCCTGCTTTCCATTACCATCAAAAGTTTTCTCCAATTGCTTGTAAAATCTTTTACTTTTTAATTTCTGCATATTTGTTATTTAAATAGAATATTTTTAAGGAAGCATGAGATCTCTTGGACAACATATTTTGTGAGATACAAGACTCCAAAAAAGATGTGTTAAAAATACTGTTTACAAAATGTTTTGTGTTTTATGTGAAGCTATATCTAAAACTTGACTTACACTAGAACAACAGTTTTCAGATTGTGGTCTGCAGAAATGTGGAAGTCCATAAACTAGTTCCAAAAAGCATGTGAAAAGCAACTCAGAAAAATAAGCCTATTATTGGTAGTGTCAATTAGYACATGCAAGGGGCCTGCAAATGTTCCTGCTGAAAGGTTTTTAGGGTCCACTAGTAAATAAGGTTGAAAACTGACAGTGTTGCATGAGCCAAAATTCTGAAAATATTCTCTACAAAAATTTGGAYCTATGATACCTCCAGCCTTAAGCATTTATAAGCTCTCCAAAGCAAATATTTCTCAAGTTGCTCCACCCGTTTGGTTGAGGAGGGCTGACTGTACATTTGGTTTATCGATGGTGAAAAATGTACTAAAACTTGACAAAATATAGACATCTGGTGCTATTTTTAGATGCTTTAAGTTTAGCATCCGGTGTCAATCTCCTGCTGGATGAAGGCATTCCGTAGGTTTACCTGACAGCCTTTTGCAAGTGTTTGTGATACCACTAGACGTGTTTCTGATACCAGTGGATCACTCGGAGTGTCATTTAGATATAATAACAAAGGTTCATATATAAATATAGTTTTTGTAAACAATTATCAGAATAATTTAAAAGGTAAATGGATAGGTCACCTTAAATTCACACCCATTGGTTTGCAAAAACATTTTCTAGGTCTGACATAGATTATGGCCTTGATCATATTTATGTGGTTAAAATACTATGAAATTCCATGACTGGGGGAAAAAAAAATAAATAACCTACTTGTATGGATAGGAGAAAAGTTGGAGACCTGAGCAGCCCTAATAGGGACTTTACTATGATATAACTCAGGTGAAAACRACTCAAACCTTAGATATACTCAAAGCTTGCAGAGGAAAATGCATTTTGTCTGGATCGTAATAATTGTGTCATTAAAAGTTCAAACTCATATCTTAAATTAAAAACTAATGTAGTTTCTGAACTGTTGTACGTGTGTGTTCATAATAGGATTTGCTTCATAATATTCGGGAAACAGCTTTCGTGACTTGCTTTAACTTCCAAATGATCTCACAAATATGTCGTTTCACACAGGCTGTATTTTGGCAGCCTCATCTCAAGGTGACAGAAGCACAGATTACTGAAGCAACACTCTCATCTGAAAGAAATGTTCTCTTTATCTCACCATACAAAGGTGGAGGAACTCACTGTTACTTAGRTGCTATGCGAACACTTAAGAGCAATAGAAAATCTGGCAAGCTTCACACATTTTGAATACGCATAACCTTATGCAGGCAGGTACAGATAYGGTGTTAGCCACAATTCCAATTTGTTTCTTTCACTTTATTAATATCAGCATTCATCCAAGTTCCAGGGTCCAGTGAATACCCTGAACACACTAAAAACAATAAATTCATTTTTTTCCATTCCTTTGAGAAGCCTTATATTCCATACGATGGACAGGAAAGCAATTTAGTATAGAATTAAAAGTTGCAGTAATCTTAAAGTTAAACCTTCCACATCCTTTAAGATATAGCTGTCTCTCGGAGGCTTTTGAATAACTATTCTTTTTCACCTTTACATTTACAAAAAATGCTAAAAACTCAGCTAAACAAAATAAATAATTGGATAGCCTCCTACCTTTCCCTTCAAGCAATAGTCACATTGCAGAAAGAAAGGATAAACTAGGAAAGGGCACACACCTGTATGTGAACTGCAATTAGAGACAGGTGTTATTTCAACCACAGGGTGCAAGGAAGATCCTAAAATTCAGCCTCTGCTACTTAAAAGATTGGACCTGCATTATATATTAGCATGATCAGCAATGTGCTACTTGACTCAGCCCTGTGCCCTTGCAGCAGGGAAGGTTAACCACATACAGGCTGCATTAGCAAGTTATGGCCAGCTGGTCAAGTAAAGTGATTATTTCCTTATATTTGGTGTCTGTGAGACTCCATCTGGGGAAATGTGTCCAATTTTAGGCCTCCAATACACAAAAGACATTGGTGGAGCAAGTCCAAATGATGGCTGCCAAAATGACGGGGCTGAAGCAAATGATGTGTGTGGAAAGGCAGAGTTTGTTTAGACTTAAGAAGGCTATGGGAGGTAGTGACTTCAACTGCTGAAGGCAGAGCCAGGCTCTTCTCCTGGGGGTCAGATGAAAGGASAAGAGGCAGTAGACACAAGCTGCCACAGGTGAAAGTCCAGTTTAATACCGGGGCAGGTGTTCTCTGAATGAAGTTGGCCAAACATGGCACAGGTTGCATAGGGCAGCTGTGGTATCTCATTCTCTGGAGGTATCCCAAATTCTACTATTTATGATCCCGAGCAACCTGATCTAAAATCAAAGTTAAATCTAATTTGAAGTCGGCTGTGCTTTGAGCAGAGTTGGACCAAATGAACTCCAGAGATCCCTTCAAATCTAAATGATGCTATGATATAAAACTATGCTTCTCAACTGATCTTTCTTTATAATCTTCCTCCATCAGTATCCTGCAATCTTTTTTTTTCTCTGTAAACTTGTGAAATGCCTCTTCATTTCCTTTCACAATAATTCATAACTCTGATAAAAAAAGATCCACAAATTACTTTCTTTGCTACCTCCTTTTTTTTTTGATACACACAAAATTGAAATTCTCAGTTGCTTTTTGTTGTCAATGAAAATGCCCACAAGCTATATTCAATTTGTCTGAAGATAAGGTCTTTGATTCCAGACAAGTCAGCTATCCAGGCTGCCTTTTTGACCTAATTATATGCTGCAAAATCCAGAGTACATCCTTTTCTAAAGCACATTTGATGGGCTATGAATTTATTATCTGTTCCACATACAAAACAGGGAGAAATCAATGTGCACACAACTTACTGGCCTTCTAATAGCTAATAATAAAAAAAATGAAAAGTCAAAGTACTGACCGTTCATTCATATTTACTGTCCAGTACATGGTCTGTGCAGTGTGAAAGAATAATGGAAGGAAGAATGAAAGTTGTTTGTAAATGTTTATGGGAGATCGCCTGCTAGTATAAATTATTTAAACACCCTGAAGTCAATAGAGCTATGAAAATTTGCAGTGAATAAGGATCTATCCCTTCCAAGTCTTTTTTTTCCTTTTTTTCCTTTTTTCTTTTTTTTTTCTTTTTTTTTTGTATTTTAGTAAGATTTTTGAATCAAAGCACATTAATAATCTTTGCAGCTGAACATAGGCTCATTGAGATCAATGAAAATTTTCCCAACAATGGCAAGGGGCTTTGTATCAGAATTATTACATAAAAGTTACCTGCATTACAATCGTTACCTAAATTCTGTGAAAATTACTTTTTTTTTTATTTTGGGGAAAAAACATATAGGAGCTCTAGGATATGCAGAAGAATGATGCTAACAGATATAAGAAGCTAATATTAAGATTGATTCAAATACTGCTTTCTCAATTTAAAGAATGAGACCTCATTAGTCAAACTTTGATGCTTTCTGAAAATCATCTTTATGGAAGATGCCACTTTTTTTAGTCACATTATGCCAACATTTCTCTCTCTTCTTTTCTTTTTTTTCTCTTTTCCTTTAAAGAATCGAGTTTCTCCAATGAAGTCCTAATGGATACTTCTTTTGACAGCAGTGTTAGCAGCAAAATGACATAGTGATAACGAAGAGGATGTTCAGTATCCCCCTGGAGACAGTGTCTCACACAGGGAGAACATAAAGTTCAGTCAGAGAAGCCATCATGTTTCAGATATGGATAATGGAAAAAACATAGTATACATAGTGTTAAATATATTTCCTGTTCTTCTATAAGAAATAAACTGAAAACCTACCTCATTTCTTTCTTTCTTTTTTTTAAAACTATTAGTCGAACTTGAATAGCTTCCCAGATAGCCACAAGGGAAGGAAAGATGGGATTAGAGAGGAGGCAGTATTTCAGTTTTCCTTTTTTTTCAAGACCAATTACACTTTTGATCATAATTTTTTAAAACGTAAAGTGATAAAACTGCCACATGAAAGCTGGCTATCATGCCCTATAGAGGCTTCTTAAACATAGTCCTATTTTTTTTGGTGTAACATAAACACTTGACACTAATTCCACATTAAATAGCTGAGTCATGAAAGAAATAGAATTGGAATTTGTGCTCTGTCAATGCTCTGCTGCTATATAACTATTAAGAGAATGATGGATATATTAAAACAGCATGAAGGGGAAACCTACATTTGCTTTTCAAGTATATTTCTATCTAGAGTATTTCTGTATCATTATTCCTAGTATTAGCAAATTTTATATAAATGAAGGCTTTAAAAAAACTTCAAAAGACAGCTTTGTGAATTCTCTTCTCTTTTAGGAGAAATCTCACATGGAAGCAGCAATTGTGTCCTCTACAATAGCTTTAGATATTAGAGTAGTTTCAAAGTTTTTCTTAAAAAAATCCTCTTTAAGCATAATGGAAAAAAAAAGAGCATTTGAAGCTTTTGATTTCAATGGGACTATTCTCAAGGACTAATGTCTGCAGGAATGGGGTGACAGTTTATTAGCCCCGATGTCAAATTGTGAAAGAACTCTCTTGGCTGCCAGACTTCTTCCTACTAGTGAAACTTCACTGCAATGAATATCTATTTGTGGTGTGTGTGTGTGTCTCTGTAGTATTACATTACAGTCTTGAATAATGGTATCTATGAACAACTTATATAGCAGATATAACAAACCTTTTCTACATAAATTATATGAATTCTTGCTCTAATATTGATATACTTTATTAAATACTTATAAAAAATATAAATTCAGAATTCTATGACTAAGATGGAAGTAACCTTTTTTTATGTACTTGTTAAATTATTAAGGTAGCACATAGATTCTTCAGGTAGGACATAATTTCAGCAAGATTTTGTTTCATAGAGCATCTTGTAAGGAAAATTGACCTAGACTGTTGCCTGTAGATGAGTAGTTTTAATTTCTTAAATTCTTTTTCAGTCTTTCAGTCAGCAAAGTTCAGATATTCTGAGTTTGTAAGGACTGAGTTGAAGCTTTAATGGTTCCTTTTCCAAAATATTAGGACAGATCATTGGATTTTGAAGGGATATAAACACAGTCTGCTAAAAGGATGACCAGAATGAGAAGATGCCAAAAATGAATGGCGTCAAAGTGGACAGTACTTTACGTTCAAAAGTGAACAAGGAAGACCTGTGTTTTCCAGCTGTGGCAAAGTCTGCCTGGTGCAGGAGCACCGCAACCAACAGAGTTACAGGTCTGTTTTGTACACATTGATCCAGAGAAAGATTTGAGTCCGTCTATTCAAACCAATGCCAGCTGTCTGCAGTACCCYGGGGACAAATACGCCAGATGGAGATTGCCCTTCCCTACCAATATGTTCCTTTATGCCACTGGGACTTGGGGAAAGCAGTTGAGCTAACTATGTCACAGGGGAGCTCCTCCATTGGGGCTTTTCTTTCACCCCTTTGTCCAGAAGAARCACTGTAAAGGGGGAAAAATGAGGTCAGTGACTATATGCCTGCATTTATCTGATCATATTCAACAGTACCTTCACTAAAGCTCTGGAACAAATTGATTGCAAATTTCTAAAAATGTTGCACAGAACGTTGCAAAGCTGCAAATAACARTTTCTCCTTTGTTCTTATTCTAACAATGTTATCTTAGAATTTCATTGGTTAATATTGTGTTCTGGTGAGYTGTCTCTGTGTTGTTTGTTTTGCCAATAAATAAGACTCCAGTATGGTCTCATTAGCGTAGCCTGCAATTTAACTACAGTTTAAATGTTCTGTGGATGATTTTTCTCAGGACTTGGTTTTCTGAATTTCAGTTTGGTTGCACTGAATTGCACTTGATTTCCAATTCATCAGGGAGTGGAATATATAGAACCAGTAGTGAACATGACCAGTCCTTACTCTCTTCCACTTTTGTATACTACACTTCATTCCCTGTACTAAATGATACCCTGTACTAAAGCACAGCTTTAACGCAGGCTAAAGATCTAGGGAGATCCAGGTGATCCTCTTTAACATTGGTGGAAGAGGACTATACCATGGTCATTTCAGATTCATAACAGATTCAGCTGTTAACACAGCCAGTCACAAATGAGTGGCTGCATACAAGCTTAGGTCTTTTTTCTTTGTCCACCTGGGACTTTGACTTTCCTCATTCTTAACATTTTTTTTTCTCTCTCTAAGTTTACAGCTACCTGGAAAGTGCAGATGTTGTTGTTTCTTGTCCTGAGTATGGGTACGTGGGAAATTGCAATGTAATAGTGCGTTATTATGTTAAAAATTTGCTTTTGTCTGCTTTGGAGATGCACAAGACAGAATGACTAAGCTTGCATGACTCTTCTTTTAAGTAGTTGTTTATTATGAGAGGTAAAATGAATCTCTGATATCCAGCCATATAAAAGTTTTCTTTTTATATTTTCTGCATTATATACAGTGAGAGAGAAAGATAGCAGCAACTCTCCATAGCTACTGGTACAAGCATACTCTGTACTACTGATTGGAAGACAAAGATTTTAAACTAAATAAATATAAATAGGCAAGTTATCTGTCTTGCAAATTAACTCTGCCATAGATGAGGTGCTACTCCATATTTTATTGCTTCCACATGCAAGCTACTATTTCCATATCACTTAGGGAATCTGAGGTCCACGATCAACAATATGTTGATAAGTTTTCTTCCTTTCATTTTAATTGTACATTTTTACAGATACATATGCTTTGTGTTGTTCATGTTTTGGATTGTCTGGGACACCCCCATTATCCCAGAAGATCAAAAGCTAAACATAATGAGTCTGTGAAAGTGCGTGCATTTGCACGAAAGCAGTGATAGGTTGTCTTACTGAACATGTTCTTGCAGGGGGTTAGAATGGCAAACAGCAGTAAATTCCCAGTGAGTCTGTGCAACACACAAATGTTTGCTTAGTGAAACTACTTTTACTTTGTATTACTATCAGAAGGTTAGAACTTTTCCACAAAGAACACAGACTTTTGKGGAGAATATGTGCCTATTGCTCCACTGATAAAAAAATAAAGAAGCCAGGAGCTATTGAGAGAAACCRGCTTAGTGAGAAGTACATGGGCAAAGTTGCAAAAGTCCTTGGGGACCCGAGTGTGTAGATCACGTAGAGATCAGTGGCCTATTGACCACCAAGTAGAGAGTGTCAAGGAATATGGCATATTGGTGTATTTATCTGCTGCTGTGTATTTTTACATTCATATAGAAGAGTTTGCTGAAGTTCTACAGTCTCAAAATAGGCCCATTTCAAGACAAGAGACTATAATCTAAACCCAGTCTCTATTACAGGTTCTTTCTACCTGATCAGTCATTATCACAAACCAGCATTCAGCGACAATGTTAATGTCTCTTGCTCTGTTGCAACATTCTTTCCCTCCTTTTTGTAATAAAAATAAATAAATTAAAAAAAAAAAGCAAGATTAGTGGCAAATAGTAAAGTATAATATGGTGGTAACTTCAGACTTCTTTGCATGATGTCGTGTTTTTGTTTGCCTTCTACCCTTTTTCCTGCGAGTGGTTAGCTACTGGTGAGCTATCTAGATTGTCTGCCTCTCTCCAGGCTGTTTCCTATTACTTCACTTTTAATTTTGAAATATATGCAAACTTCCATCTGTTTCTTGAACAGAAGACTTTGGAGATGTATGCATGCATGAGATTTTCATGCTGAAGAGGCAGGTTTCTTAGGTCTGTGTCTTTTTATGTAAATGCTTTTTGACTTTAGTTTCCTGCATTCACAYATTCATCTGACCTGAATGTTGTGTTTTAGGTGCCACTCAATGTAATCATTAAACTTCTATAATGTTTGTAATGCAATTGGACATCAATGTTATGTACAAGTGAGGGCACAGCTGATCAACAGCAAAATCTCAGGTTTCTGTTTTCAGGCAATGTGTATATGCCTGTGCTATACAGCAGATGTTCCTGCCTTTGAGGCAATTACAATGCWGAGCTATTTTAAAGACAAATCATTCTACGCAAGCAAGTAATTTCATAATTAATTCTACTTTCAACTTTTCAAAACTGTTCTTTTTTTGTCATTGAGGAAAATCAGTTACTACCCCCCCAAAAAAGAAAAAAAAAAGAAGTTCATATAATCCTTATTTCTTTGGATAGTGTTTCTGTAGCAAATGGTAACACATTCTGACCAGAGGTGGCTTTTGGAGTGATTCTTACCTGACACGAAGAGGTAGGATGTGAGTCAGAAAGCTAAAGGCTGTCATTATATAACTAAAAAATGTGTGTCAACCTGACCCCATTAGAGTGCATTGCTTAGAAATTTTGTCTCTCTCTAAGACAGGTGATGTTAGCATAACTAGCATAACTCTTTTTCTGCTTGCACTCCCCTACCTGTTCATTTAAACTGTGTTTATTAATTAAGCCTAGGACAAGACTCTCTCACTTTGGAGATCCTGTCTAGGCATCTCTCCTCAGAACCATCTGTCAGATTTCTTGCTGTTTTAGGATAAGCAAGCTGCCTGGACTTTGGTAATAGACGCTTGTGTTAGCCTTGTGAGTGTGAGAGGCCACTCTGCAGAGCAGAAATAAGTGGTGCTGGCAGCTCATTTTGTGTGCTTCTAGCATTTCTGGAGGAATATTTTTATAGTTTTTTGCAATGTGGGAAATATGAGCTACTGTGGTGACTTGTGATAGCGCTTTCCTATTCTGGTTGCCTAAAGTGAAGTCGGGGGAAATTCTGGAATAGTAAAAAGTATTATCAGGTCTTAAGTGCCTTAGAGTGTGTCCTCACTGCAAAATGAGAAATGAAACCCCCTCTGGAATTTAGGAAGTCTTATTTGATCGTCCAGGTAGCATAGGTTTAAACACTAGGAAATTTGGTGACATTTTGTAGATCGTTGTGAATGGAAGGGAAAAACTACACCTGTGAAAGTGGGGACTGATCTGCCTTTTCAGCAGAGATTACTAGGGGCAGCAAGACGGCACAAAACAGGGCAGCGCTGAGCTGAAGTGCATCAGCCCCAGGTGGCCTGAGATGTCTGAATAGCACTGTGAGGGGTATTTAGTTGGTTGCCAGAAGCTGTTCAGCTGCACCAAAGTGGCAAAGGGAGAAGTAGAGCCAATTACCCTACATGTATGGCCATACTGATACTATCAGGACATCTCYGGTTCCAGAAGTAGATCTCAAAAAACTCAGTGGAGCAGTGTGACACTACACAAGTATACCTTTGATGTTAGGTACTTGTTTTATGTCCTCACAACTCTCACTGCTTTGACTTTGACTTTTTCTTTCTCTCCTCGGTGGATGGATTTTTAAGTATGCTTTTCATGTACTTATTAAAGATTAAAGTGATTTTTTTTTTTTTTTTTTTTTTTTTTTTTTTTTTTTTTTTNTTTTTTTTTTGCATTTATGTGCTTTTAAGGGTTGTTGGTGTCCAGATCATGGTATATAGAATAATTATTGCAGTATAAAAATTACTGAACGAACATTTAATCTGAATAATGTGATCTGATGTGGATACAGACACACCTCTGAATGGCGTAAAGTAAGTTTTGGGTCTTGAAATAGCTTCTTCTTTCATTAGATCAGCAGTGAGCGATGCTGCAGATTTTTATCAATCTTCCCTTAGGGAAGAAGGGAAAAATCACTAATACTGACAGCAGAAGCAATTGTTTTATGTGGCCATATGGATTTAAATTTCTTTTTTATTGTATATATTCACAATGTGCACATTCCTGAGAATTTTCTTTGGACTGTAAGTGCAGTTTAGATAATATAACAATGTTTTCTGCTTGTCTGTTGCTAAAGCAAAAATGCTTCTGAGGTTTTATCTCTTTGCACTGTTCCAAAAGTTCTATATTCTAAAAAGGTGGTAGCAGAAGGAGTGAGAGGGGAAAGGAGTATTTTGGGACTTTATTGTTCTGGTGCTCTTTTATGTAGGTCAAAAGTTCTTTTTCAAACAGATATATCATTAGCTTCTACAAATACTAAGGGAATATTGATTCCAGTAGTCAAATAAAGGTCATATCAATTAATTTAAGGCTCAAAGTTGAAGTTTTGGTGTCATTCTTTCCTTTCTGAATGTCTTTCTGCTTGGAGAATAGAAATTAGTAAGTGAAGTGAAGATGGAAGGGTGGGGGGTGTAAAGAAGCAAAATTGTTTTTGGAAAACATAACCTGCATGTCTGTTGTCTAAACCAGGAAGTAACAATCAACCTTATTTCGTTAGATATATGTGGTAGAGAACAAACTTGTAATAGTTGTGTTTGCATAACTCCAAGTCAATGAATGACTCAATGTCAAAGACTTTGTTTTCTGTTTCAGGAATCACTGTTTCAGGCACAGGCTAATTCCTGGCAGCAACCATTCATCCAAATGTAATTTGTAGACCAAAATGAATGGGGTTTAGTCTTAACAGGAAGGAAAAATAAGTGTGTGGAAATAAGAGAGAGCCCTTCTGTCCTCTCCCCCCCCCCCCAAAAAAAAACAACCAGCTTTTGCTTTGAATTGGCTTTATTAATTCTGCATTGAGTTAAGTGCACTGTCAAACTTCTTGTCCAGATTGTTAAAAACAGTATTTGGTTGAGCTGACAGCTATTACAAAAGCCTTTACTTGAGCCCAAATCATCTTTTCATTGCTACTGAAGTGCCTCAGAGAATATGAAACAAAACTGAATAGGTTGCATTTTATAACTATTAATGAGCCTTCTTTCTAGGTATATAAACTGTCAAAAATGGTAAAACATTATACAAAGTCTCTGCCTATTTAATATTTCCTCACCTTGCCAGATCTCATCAGTTTTTGACAATCATTCATGTTATGTCAGTTTTAATGCTGTTGAACGTGGTACAAGATTTCCCTTGGCTTTAACCTATTTTTACCACTTATGTGAAGTAACTTTTTGTTAAATAAATGAAAGCTATTTTTCCCACATACTTTGTAGCTTATTTTTATTTTTCAGATATATGCTGTATGGTAATTTTTTTTTTACTTTTACTTTTCTACTTATGCTATTGTTATTCTTGACCAATTTGAATAAATTAATATATGAGTTAGATTTTTTGTAAATAAAATCTAAATTGTCTTGTGCAAAAGACAGACAAAGTCCTAATTCAATAAAGTCCTTGAGAATGACCTTAATTTTAAACATATACTTCGGTCTAGTCAGATCAGTTCACTTCCCCAGTTTAAACCACATTTCAGTTCAAGTTTAAGCTAAGCTTAAGCACATACTTATAAACTCTACTAATCCAAACTGTTCAAAAATCATGAGCCAAAATTTTAAAATCATCAGATGTAAAAATATATCAGAACAAGCCCGCATTATTTGCACTTGTTTTTATTTGCTTTCTGTTCTTATATACTCCTGMTAATATTTTGCATTTTAACCACAGCTATAAAGGCTAGCAACATGCTTAACAACTGTAAGTTAATTAAATAAACATAACTTCCAGAAGCTAGTGCTTTAAGAAAAACACATCAACTGACTCACAAAAAAATACGGGCACTCTCAACATTGAGTTATCTCAAACAAAGTACTTAATGGTGAATTATAGATTACATTGATTAGCAAAATGAGGAAGCAAATGTTTTAACAGACTGTTTCTACCAGGCTAACTTTTTTTCCTAAGCTTCTCTTAGGCTGGATGTGAGTCTGCTCTGGTCCAGAAACTACATAACTATGTCTGTGTGTCACTAACTTGCTCCACTGTGTCTTGCTGTCTCCCACCTTGCCATACTGGTGGGTAAAATAGCTAAACTCTTTAACATAGCAAAACCGAAGGGTTTGAAGTTTTGCATATTTAATTTGAAAATTCTGATAATTCACATCTCTTTCCTTTTATTTTAAAAATGTTCTGATGATCATTAAAATCTTTATCCATTGCCTCAGTTGGTATTTTTGCAGCTCTGTCTGCCTTGAATTGATTTTGTTTTCATTAGACAATGGGTAACAAAACACAGCCCTGAGGAGCATCACTAGCAACTGCTGTTTTATAMATACGTGGCCATTAAGTATTAAGTATCTTACTTTAAAAATAGTTCTTTTCATATTAAGTTGTATGATACAAAAAGAATAAAGGGTAATTATGTGATGCTTCACAAATCTGTATTTAAAATRCATAAAAATTGGGATGATGTTTTCCATTGTGAATATTCTTAGTAATGACAGTTGATAATGAAAATACACAAAGTGAGTGGAGTTAAATATTCTACATTCTTTTGCATGTTCCGTTTTTTTTTTCCAAATATCTAAATAATAACTAGATTTCCAATTACATTTTTCATACTTATTTCTCTTTCATGTTGTGATTGTCCTTATGGTGATCAGAGAAGCCTGGGAATTTTGATGTAAAAGTACTAAACTGRAGGCTTTACTTCTCCCTGCTTTGATTCTTCTGTGATTGTGGTATATTAATGTTTCCAAAGACATAAATGTGTTTGTGAGACTGAGGCTTACTTTCAAACTTAGAAAAANAAAAAAAAAAAAAAAAAAAAGTGGGAAGTACTGGAAAGAGTGAGCATAAACAATTAAATTATTTTATCAGCATAGGCTATAACCCCATTGCTTCTCTTTACTGGTTAACAATTTCGGGAGTGTGCACATCAGCTAAATATTCAAAAGTTAGATGTTARCAAGGGGCTCCTGTTCAGCTGCCACCATCCCAGTACCGCCAGGGGGTGGGATTTGTTCCACCTAACTCCAACTGGCAGAAAATTAGATGTCTGAAATATATCAGTCACCTATTGTCGCACAAAGGATGTTAAGACAAATTCACAAACTTAGAGATTTATTAGTAGAGTTTGTAGCTGTTGGTGTACATTGAATCTAACAGTCGGAGCAGCTTTGGGGGAAAGTAAGAATGACAGAGGAGAAAGAGAGAAAAAGGAAAGGCTTACTGAAGTTTTAGGTCAAGTAACTCAGCTTTTTTCCTAAAGAWAGCTAGGAGTGAGTCCTGCTTTAAGTATACACATCTGACAACATGATACTGCTGATGTAAAGTGATGTTACACCTCTGCCTTCACAAACCCTTATAGGCCATGCTACCAGTAATACTATATTTGCTGCTGGTACACTTGCAATTATCTTTAATTTAGCAGCTTTTAGTAGAATACTTTTATTTACRTCAAAATTACATATTATGCAAAAAATTGATACTCTTCTAAAATGATCTGAGAAAAAGACCTTGTTCACACGCAGCAGCTGTAGCGCTCCGTTTCTGTCAGGATCCTGAAAAGAGCCGGTATGCARTAACTCAAAATGATGCCTAAATATTTCAGTATCTCATGCCGTTACGTCATCAGTTGCTCCTTGCTTATCCAGGCTCGTTCCCGCAGGGTTTAATGAACTGCTTATACCGGTAGAACGGCAATCCCATTAGCAGCCGGACAGGTGGGACAACGTCAGCAGAAGGAATGCCTTCCATCACTGAATAGTTACAGGGACACGCGTGTGTCGTGTAGAGCCGGGCTAAGAAACCGTTGTAACGTGACTGCTGACTGTAGCGCTGGATTTTTATTCCCTTCCCTGTCTTCTCCCACCCACTGTATCCAGTTTTTAAGTTGGATTCATCTTTTGACAGAACATCACTCGTGCAGATCGCTGTSCTGTTGAGGTTATTCTGATACATACTCCCTTTGTGCGACTCCCTCTCTGAAGATCCAGCTCTTCACCCAAGTCTGCGAGGTTGGGGAACAGCCTGCTGCTCCAGCTATGATTTCTAGTTCAGGACTGAAAGGAATAGCAGGAGCAAAACTAGTCCCCATGCTTTTTAACATGCTGTACCTCAAGTACAGCACACTAGCTCATCTGATCTYGTGTTGCTCATCTCTGCTTCATTTAGGTGGTTGTTCTCATCTTTTGCAGGATGTTGCATTAATCTGTAGTTCACAATATCCTGTCATGCACCTGCAAACACATAGATGCCAACACACTCCCTTGCAGCTGGGAATAAAGCTTTGATAGATTGGCATAATCAGTAATCCACATAGCAATCATTTTAATGTAGTTCTGTGGCAGTTTCTGTTCCTAAGGAGCATATATCTTTATTTATATATATGCTATTTCTGTCAGTAGTAAGACATATGCTTGATGACCATTGGTGAGCTTTGTCAGTTTGTCTGAAATATGTAGATAGTATCTACAGCTGTCATGTAGTAGCACTTTTTAAAACATTTTTGTCAAATAGATATCGTTTTTGCAGGTATAAAGCCTTAACAGAATAATGTTTTTTGACAGCTTAACTAAGTTTGAAAGCATCAAGCACCGGCACTTAGATAATGACACTGGCAGAGATGTTTTTATTGCACTAAATGCCAATTAAATTACTGATTTCATAATTATAAATCAGCATGTTACAGCAGATAATTAATGTTGTCACACTCAAGCTGAAATACTTTATATAAGCATAAGTCTTTCCTCTGTTGATTTGCTAATTCAGGAACCAGAAAATATTGCATATCGTCTTTTAATATTTTAATCCATATCTTTCAGGATTCCTACTTCTGCCTGCAGCCATAGCTGCACACTGTGTTATTCAATGGCTCAATTTTACAAGTGTGGACAGTGTTCAGACTGGACATAATGATCTCCAGAGAGATATCTCTTCATACAAAATTAAGGGTAGATTTAGGGGGAAAAAAAACACTTTAATAATAATTGCCAGATCATTTTGACAAAAAAAAAAAAAAAAAAAAAAAAAAAAAAGAAAAAAAAAAAGAAAGAAAAGGCCTCTTGGAAGGAAAAGTAGTTGGCAAGTCACAGCAAAAAGGAATCAGTGCAGATTCTTTTACCTGCAATGACAATTCTTTGCAACCATCGCTAGCTAATATTAAGCTGCTCTAAATTATGATAGAGGTGATAGAGAGGTAGTGCTAGAATAAGCAAGCTGCAAAGCATAAATAATTCTTGGYTTATTGGACTTAGTTGTGGTCAAGCTGATGGAGTCTTCCCCTTGATAAGTCACACTTATAAATAGATACCAAACCTTACTGTAGAAACACAGGGCAAACTACATAACGAAACACTATTTTCCATCTTTGGGCAGAAAATATGGTCTAATAACATTTTTATTTWGCTGTAATTCCTATATGACTGGATCTCAGCTCAGGTTAAACATAGGGAAAGTTTTATTCAGAAACAAAACGAGCAGCGGCCAACCGTGCATCAGACCAACACTTCTACTTGTAATTGCAGATGTGTTCAATTGATTTTTGCTTAAGAAGCAGGAAGCCAAGTCTCAAGGCTGTTCTTCTTGATGGTATTAAAATCACAGCTCTCGCCAGCTAGGAGAGCACCATCAGGTGAATGAACTTTCTGTGTGAAAACAACATCTAACTGTCCATTGAAATTGGGCTACTTTGCAGCCAGGAATGCAAAAGTCATGAACTTAGAAGGAGAACAGTACAAGGTACCTATTTCTGGTTTAAAATTAAAGATACTCTATTGATATTAGTGAGGTTTGGGATTCCAGCCTCTACTCCCTTCAACTGTTTACGCATCTTGTAGCCAATACTGTTGTATAAAAGCAGACCATAGCTGCCATCGTCACTGCTATAAGAAGGACTGGAGCTTACATGAGCACCTTCCAGGTTGTAAGGGATCAGGCATACATGGGATCAAAATACAGTCAGAAGTCTTCCGGGGTGACCATTTCTCTTCACCAGCTGTAGCGTCTGATACAGTCACCCACAGCACCTATAGCAACCCTCCTACTTTGCTTTACTTTCCTAGCTACTTTATTTCTTAATTTTCTTTCCTTCCAAATTTAACAATTCTAATCATAAAATAGAATTACTTTCTTGACTATTAAATAAGATCTTGTACCCTTCAACCCTCAATTTTCGAATCGGGGAACTATGGGACTGCACAATATTAAGGGCAGTGGAGGGTGGGACCTGCCAACACAATTGCTCCTTTTTACACCAAGGAAAATCAAAGGGAATATTTTAGGATTTTATAGATATAAAAAGACAGGATTATATCACCTTAGGGCTTTATGATAAGAATGTATGAATTTGAAGAGGCAAAAAAGTGAAAATAAAATTAACCATTATATTTGAATCATGTTTTCATTAATAAAGAGATAAATTATTATACTTTTTGCCAAATGCCTATATTTTCTTTATCAAATATAGTGGAATGTGAATTGTGATGCTTTTATGGGTAAAAAAAGAATGATATGACTGACTCTATTCTCAGTTTTCTAAATACACCTAGACTCACTCTTTTTAAAATTATTATAGCTTTAAAATATATCATTTAAAGTATTACTCTTGTGTTTTTCTTCTGTCACTATTGATTTTGTAGGCCACAGCTTCTAATGTTAAAAAATAAGCATATTTTTGATTATCARAAGATAAACAATACTATAAATATGTATATACACCCAAAAGTTAATCAGTTCACTGTCCTGGAATTAGCTGACTTGTTTGCCTTGGTGTGTAGCCAATTAGCAGGAACCCAGGGATACTGTCAGTTGACAGCTGGAAAGAGATCTCTAGCTCTGCAGCATACGGTTCTCTATGTTGTACAAAACCCTGAGCTGATGGTATTAATGCATTAATATTACTTATTAGAATTTTTGTCAGCAATCTGTCTGCTATTTTTAATGAGCAAAATATACTGCCAGAACATGTGCTGTGTTCCTCAAAATGATAGTTATTTTAGTGTTGGAAATGTAGCSTTTGGTTTGACATCCCAAATAGTGGTTGGAGATGTGTGTGTGTGTGGGGGGGAAACAAAACAAGAAAAATCACAACACAAACAGAATAGGGGGAAGAAAAGGCATTTTTCTGTCCAGAAAGCTACATGGTTCAGAATGACTTCTATATACAACACTTTCAGAAAATTATTAAAGTTAAAGGAATTGTTCATACGAATCTAACTTTGAAAGAAAAATATCAATACTTTTAGATTTAGACTTTTAGTACTACTTAATGTGGTTGTATTCCTGAGGTTCAAAAGTGAATTCCAATATTTTTTTCAATAAGCCATTGTGAGTGGCTTTTTTTTCCAGCATAGAATATATACACAAGAATACAGTCTACTGACATAACAGGTATCATATAGATACATAATTTACTTCTTTTAAGATTTAGAATAAATCATAGTTGTTTTTCTAGTGTATTATGCTTGAAGGACTGGGTAAATAAAACAAAATCACCTAACAGGCTCAGAAAGTTAAGCTCTGCAAGMGTGAGCAACATTGATGTTATTTATTTTCAGTCTTTATTCTTCTCTAGAGAAGAATATATCTATAAAATATATATATTTTTTATATATTTGTATAGAAAGAATATAATTCTCCTTATATTTATTATATAATTCGTAACAGCAGCACTGATGTTCCACACTCCTGAAGTCATGACCATGACTCGAAAACAGCAACCAGTCAAAACCTAAGGCAGTGGATAAGGCTGGAGTCATAAATAAGAGCTCTGTGAGAATTATACACAAACAATTCAAGATTAGTATTGATCTATTTTTTTGCATTATTTACAGTTGCCCTTGAGTCTGTGTGCATAGTTTTAATGGCGCTTAGCTGCATTAGGATTCAAGCTAAATATCACATTAGCAGCCCCCCAAGGGAGAAAAGATTTTCTGAGTATAGTAATAATGGAAAACACGTATCTGTGGAGTGCTAAAGATGACTATATAACCTCCTGCGTTGGCTGCTACATGGATTTACGCATGGCTGTTCAAAGTATAGATATTTGTTGATAAAGTAGAAGTAATATGTGTAGTTAATAGACTTCCTTTGTCTGGAAAAGTTTCATCACTGAATTAAAACATTAGGAGGAAAATAATAAAGCAAAGAAAACTTTTCCAGACAAATCTGAAAACAAAAGTGTGATGAGAGTGAATGACCTTGCATGTTTCACGAGCTTAAGTAGGCTCGTGCTGGCAGAGCGCTGTTGAAGGGCAGATAACAGTCCCGCTGTTACCATCAGGGATTGCAATCACTGTCACAGAGCTTGTCATGTGCTCTCCGAGGGAGCAGCAGCAGAGAAAAGTGCAGATCTGAAATCAGCATTATCTGTCAAAAAAAGAGATTTCTCAGTGAGTTGGAATATTTTGAATCGTACGCATCCCTCATTTGTGTTTTGGCAGTTTGAACGGCTCCCTGAGCTGAAATGCTAGATGTCAGCACTTTCCCGGAGAAAGCTACACAAAGACAGTTACGTAGCATTAGGAATGATGTATCTTGCTGTGAAGTAAAACTTAAAATGCAATGCTGTTCTGTGGAGGAAAGAAATGGCCGGATATGTGGATGCAGCCAGTGCTTTGCCAGGAAAGTAGGGTTGTGTTTGTAACAGAAGTTTAAGGCATATTTTAGCATCTCAGCCCACTCTTTTTGCACCAAAAAGCTGGGAGAAGTAGAGATGTGGTGCCAGCACCTCATTATACCACTTTCTTCCAGGCACACTGCTTTTCTCAGCATGCAAGCTGCAAGGATAGCAAAATAGTTTGATTCTTCACCATTAGATGGTCTCCCTTACATGGAATAATTTTCTTTCTTAAGTTATAGTAGCTTTAGGGGATAATATCTGTTGCAGTATAGCCCAGCTCTAGCTTCCTTGAGAATCTATCCCCCCAAATTACAGAAATAGGAAAAAGGCAAATTCATTACTGATTAACAGCACAGGACTTGCAACTTAGAGTTCACTGATATTTTTTAGTAACAAATTGTTACAGATGAACCAGGTATAATACAAAGTAGTGAAATTGTTAGTTGTACATTTATGGCATCATAACTGGAAAGCAAGTGAAAAACAGTAAGCTGAGCAGAGATGTCATTTACTCAGTAATATGATGTGGTTGGTATGAGTGTCAGTTTAATGGGCTTTCTTGCTTAGTTATGAGATACTAGTTGCCCAGTGTTTCCAAATCTTTTCAGACTTGGACCTTGATCCCTCCAGTTCATAGCTCTTGACCCACTTACGCTTAGTGACACTTTGGAAAAAGATTTAGTTCAGATTTCAAACAGCTAATTTAGGTGTCCACATGTAGGTGTTCAAATGAACTGGATGTCTGAGCTCCCTTTATTGTCAATAGGTCATTAGGCTTAATACCATCACTGGGTCCTAGGGAGCTACCAGTAGTGTGCTTTTCTTCGAGCTAATAAGCAGTCAGAAGTACCAACACTGGTCTAAAGATACTGCCTCTCTAACTGCATAGCTTCTAATGCTGCTGATTAAACATTTCCTGCAAGACCTCATCTAGTACGCACCTGGCTGGCATTGAGGGACGAGCCCTTTCACTTTAGTTTTATGGGTTTTTTTTGATTGGTTGATTGGTTGTTTTTTCCCAAGAGCCAATAGAAGACATTAAAGGAAATCAACCTTCTTAAATAACATTTATTGGGTGTCAGTTCATGAGAAGAAATGGACYATTGAGATAAATTGCTGCAGGCAAAGAAATTCCAATAAATATAGGAGCTTAACAAAAAAATAACTATTTATTCTGAATATGTCTGTCTAGTACAAAAATGCTTCTTTATCTTCACATTAATTTTAATGTGGAAAGCTCATCAGGTTTGATCATATTTTATAAAGTTTGAGTGTTCAGTAACCTGCAAATCTTCAGCACTTAGCCTTCAAAGGGTTGGATGGTCAGATTTTATTTCACCCAGTATTTGAATACCAAAAACACTGTAATAGAGATGTGGTGCCCAGGAGCTTAGAGAGTGCTAGAGGAAGAAAAAGAGAGGCAAACAAACAACTGCTTATTACGTTTAAGTAAGAGTCTCCTTTCTTTGTTTAATTTAAATCTATTTCCAGTTCCCTACAACCATGGTAATAAGATAGCATAGGACAAAGCTAAAGAACTTGTGTATGATAGTGATACTCTTGACTTGAGATACTGTATTCACTTTAGGTGGTTTGGAGGTCCAGAAGTGAAACAGCATATTTTTGCCTAACCTGATAGGTTCTGCTGAGACAGTTTGAAAGCACAGTCATGGCTGTACTGCTTCTTGAGCCAGCTCAAATACCTACATCATGTTGCCCCTCGCTTACAGCTCCAAAATTATCACTAGGCAGGAAGCAGAGGAGTATAAGGAAATATGTATCTTTAACCTCTGCAGAGACAAGCCTTTTAACTTTATGCTAGTTTTCCTTCCTAGAAGCCTTGCTAGAATTTTACAGGAGAGTTGAGACTGCTTGCTGCTGACCARACAGTTCTTCTATAAGGCAGTAAAGTGAATTGGATTAAAGAGAGTGGATGCTGCGAACTGGTGTTCAGTAACAGCATTACAACCAGTGCCTCTACCATTAATACTTTCTCACTGCCATCCTCTATCTTGCATTCTTTGGAAATATTTCTGCCAAATATACATTTACTACTGGTCTCTTCTAAGATGCCTGTAGTTCCTTCATCCTGTGTGGATAACAGAAATAAAATTCTGTGAAAGAGAGCATTACCTAAAAGGGATGGATAAGTGATGGGTACTGTGTCTGAAATACCATTTCTCCTATCAGCTGGAGATTGTCCCCAGCCTTGCACAACATCTAACTCATCTCCCAGGACACGTGCTCCCCATCAGCAGTCATTTTTGTGTTCCCTCCGTGTGGTGTGGAAGCTCAACTGAGGTTCAACCTCCCCTCACTGCACTGAGCAGCCACATTGCCAAGAGGTCATAGAGATCTAGCTGGACACGGCTGTGAAAATGTAATTGTTCCACAGATGTAGGACACTAGGTCATCTTCTTCAGACAAGCTGATCTGAGCAGAAAACTCGTATCAGCTGATGCAATGGAGAGCTGATTTCAGTTCAGTAGGCCAGAGTTAGCTATAATTTGTGCTAGAGATAATTGTAAAATTCATTTAAACCCCCCAACTTATGTAGATATCACTTGCGTTTTCTCATTTGGTCTGCCAACCTTGATGCACTTTTCYAGCCTCTTTTTTTATTTGATCATATCTTGTCATATTCAGTGCTCAGTTTATTGTAGGTTCATTGTAGTTCATTGCTTATGTTACCGAGATTTATGTACATTTCTTTTCCCAGTGCAGGAGCATCTCTTTGCAGAAGTTGACCAAAGACTCTGTTCAGGTGTCACTTAGACTCTCCATCTTTCTTTCAACAGCTATCAGTGCCGAAGGTGTAGTCTTTTCTTTTCTTTTCTTTTTCAAAAAAATCTGCTTATTTAATCTTTGGTTCTTTGTGTAAGAAGATTGTTGCACGTAGTCTGAAAATGGATATCATTCACTCTAGTATTACTAGGAGAATACACTGTTACTTGTGTATTTTTTTTTTTTTTTTTTTTTTTTTTTTTTTTTTTTTTTTTTTTTTTTTTTTTTTTTTTTTTTTTTGTCCTTATCCATGTGTACAGAAACAATATAAAATATTATAGCAAGTGATATTTTTCTATAGTAATAGGTCAGAGAAGCAAAACACCCCAAAAGTATATTACTAGCAGTTCACAGTTGGCTTTTCATGATATTTATAATGTTTCATAAATAAAGATATGTCATGCTAATCAAAATCAACTTTCATTGGGATAAGTTTTTTTTTAATTTATCTTTAGAATGCTGTAAGCCTAAAGCTAGATGAAGCAGTTCAGATCAGAGAGATGCCTGGTTGGAAGATATATCCCTTGCTTTAGATGATTAAATGTCATCACAGATTTTGAGTTTTTCACTTATGATATTCCAGGCTCTGTGAAAATTCTTTGATGAACTCATCTGAATATGTTTTTAGACTGCACTGGAAAATGATAATGTTACCTTCTGTCTTTAAAAACTATCAGGTTATGGATTCCTTTCTATGAATTTTTAATAAGGCGGTCCAGGACAAGGGAAAAAAAGAAGTAGCTGTCTGCCAACTAATCTTATGAGGTCTATATTCATTGTTTAAATGCTTGCTTTGTAGAGCTAAACCAGATCATGCAAAAAGTCCCAGCAGATCCATGAATAAGAAATRCATTTTGGCTTATATATTATTTACTGCTCTAAAGCTTTTGCGCTTCTTTATGGGAAATAGATCCCAATTTATTATAAGAAGAAAAATTCAACAGCAAWTTTTTCATTACTTAGATTCATCATTCAGTTCTGTCCTGTATGCAAGTGTTGTATTATAAAAGCCAAACCTGCAAATCAGCGTGTTTCTAGCAGCTGGTCTTGGAACTGAGGTTCCCTTGGGACAACAGGGAGGAAATCCTCAGGGTCCTACATGCAATTATACAGGCACCTGCTGGATCTGTCAGGCTCCCTGGTCTGAGTGTCCTCCTGTGCAACTCTGTTTTATGCCACCTGGTATCTTCACAGCTCCATTTCCTTTTAGATTGTACAAATCATATGAATGAAGTAGTTCCCAGTTTGTTGCAGCTTGAGCAAAGGACAAAGCAGGAGATGGCATTATCAGGCATCGCATAGAATTGAGCTGATTTATCTGTACAAGTTGCATTTCACTAAAGTAAGCCTGATATGTTGGATTTCGAGAACCTAGCTCTTCCACAGAAATTTTCTTCCTGATGATAAAAGSTGAAATAAATAGAATACTCTTTCTTTAGTATTTATCTACTTTACAAAAGTATGAAAGCATGTTCAGAGAATGCATAATAAAATGTTAGATAAAAATATGAGTGATATTATGGAACTATCACCAAAAAAACCAAAAAGGTGGAAACAATTCAGGGACTGTTAGTCTTCAAATTTGATCAGTCTAGCAATAGCCTTAAAGGAAATTTTAGGTTTTTTAGGCTTAAAGGAAAAGAGAACAATTACTACTCTTTTGAGATTAGGTACAATAGGACACTAAAAATGGAAAACTCTTCATGTTTATATGTTGTGTGTATTATTCTGATAGAAAAAAAATGGTTAAAAGAAGTGAAATAGCTTTTCAGGGTATTTTAGCTATGATTCACTGCAGAACCTCTGAGAAAACCTTGTATTACTTGTTACAGGCACTTTTTTGTGTGATGATTCATAGTTTTGACAATTCAACCTATTGATATCAAAACTACTTTGTGCAAATGCTCTGTGCTCCTTTGTTCCACTGACAATATGCAAAACCCCTGTTGTATCACTTGGGATGTTCCACTTCGTGAACTTCAAAATTTATAGCTTCAATCATACGTTTAATTGATACACGTTATAAAACAACAATGCTTGAGGAATATTTTCTGCTGTTCCAGGCACCACTAGCATGAAGAATGACAGCATTTTTGTGGGTTTAACTTTGAAACAGTGTTTTTACTAGCTGATGCTGAAAACTACAATTACTTTTCTTCTGTGTTTACATTCTAGATATGTTACAAAATTACTATAATTATATAGGAAAGAAAGCGATGATTATATAGTGGGCTTTTTATGTTTCAAAACCGCAGAAATATTATAACATTACATGTCTGAGTTACTCTCAAAGAAAAGTGAAAGGTAAGAGTGGCCTTCTGATCTTAACTTAGGCTGTGTGTGGTGTATTTAAGGTCAGCCTTCTCTAAATAGGCCCTGCAGTGCCTATACAGTAAGCACTGTGGATGATTTAGGCCTCTAATAGGAATAAAAACAAAATTATGCTGGAATATTATATCACTGTATAAAAGGTATTAAATTAACCAACAACTAGAATATTTGAAATACTAAAATGTGGTATAAATCACTTATTTGGCCAGGCAACCAACACCTAATTCAAATCCAGTCTCCATTTGAATTTTAATTGCTGATTCAATTCAAACAAGAAACTTTTTTTTATTGTCAATCAATCAAGAAAAGCATGTGAGCAAAATGAGTATAATGGAAAAATGTATATTTTTAACTATACACATATTTACTACCTGGACAGACAAATTAGTTTCTTTCATGCATTAATTAATTTCATAGGTTTCTGTCTTGGATTATAAAATTTGTGCATTTGTGACATCGGTGGAAGAATTTTTAAAAATGCYTCACTGTGCATAATGCTTGAGTTCTGGATAGGGGGATAGTATCAAGTAAGTCATCCAAYAATTTTTTTGTTTGGGAAATGGAACCTAAAAGGAATTTCAGTGGCAAGTGAAAATTATCTCTTTAAAAGGTTTCTCTTTACAGATCTCTTGTTTGAAACCTTATCAGCTTAGTTTTCCCTGTAAGCATGGAGTTCAAAATTTAACTGGGGAAAAAATATAGAAAAGCTTCTTTCCTAATGTCAGGATAATCTTTTAAATATAAAACCCAGAGGATAACTATACAAACACTACCTCAAAAACTAGGTCATCCATCACTCTTCTTAAGAAAAGTTATATTCTATGTTTCTCTTACCACATCAGAAACATGCAGTACTTTGATAGGAGCAAAATACCAATGCTAAAACAGCAGGCTGGATTATAAATTGTTAATTATTCCCATTCACCCTGTTTCTCTGGAATTTTCTTCTAAAAACTTCATTTTTCTGTGTAATGACCCAAGTAAACTCTTTTCTAATATTGTTTCTTCTTAAGCAATAAATAATAGGAAAAAGTAACCCAATAATGATGGGAGCAACAACTAAATAAGCAAATAACTTACTGTAYTCTAGACCATAAGATATCTTTTTTCAGAACATCTTCTATGTTGTTCTTTATTCATTTTTGTGACAGTAATTGTCTCAGTCTATAGTAAGGAGAGACACARCAGTGATTTTCTTGTCTTCTTTCCTCATGTGCCTCACCTGTCTCAGATGCTGAGTTTATATGCTAATTCAACACTTCTTCTAGTCTGTAGAAAAGCTAAATAAAGTTTGAAGAGGGTGGAGGGTTCATTTATTTGGCAAATAAATGAGGCATTTTTTAGGTCAGATCTTCAGTTAGTGGAAARCAATGTATTATCATTAACTTCCATGGAGYTATGTCAAATTACAKCAGCTCAGACTCAGCACTCACTGATGTTACTTGCACTTGTTGAGSCTTTGAGCAAGAGCTGTGAAGCTTTCCTATGGAGCAGATTTGTTGTGGTGAGAGTTCTTAAGAATGCCTGTTTGGAGCAGAACTTTTTGATGTTTGCTGTTTTTCAGATTTTCAGCAGTTCTATAGAGCATCATATTACTGGTCTGTTGGAATGTCCTACTTAGTGATCCTGAGCAGGAATTGTTTTGAATAAAATATGAATTGCCACACCATTGCCCATTTTGCACATTTAAAAACAAATCTTTAATCTGAAACTTGTATATAGAAATGAATTAAATGACCATRTCTGTTACACTTGGGTTCTAGAACCTGAAAGTCTAACTATGAAGGTACTCATTTGAGAGACCTCTTTCATTTGCATAAATATAATTGCAAATAAGGTTATTCTTTTGGCTTTTAAGTAAAACTAGTTTGAGAACTTTGACCTTTTGAACTCCAAAACACAGGAAAGTATTTCCCCTAAATTATCCTCCCCTCAATTTTTTAAAACTATCTCTATTTTTAAGTTGATTTGACTACAAATCGTTGTTGACCAKATGAATTACCGCAGGGCTTGTGAGCAAGCTGAGCTTCGGAAAAACGGAGAGTGAAGGTTATCTGCATGATGAGACAGCATTAAACCCAAGTGCACAGAGAAATAAGGTTTAACTTCCTTGAGTAGCCCATCCCACAAGTTTCTGGAGAAGAATGTAAGGAAAAGAGTAAGCAGCTTTCTGGATGCTGATCTTCTCAGACATTGATTTAAGAATGGTTATTTCTGTGTAACTAAAGCACTCCTTCTGAACAGAATAAACTTGGTAGACTAAACCCCTTTCTTCTACCTCCATCAGTCCATCCTGCAGAGGCCACACATGGCCACACCTACCTGAGCTCTCTCTTAAAAGTCCATTGCCACTGCTATAGTATTAGACCAGACAATAATGGCCCAGGTAGCGTGTCTGCAAATGTATCTGTGATTAGTCAGTGTTTAATCCAGCTGTTACCAATTGCTATTCTCTTGAAGTTCCAAGAAAACCAGAGGCTGGAAGTGAAGGATTTGTTGGAAGTCAGTAGTGTCACTTTAGGGTGAATGAAAGGGAACGTAAGAACCGGAGCTGACGTAAGCATTTTGGTAGGCCCACACAGCTATTTCTGCTTCCTGACATCCAGCTGTCTCTGACATCCATAACGACTGCTGCTGCTGTATGTAGAGTGGCCCTTAGGATCTGGGGAATGACCATTGATGATTTTTTCGGTCACATACTGTGCCAGATCAGCTCAATCTGCCAATAATTCATAGCTGGTATGTAATGCAAAATTAATGTAAGGGGGAATTGTAGGAAAACAAGAGAGCTCTCTCCCCGTAAGCACCTGCGTTGAAAAGATGGTGTCATTGCTGATGGGTAATTTGTTTTGTGCTTTTTTTCAGTGTTGCCAGAGCTCTTGACTTGATCCAATGATATTCTGTGTTCTTTTGTAAAGCCCAGAGTCAAGTGAGAACATAAGAACAAATTAAAATAGGCCTCATGTAGGAAAAATAAAACCTAGAGAGCATGTCCTGATTGCAGGGGGAAGGCTTGGCCACTAGGAAAGAGTGGGAAATAATTTCTTATTTATTATGTAAAAAAGAAAATCTTTTTTTCTTTTTTTTTTGAATTAAACCCAGCTTTTGCAGCCACAGATTTCTTGTGCTACAGCAATAGTGAGTAATGTATCTGTATTTGCCAKGTAATTTTAGCTCATGGATAAAATGGTACACACACAGATGGCTCTTCTTGTCCAACCTATTCAGCTGGAGTCAGGGGCTAGCTGAGCCCCTCTTTCTGTATCCCATTTTGCAAGCTTTCTGTGTAGAGTATTCATATCAACATCAGAGGAAGTCTTCTATCTGGAAAGGCCACGTAGGGTTGCATTTTAGATGTTTTGGCTCTATCACATATCTTGTAGTTTCCTAGATTAATTAGGAGATGATACAGTTGAAAACTAGAGCTGAAAGGGTAGACTTATTGATCAAGTTTTGTGGTTAAAAAAACCTTCTATGCATCCCACAGAAGCTCCAACATGCTTCCGCACAGTTAGCTAAAACATTATTACAAGCAGCTTTATGGTTTCTTTCTGCTTGTTTTAAGTTCTTATGTTGTTCTTATCACTGTGGTGTCTAAGCACCCTAAAGGAATACACATAATTTACAAAATTGACATCGATGGGAAGTAATGTGGTTACTCACTAATGCTAACTGGCTTCTAAAAAGCAAAGAGTGTTTCAGATAGTACTGATCTTGCTATGTTTAACAGAGAGAGAGGGAAAATGTTTGCCAAAATGAAAAAAAATCTTTTCAAATGATCATTTTCTTTTCTTGGTGAAGCAGTTTCTGTCATTCATGTGCCTGTCCTTGACAATCTTCATTTGTTGTCTAACTCTTTTTTTTTTTTCCTAGCCTTCTTAGTAGTTTCAGCTGATTAAATTCTGCAAGCGAAGGATAGCAGTTTTTGGTACTCTATTCTAAAAATCCCTTGTTTTTTATCAGAACTGGTAAAYATATGTTGCAGGAGAAGAGTGTAGAAATCATGGAAATAATAGTGGAACTGGAAACACTTGCATTTTGGGGGGAGCTTCAGCTGACACTATTTTCAATTGAATTTCTTTCTTAATTTTAGTGAAAACTATACTTTTTTTCTGAAGTTTTTTCCCMAAAAAATTTATCACTAAAATTATAACAAGCTCTGTCTCGATATYAAACAGTTTTACATAAAGCAGATCCCATGAACATCAGTTCTAACTCTGTATTATGCAAGGTTCATACYGTTCTCATTCTTCCAGACAACCACAAAGAACAGCAGATCACGTGAGTGTCGATAGTCTGAATTTTTTTTCTTTTTTCTTTTTTTCCATAAGACGGGATGGCATACTGAAACTGAACTACTTTTCTTGTAGTCCTAAGTAAGGTAAATATGACCATGAGGAAGAACTATCTTATCCCAGTAGACCTGATTCTGATCTCYTTTGTGCCAAAGTAAATCAAGAATAATTTTACCAATATCAGTAGAACCACATCAGCATAATTCCAATGGGAGTATATAATATGGCACAGTATCTCTGTAAAGAATAATGAAAGATTGCAGTGGGAATTGTGCCTTTATATCTCTGCAGGAAATCAGCTGAATTTGGTATTTTAGATGGTTGAATAAAAGAAACCTCTAACTTTAATTAATTAGAGCTGACTTAATTAATCTGACATGTGACAGGAAATCACTGWGAAACATCAGCCATGTCATCTGAGACTGGACTGCATAGTTTTGGTCTGGAATGAAATAACACTTTCCAAATCTGCTGCTAATATAATAATCGTTGGCAGCTTTTGGGCAGAGACGGGAACTGACATAAAAGCAAATTGAAAATAAAGACTGCTGCTCTGACTCAACCACAGCTCTTGTGTAGTACAGAGCMATTCTTTCTGTGTGTTTATTAAGGAAATCAGGAAACAGCAAGATAATTGTGTTAGCACAGGCAACTTTTTGCTCAAACTGCAAAASAAACTTCTGAAAAGGCCACTTAGGCTGTTTAAACAGCAGGTTAATGATAGGCTGCTTTTATGGGCTGTATACCTACATATCCAAAAGCGCTGCCTAATGCAGCTGGTCATTCTCCTTTGGCATGTCTGTGGAAAACTCCTGCCTCTGCCCAGCTGCAAACGTTGCATGTGGCTGGCTGCAGCACTCAGGGGAGGAGGAGTTAGTAGGCAAGATCTGAGATCAAACTGAGAAATACTGCCTCTGTGTGAGAGGGATTAGATCGGGTCCCAGGAGGTTCAGTGCAGGATTAGGGTTGTTTTGGTTGCCTGCCTGAAAGTGTACTAAAGTCTTTCACAAAAGAAGATGTGAATGTACTGAAAACATGGTTGAAATAAACAGTAGTCTAATCAGATAAATTAGAATTGGATGTTATTTCATGTAATCTATACACTTACTGATCCTGAGAGAGAAGGGGGTAAAGAAGAGCTGTTCAGCTCATTTTATATGATGGCCCTATCCTGATACTTTGGCATGAATTCTTTCCCAAATCAGAAAAAARAAAAACCCTTACAAAAATAGGCAAAGGTACTGAAAAAGATAAGCCACAGTGACACAGTGACACTTGCACTGAGAAAGTATTTACTGCTGTTTAATACCTAGTCATCTTTGTGAGTCAGCTCAGGTCTTCAAACAGTGTGGTTATGTTTGCAGGAAGCCACACTTTCTCTGGAAAGGCATACTGTCAGGGCTGAGCATGTGTGATTTGGTTCTGAATTCAGGGTACGGCTGTGTGAACATAACTCGGAAAAAGGTAAGAATCTCTCTCATCAGTAGCAATACCTAGAATTTCTTGGGAAACAACTCTGCAAGCAGCATTTGACTTGTTAGACAACTGCCTGCCTGGGTGGGAAAAAGTCTATGGGTGTCTGCAGTCCAGCCTCCTGCTCAAAGSAAGGCCAGTTAGAGCAGGGAGCTCACCCTTGTTCTGGTGAATTTTGAATATTTCCAGGGACGGAGATTTCGCAGCCTTTCTGGGCAACCTGCTTCAGTTGGCCACCTTCACAGTATTTTTTTTTTTCTTGATATCAAGTCAAAATTTCTTTCATTGCCTCTTGCAATTGTTACTTCTTGTCTTCCCATTGTGCACCTCTGAGAAAACTCTGGCTCCATCCTCTCTTCTCTACACCCTCCCATTAGGTAGCAGTAGACTATAATAAGGTCTCTCCTCAGCCTTTCCTCCCTTAGTCTGAACAAACCCTGTTTTCTCATCCTCTCTTTGTATGTCATATGCTCCAGGAATGGGTTTCCTGATGTTTTCTCTTGCTTCTCTTTAAATACTACAGTTAACTGAAATATTTGGAAGCTTCCATGAAGAAAATAGGACACAAGGCAAACTACACAACTGCCCTAACACTCCCAAATATGAAAATAATGAAAAGCTTGCCTGTGACCTTGAGATCATGAGGTTAGAAACACCGAGTACCCATGACACAGGAGCAAAGAACCCCTTACAGTGATTTTTCAGCTSTTCTTTCTCACTTGCAGATTTTATCAGGCACTAACTGGTAAKATCTAGTTAAGTAAGGCTGAGGAGATGAAGTAGCTGATATTCATATTTATTCAGGCTTTGAAGGGAAAAATTTCAGGAGCACTTATCACAACATATATTGATTTTACCCTCTTCATCTTACGCAGAAAGATCTGGAGAGTTATGAATACATATATTTAAATACATATGACTTAAGGAATGCATATATTATGAACAATATCGTCTTAATTAATTTGGCCACTCTGTCTCCTCTTTAAACAYATGCACCTAAATTGGGTTCACAAAACCTTTGGGCTAGGTTGTCAGTGTGTAGTGTGCTGATGAGTATTTGCGAGTCCCACTGGCCCTCTTCATCCTCTTACTGTTACACAAAGCTGCCAGAGGTCTGTATCTTTCCCAGCCCTCCCTTCCCAGTGAGTCTAGCGTATCCGGGCTGCCAGGGCTGTGAAGCCAGCAGCGTCTTAGCTCCGTCATAGAATCAGTAAGCTTGGAAGGGACCTCTGGAGATCAGCTGGTCCAACACCACTGCTCAGCAGGGTCACCTAGAGCATGGTAGACAGGGTTGCATCCAGGCAGGCCTGGAAGATCTCCGGAGAAGGAGACTCCACAACCTCTCTGGGCAACCTGTGCCAGTGCTCCGTCACTCTCACAGGGAAGAAATTCCCCCTCACGGTCAGGCAGAACGTCCTGTGCTTCAATTTCTGCCCATTGCCTCTTGTCCTGTCACACGGGACAACTGAAAAGAGTTTGTCCCCGTCCCCTTGACACCCTCCCTTCAGGTACTTGTACACATTGATGAGATCCCCCCCCCTCAGTCTTCTCTTCCCCAGGCTGAAGAGGCCCAGCTCTCGCAGCCGTTCCTCATAGGGCAGGAGCTCCAGCCTTCTGATCATCTTTGTAGCCCTACCCCAGACTCTCTCCAGTAGCTCCATGTCTCTCTGGTAGTGGGGAGCCCAGAACTGGACACAGGACTAGAGATGAGGCCTCCTCAGGGCTGAGTAGAGGGGCAGGATCACCTCCCTCGACCTGCTGGCAACACTCTTCCTAATGCAGCCAAGAAGCTCATTGGCCTTCCTGGCCACAAGGGCACATTGCTGGCTCATGGTCAACTTGTCACCCACCAGCACTGCCAGGTCCTTCTCTGCAGAGCTGCTCTCCAACAGGTCAGCCCCCAGCTTGTACTGGTGCCTAGGGTTATTTCTCCTCAGGTGCAGGACTCCGCACTTGCCCTTGAACCTCAGGAGGTTCCTCTCCTCCCAGCTCTCCAGCCTGTCCAGGTCTCTCTGAATGGCAGCACAGCCCTCAGGTGTGTCAGCCACTCCTCCCAGCTTGGTAGCATCAGCAAACTTGCTGAGGAGGCACTCWGTCCCCTCATCCAGGTCATTGATGAAGAAGTTGAACAGGATGGGACCCAGTACTGAGCCCTGGGGGACGCCACTAGCCACAGGCCTCCAATTAGACTCCACACCACTGATGAGGACCCTCTGAGCTCTGCCTTTCAGCCACTTCTCAATCCACYTCACTGTCCACTCATCCAACCCACACTTCCTGAGCTTATCCAGGAGGATGTTCTGGGAGATAGTGTCAAAAGCCTTGCAGAAGTCAAGGCACACAACGTCCACTGCTCTCCCCTAATCTACTCAGACAGTCATTCCATCAGAGAAGGCTATCAGGTTGGTTAAGCAGGATTTCCCCTTGGTGAATCCATACTGGCTACTCCTGATCACCTTCTTCACCTCCATATGTCTGGAGATGACATCCAGAATGAGCTGTTCCATCACCTTACCAGGRATGGAGGTGARGCTGACTGGCCTATAGTTGCCTGGGTCCTCCTTCTTGACCTTCCTGAAGACTGGAGTGACATTGGCTTTCTTCCAGTCCTCAGGCAYCTCTCSAGTTCTCTARGACCTTTCAAAGATGATGGAGAGCGGCCTGGCAACAACATCTGCCAGCTCCCTCAGTACCCATGGGTGCATCGCATCTGGGCCCATGGATTTGTGGATGTCTAGCCTGCCCAGAAGGTCTCTAATCCTATCCTCCTCAACCAAARGAAAATCTTCCCTTCTCTGGACTTTCTCCCAGGYTSCAGGATTCCTGGGGGCTGCCCTTAGCCGTGAAGACTGAAGCAAAGAAGGCRTTCAGTAACTCTGCCTTCTCTGTRTCCCTTGTCACCAGKGCYCCCGCCCCATTCAGTAGCAGGCCTGCATTTTCCCTAGTCCTCCTCTTGCTGCTGATGTATTTGAAGAAGTGCTTCCTATTGTCCTTGACATCCCTTGCCAGACTCAATTCCAACAGTTGGAATTCCAACTCCATCCCCTCCCCGTCTGCTTTTATGTCATCTTGCACACTAGTGTGATAGCAAAGCAATTCTCTGCTGAGCCAGGGCTACCTCTTTATCTGAGGTGCACAGTTCTGAAAACAGATTTGCTGCTGAGCTAACTCACACTGGCCTTGTCTTTGTGTCTAAGATGGTGTTTCCCATTCAAGGGACTAGTGGTCCCCTGGTAAAACTGACCTGTTTCTACAGACCATGTGCTAGCTCTTCAGCAACTGTAACTGGCTGTACTGTCCTGCTGCTGTGCTAAATTTCCATTAGCCAAGCAGCTATGTCTTGTCTTCAATGGCAATCTATACTGAATAATTATTGCAGAGCATTCATGTAGTTGTATGTAATACATATGTAATTGTGGTGGATTAAAAGTACATACTGTAAGGGCATTTTTATGATACTTAGAGCAGTGCGCAGGTAGAAATGAATTTTTGTGTGATACTTGCATTATTTTTTTTGTTTTTCTTGCAAAAAAGAGATGAGAGGGGATGTTTGCATCAAAGTTCCTGTACTGGGGTATTATAGTTTAAATTGTGATCGTTAGAAAGTCRAAGACAAATTTTCTGCAGGAATCTGATGGACATGGATTATGCATGCTTATTCTGATAGATATCCTCTTGTTGCAGTAAGCATCACATTTCTCTATGAGCAACATTGTCAACACGAGATGAATAATGAGGTATCACTCAACATAACAAAAGATGAGAGACTTTATAATATTACATTCATCCAAATTCACAGAGTTTATCCTTTCCTACAACTTAGAGTTTTCCAATTTATGAGGGATAAGTGGCATCTGATAAACTTACTACTACTCTGCACACCTATAGCCCACCCTATGAGGTAATTTTAGAGAGTTTATCCATGTACATTTTATTCTTCTTTTTCTTCTTAAACTTATATTTGATTGTAATAGAACCTTTTTGCTTCATTATGTTGCCACAAGAGTCTTACTGTACACTTCAGTCTGAAAAAAATTCAGTTTAGTTTTAGAACTTTTGTGTATATATATATATATATATATGTATGTATATATATGCACACAAGTAGACAAACTGCACTAGGTTACCTCATTAATCAGTATGAAATGATGATGCTACCTTTTGCCTGACAGTTAAACAAGAGATCTGTGAATATTTTGAAATGTGCACAGATTAACACAGTGCATTTAGCAATCACCTATTACACATTGCTGCAAATAGTCCAAGTCATATATTTGTCACACTGAAATCTGCAGTCAAGAAAAAAAAATAACACTACACTATACTAAACTATAGTTTAGATTTCACTTGTCTCTAAAACGTTTTGAATATCAACAGAACAGTTAATATGCAGCATGTCCAAGAACTGAGGGTTATTTCCCTTTGGGCAACTGTGGTTCTTCAAAATGGGTTGTTCACATACACATGTGGCAAGTGAAGCAGTCTATGGAAAGTCTATAGAAACAATCTGCAGAAATTCCTCCCAATTGCTCTAGAATTCCCAGAGTGGTGGTGGTTAGCTCAGCAGTTCTGTGCTGAAGGACATCCCACAGCTACTGACCAAGACAATCTATCAAAGGGAATTTACCCCAGAGACAGAAGTACAGGAAACTCTGGCCTCTTGAAAGTTTTAGTCAGTTTGATTGGCAGAGCTGAACCAATGCCATGGGGCTCAGGAGCTTTGGATTACTTTAAAAATGACTTTCTGTGAGCACAGGGTAGCCAGAGCTGAATATATGTGTAGGCAGGAATCCCAGAAATTCCAAGTATTTCATGAATTACTCTATTTTCTATCCTCAGTGGTCATGGAGTCCCAGTGGCTCTCTGCATGTTTTTAGAGGGATCATGTAACAGTCAAGAAGACTCAAGTCTCAAGAATCCCTACTAGCAGATAGTGATGTGAGCACAGGTTTCTTAGTTTTTGCAGAACTGGAGAGCAAAATCACCACATAATTACTAGAGTTCTCAAAAGCAATATCAGATCTGTTGCCTGCTAGAGGAAGAGAGAATGCAGCAGTAGCAGGGGAAGTCACACTGAGAAGAAAGATGCACCTTAAAATGGTCTGATATTTTACTAGGTTCATTCTTCAACTCTGGTCGTAGAAGGAATGCTGGATATTATCCTACATCCAGAGCACTTTAATAAGAAAAGGAGCATGTTGGTTCTCGATCAAAGTTTGTTGTTAATGTAGGGAAGAGCTTTGACAATGATTTGCACCTACATGAGCATCCCGGATATCTGCTCCCGTCTTCACTGACACAGACGTAGTTACAGCTGCTCTCCATGCTATTGTCATAGTGGTGTCTGGAAGTAAATGTAGACAGTTGGCTGCTTCTTATTCACCTTTACTTTTTTTATTTTTTCAGTACCTGACTCAGTTTGTTCCAGCTAAAACATTGAGACATTAAATACTTTAGAAAGACATACATAAGAATTATTCAATTATTAAATTATCATTTCTGAGTGTGGGCTCAAAATAACATCAAAACCTTTTAAGTATTGTTCTTTCGGTCTTAATCTGAAAGATTTTTGTCATTTAGATTTACTTGAGGTAGCTACTACTGCAAGAGATCCCAATGATAAGTAAGGAAAAAAAATTTATATCCTTTGAGATTTAGTGTCTTCTGTCTTGCTCTGTTGATGCAGCATGTATAATTCAGCTGTGACAGGTTTAAGCTAACATTGTATTTTACATGGCAATGGACTAAGAGCATTGTCCTAATCATTCACTGCATATTATTTGAGGGAGAGTAACTTTCATTTGTGGAGAAAAAAAGAGGTCCTTTCTTAAAATATACGATTCCTTACTTGCTTGCTAAAAACACCAATTAGGATATTTTTTAAAAAATCTTATCTTTCTAGAATCATGTGATTCTCTTCTTTGATATATTTTTAAATGTTTTTTTTCTTTTAAAGTAAGTCTTAAACACACAAAAAATTTCTCCAGCAGGTTCAGAGGAGGCAAGTAGCCCCCCTCAAAATCATTATTAAAAAAAAAAAA